>NW_021703785.1:67191778-67280663 GCF_005190385.1 Monodon monoceros | reverse complement strand
TTCCAGTTTTATCAACTGAGAATGGAACACGTGACACTCCAGCTGCCCCAAACCTTTCTAGAAAAGACATGGATAATACACACAGACACAAAGAGATTTAAAATACAAATATTAAAAGATCTTTCTAGAAGGTTGTTTTACACTTTTAACCCATGAAACTCCATAAAGACAAGGATTACTTCTGTGAGTCAACTCATGTCAACGCGGGCAACTAGATGCAGAGATGTCAGTAAAGAATGCAAAATTAAGGAACTCATGCAGAATCTCATACTTCGTGTGTGAAAGGAAAAGGAGGCAGATGCTGAAAGGAGGCAGAGAGGGTACATCACGGTCACACCGACAAAGACCTGAGGCCTATGAGCCACATGCAGTCAGCATTTCAAGGCCAAGGACACAGGATGGTTGCTTGGCAACTGCTGTTCTTCCTTTATATCGCTTAAGTAGCACGTGTTCTTTAGTGAGCTCATTTCCCATCCTTTCTCCTGTCTACAGACCAACCATCTAGAAATCATGCCCTGCAACAACTCTAACAATAGTAGGGCAAAAATCACTTTTATATGATCCTTGAGTCAAGCAGAATAGAGTAGGAGTCTTCGTTCACTTATGTGAGGAATCTATGACAGAATCCATTCTGGAAATGTGTTGTGTTCAGTTCTGGTCACAATAGTTTATGCAAGAGGAATAGTGACAAACTGAAAGAGGAAGGTGAGGAGTTGTTAAAAATATTTTAAATGTGAGAAATGTCTGAGAAAGTAGTGTGTGTGTGTGTATATATATATATGTGTGTACACAGACACATTTAATCTTTAAAAATGTTATTGTGAAATGCAATATGTCAAGAATTCTAAGATGCACATATCTTCACATTTTAACATCTGAGATCATTCAAAGAGCAGTGACTCAGATTAATAAGTAGAAAACCAATATCACTGCAGCCTCTTGTAGCTCATCTGGGTTACATGCTACTCTCTGACCTCCTGAGATAGCCACTACCTTCATTATTTACCATTCCATTTCTTTTTACTATAATCATATTTCATATGTAGGTATCTTTACCAATAGTCTTTATGATTTATGCTTTTGAGACTTTGTAATTGGTATACTACAAAGTCTTCTATAAATTGCACTTGACATTGTTTCTGAGATTCGTCCATGCTGTTTACGGTTTAACCATTTGAACTATCATTCAGTAGTAATGTACCAAATTTATCCATTTTCTACTGAAGACATTTGGGCTGCTTCTAGATTTTTGGCTACTATAGACAATACTGCAGTAAACATTCTTGTACATGTTAAAACCTATTAATTTATAGATCTTTAATAGGTTCAGGACATAATTCCCTGTATTATGCGTACTACATAGATCTTCCAGTCTATGGGTGTCTTTTTACTTTATTATACCATTTTTATTAATAGGCGTTTCTTGTTACCCAAATATATATCAATCTTTGTTTTATATTGTATGTGTATATTTTGTCTTAAAAAAAAGTTTGGCTACCCCCCAAATCAGAAAGACATTCTCTAATATTTTCTTTGACATTTTTACATACTTTTCAAAGTTAAAATTTTAATCCAACTGAAATTACTTTTTGATTTGTGAGATACGGCTCCAATTTCACATTTTTCCACATGAATAGCCAAGTGTCCGAGCACATCTGTAAACAGTCCATCTTTTCTTCACTGATCTGCCCTGCCACACTGGCAAGTGTCTTTTCCACATCTGCATGAACCTATTTCTGACCCCTCTAATCTGCTCCATTATTCTCTTCACTGATGCTACAATGCCATCATCACTGATGTTTCATAGTAAATCTTCACCTGGTAAGGCAATTTCCTTTAGCTTATTATCTGAGAGAGTTTTGGACATTCTTGGACTTTGCTTTTGCACACATATTTTAGAAATAGCTTGTACAATCCCTCAGGAAAATCTTTGGTGGGATTTTTGTCAGAACCACTTTGAATTTATAAATCTATTTAAATGAAAATTGTCACCTTTACGGTACTGAAACTTCCTATATATGAACACGGTATATTTCTTAATTCAGATCTTTTTACTACCTCTCAGTGAAGTTGCATAAGTATCTGCACAGTGGTCCTGCACATTTTTCATGGCATTTATTTTAGGATGACCAGCTTTGGCAGTAATAAATTATACCTTTTGTACAATGATATTTTCTGTCTCTGCTGTTTAAAATGTAATTTTTTGCATAATGATATCTAGAAACCTTACTGAAACCTCATATTTTATTTGAAAGTCATTATGGATTTCCTATGTAGACAATCATAACTTTTATAAATGATGACATTTCTTTCCAATTCTTATAACTTTAATTTCTTTTTCTCATCTTAATGCACTGGATGAGACCATGAATTCAATGTCGAAAAGAAAACAATGAACATCTTTGAGATTTTCCTAATTATAAACGAAAATGTTTCTAAAATCTCAGCAGTAACAATAATGCTAGTGCTATTTTGGGAGGATACACCCCAGATTTCAAAAGTTCTTTTCTACTGCTAGTTTGCTAAGACTTTATAAAGGGTGCTGAATTTTACTGAACGTTTTTATGCCTCTATCAAAATGACTATATAATCAATATATAATCAATATGCTAAATTAATGAGAAGATTTTCTACTTACAAACCAACACTGCGATTCCTGGGATGAACCTAGAATGAATTGATTTGATTTGCCAATTTGTTTCAGGTTTGTTTTTTTAATCACCATTCATGAGTGAGATTTGTCTTCCATTTTCCTTGTTTGTAATGTACAAAAAACTTATTAGTAGCTTCATAACATGTATTATGAGGAAGAATCACATCATATAAAAAGTAAAAGTCACCCTACTATTACGGTACTTTGCACATAGCATTTGTGTTTACCCAAATTTATTGATTAAATAAAGTGGGGTTAGGATCAGTTGTCAAGGATCTCAATGATGCTGACTGGCATCGTTGAAACCTGAGAATCTTAGGAATTGATTCGCTTTTAACAAGCTAGATAAAGTAACTCAGAGACTACTGTATAGGCCCTATGGTTCCCTGATTTGGGTTTTAGAGCTTTATAATTAAAACAAATATAGGGGGAGAGACTTCCAGTAGGAACATGGTTGAGTAAGTCAGTATCTTTTCTCTTCTCCTCCTACAAGTCATATGAAAGCCAACAAGGAGAAGGGGGCGGGGGGGGGGACACAAACTTTGTTTTCAGTAAAACTAGAAAACAGTTATTATCCATACAATTCAACATTTGTGTGAGGATGCCAAAATGAGCTTAGACTGGACAAAACCAAGTAGAAATGTAGAGAAAAATCATAAAAATGGCTAAGTGTCTCAGAGCCAAGAAAAAATATAGTTCCTGAAGATAAGAGGTCTCACTCTGATGTGCAAACCTATATAGATGTTTTTATTAATGGGAGTTAGAACTGGGGTTACCAGGAATGCTTGAAGTCTCTCTGGACACAGTTTGGCCGAGAAGGAAAGGATAAAAGACCAAATAAAGAATAACATGGAAGAGCCATTCTAGCATAAAGCAGTTTGTCTGTGTGGCAGAGAAGGAGAAAAGGTTCAGGATATGAAGTCTACACACACGCTACCCCTACACAGATGCGCGTGCACACATGCATGCACGTACCTACTCATACACACACGTGCATATGTGCATGTACATATACACCCATCAACCTTCAGCAAAATCCAGTCCCAGAAAAATATATTTGGATGAGTTATAAGAAAAAGTCACTAGAAAAGCATTGAATTAAAGAGTATTAAAAAAGTATATGGGAAAAAAACAGAAAACTTAGAAGAATATTTCTCACTAAAAAATGTTGCTATGCAGCAAATAAAAATCATGTCCAAATGTTTCATATGAATTTAAAAGAACTTAATAAGGAGTACCTTCAATGAAGAAATACAGGAAGTCAAACAAGAGACAGTAAGGTAACAGAGGATGAAATTAAAGTAGCAGAACTCAGAAAACAAATAAGAACAAATGAAAACTCTCACAGAAATAAAAATGAAATTTGAATGAGTACATGGGAGAAGTGATACTTCTGAAGAAAGCACAAGTGACACAGATGATATATGAAAAGTAAACAGTGTAAAGTGGAAATAGATAAGGAAGATTATACACACGCACAATGATAGCTAAACAAGATAGACAAATGTGACCCAATTTATACATTGAGTCCTACAGAGAACTAAACAAATAAAGGTATATATCATATAAAGGTATACGGACACTTCAAACTATGTAAAGACCAGCTATTTTTATTAAAATATCAAAAGACTTCAAAAAAATAAAAGGTATAATTCTTGAAATAAACGGAAACTTGGTACATTATGTGTTGGAAAAATTGCCTCTCAACATTCAACTCTGAGACTTAAAATAAAGCACAGAGACTCCACAGAGTAAAAAGCTCATAAAATAAACTATGAAAGAAAATATAATGTAAAATATATTGACAGAACTAACACAAAATAAAACTCTAATAACAAACAAAAAGGAGTTTACATGTATACAAGATATGGCTCAGAAAGGTTAAAAATAAAAAGGATGAATAAAGGAGAACTGGGCAATGCAAGCATATGAATCAAAAAGCAGAGATTACAACCTTAATAGCAAACAAAGTGGGGTTTAGGTTTAAAAAAACAAGAGAACTCTATAATGCTTATGAAGGTATGAGATTATGAGTATCCACATATCAAATAATAAAGCAATAATATTCATAACCAGAAAATCAAGAATAAAACTAATGACCCAATAGAAAAATGGGCCAAGTATATAAAGTGTTAACAGAAAAGGAAATACAACTGGCTCTTAAACATAGGAAAATCTGTACATCCTCATTCGTAGTAATATAAATGCAATTTAAAACTGTACAGGGACTTCTCTGGTGGCACAGTGGTTAAGAATCCACCTGCGGGGACATGGGTTCAAGCCCCAGTCCGGGAAGATCCCACATGCCGCAGAGCACCTAAGCCCCTGCGCCACAACTACTGAGCCTGTGCTCTAGAGCCTGCGAGCCACAACTACTGAGCCCGCGTGCCGCAACTACTGAAGCCCAAGCGCCTAGAGCCCATGCTCAGCAACAGGAGAAGCCACTGCAATGAGAAGACTGCACACCGCAACGAAGAGTAGCCCCCGCTCTCCACAACTAAAGAGGGCCCACGTGCAGCAACGAAGTCCCAATGCAGCCAAAAATAAATTAATTTAAAAAAATAACTGTACAGATAAACCATTTTTCACCTATTAGGTTGGTAATAATCCAAAAGATTCACTGTGGAGCTGTTGGAAGATAGGTACTTTCATACATTGCTGGTGTGGGAGTGAAAATCAGTATAACCCTCCTACCTCACTGCTCTACAAAGGACAATCTGTCAACGTCATCAAAAGTACCTTCACATTTATCCTCAGACCCAGAAATTCAGCTTCAGGGAATTTGTCCTATAGATATAAACTTGCACAAGTGTTAAGTGACAAATATGCCTGGTTATTCACTGCATTGTTTATAGTAGCAGAAGATTGGAAACAGTGCTATATCCATTAGTAGAAGACTGCTTAAATAAATAATAGTTTATTCCTACTTTGAATTCTATGCCACCATTAAGAATAAAAGATACTTCTATGTACCGATATAGACAAAAAAAAACCCTCTAGTATAATATGTTTATGTGAAAGAGCAAGGAGCAGAGCAGTGAATATTATCTTTTGTCTAAAACAGGCTGGGAGAGAGGTAAAAAAATTATATATATATACACACATATATACACACACACATATATGCATAATCACAAAAATAGTAAGAAATCATAACAGAAGTAGGTGGGGTTCAAGGGAACCATTTCCTTTTTCCATTTTATTTTTAATTGTTTAACCATGTGAATATATTACCCATGTAAAAATTAACTTAAAATATGATAAATATGAAGGGGAGATGGTCACAGTCCTGCCAGGTTTATATTTTTCCAAGAAATGACATTAAAAAAAACTCCCACCATCCATTATAACTATTACATCATAAAAGAAAATAAAAGGCCTCTTGAAACAAACAAAAAGCAATAAAGAATATCATTTTTAAGGAAAGTCTTTTAAACTGAGAACATTGTCATCTTTTTCGCAGGTCACCATAGACCCAAGAACACTTCATCGCTACCCAGCACTGGCCATACAGAAGGAGGCAGAAACCACTAGCAGAGGTGGCAGGAATGAGGGAGCCCATGAACCAGGAACAGATACAAGACTTCCTCTGGAACCAGCTGGAAAAACTCTCTTGTAATAAGATTCCATGATTCTTATACATACATATATATAACTATTTGTACCTTACCACCTCCTGAAAATTTTTAAATGATCAAAAAGACTAAAATCATCAAAACAAAAGTAAGAAACTAAGTATCAATAGCAGTTACAGTCCGAAAGCTAACTCCGCAAGTGGAGACTGAGGTTCTGGGTGAGCAGGAAAACGGGCCCTCCCAGAAGACCTCTCTCATCCAGGGTAAGCATTTGGGCTGCTGCCTGGCTACAGAGAACCCTGTTGGCCCCAGGCTGTAGGGCAGTGCATGCGTTCTGGGTGATGATCAGTGAAGGACGCTTTCTTAGATCTGTGAGCTGATGCTGGACTCTCCTATCCTATCCCTCGTCTCCATAGCTGTTTCTCAGAATGATGGGCCGAAAGGTACAGATTCAGTTTCCCTATCACGTGCAGTTAGGTAGAAATGATTAAGGAGGGTATATTAACATGTAATTAGAGCACAGAATCCCACTCTTAGTTTTTGAAAGGAACACTTACACATGTTACTGTGCAACACCAATGCCTAATGTGCCATAACAGAATAAGTAAACTGAGACAGACATGCTGGATTGGTATCCAATAGTAACAATGACAAACAACAACAATGATAGGTACCATTTACAAAGCACTACGTGCCAATCATAGGTTGAGCTCTTTATATGCATTACTGAATCTGCACATCTCAGTGACACAGGTAATATTACCATCCCCATTTACCTCTGAGAAAACTGAGGCACAGAACGTTGAGGCCATTTGTTTTAGGTCACATGGCTCATAGAGAATTCATGAAAACAATGTACAGAGATCATGGTGCAGTGGAAACAGCTCTGGATTGGAAGTCAAGAGACGCAAGTTCTATTTGTAATTCTAGCTCCTTGGTAAATACTCTTATTTCTCCAAGTTTGTTTATTCGTCTATAAAAAGAGAGAAACAGAATTTCTAACAGCTAAACTTTTCCAATTCTAAAATCTGATGGATCCAGTATAATTTTAGGTAATTTGGTGAATTCTACATGAGTGTGAAAAACTATGTCTCAGTCCATAACCCAACCGATTTAATTCAAGGAACTATTTCTTCTACAGTACATGGCAATGTAACAGAACGTCCAGAGTTATTTTTCCTGTTGATTTAGTATTTTAGGTGGTGAGGCATCAACCAAGCTAGGGACAGAATCTCCCCTCCCTCTCTTCATCATTCTGAGGGAGCTGCCAGCAGCTGGAGCCAGCCAACTCCCTGTAGGCCCTACTCAATCAGCCCTCCTATACTGGGTGGGGGGTGCCTACAAGTTGGTGCTTACTGACCTGTGCTCCCCACGAGCTCTCTTGTGCCTACATCAAAACACAGTGATGCGGGTTCCTGCAAGCCTAGGAGTATGTGCCATGGGATGTTGTCAACATCCCTTCCCCAGTAAGGGAGAGATGAGGATGATGCTTGGCATACGTCCCCGGAGATAAGGGATATACTTAAGCAAAGACTGGTATCTACTTCTGGTCCAAATATTTCTAAAGACAGTGGCCCACTAGAGTATGTCATGACAGCAACATGTGAACAGACAGTGATGTGATAAACCTGGAAAGAATGTGGGCTCTATCTGCCCTGCCACATTTCCCATGGCCCTCAGATGATGCAGAAATGGTCTCCAGGGGTTCCTGAGGCTCTGTGGAAGGAACACAAGACATAAGAGGGATAGGCACTCTGGGGCTACCAGATGGCTGCAGGGGAGCTGGGCAAGGTTGGCGTGTCCCACAGCTGGAGCCAAAGGGAAACATGGCTGCTCCCTGATGGGTTGTGTCAGTGACTGAAGGAATCAGGGTGGAAGTACCCACCAAAAGCACCCCATGAAAAGCACACACACACCAGAGATCCCCACATTAGCAAAGCCACCAGCATCAGGCTAAAGCAGAGTGAGACCCCAGATGCTTCCCTACAGCCACATGAGGGCAGTTATATAAGAGGATGTCTAAGAAGACATCTGCAACCCTCTTCCTCCTCTTGCTCTCAGAGCCACAGAAGTTTTAAAAAATTTATACAACACTCAGCTGTTACAGCTGGAACGAGCCTGTTCTTATAATCAAATGAAACAAGAAAGTTAAGGAGACACAGCATAATAATATAGTTGAAAGCAATGATGAGGAAAAAAAATCCATTTCACATTTACACCCTCAAGAAGTTGAAATCTCTCAGCTTGTACAAAACATCTATGATAAAATAATTAAGAACATGGATAATAGGATGCTGTCAACAGCTCCCAAAGTTATTTTATCCCTTTCCCACCCTTTTGTCCTTCTTTCCTAAGAACAGCTACCATCAAGTCTTTCTATTTAAAAATAAATATAACAATACTTTTGTTGCAGGACTGCTTTAAGTGTTAAACAGAATAATATAAATGTTCAATAATGGCAGGTGTTATCAGTATTATCAACATCTTCCCAATGGAAGCATGATTTCTACATTGCTTTACCTTTTTCTTACATGCCTTCCATTTTAGGAAAATGTATGCGCAATTTATATGTGGGCAATTTAAATCATATTTTTAAGTTCTCTAGGACAGTGGCTTTCAAAATTATTTTAGTCTTGGCATGATTTGCACAGAAGAAGTCTTGTGTGGAAATCTCATAATAAAACAGATGAAAAGCAAATCTGCTCCAGAAACAGAGGTGGTAGGTATCTTCAATATTTTAATTTAAGTTTAGGGTGAATAAATCTGCTCTCAGAAAGGCAGCAAAAGTTGGGGGGAAATGGAATCTACTAGAGGTGATCAAAGAATTGTCTAACAAAATTTCTACTCTGCATTTATCTGACACTTTTTCTTTTTTTCTTCAGGTCCCTTTGAAAATAATAAGAACTTCAAATATACTCAAACAATACCTCAAATACATTTACAAAGTTTTTAAATTTTAGAGTGCCCATGTACTATTTTATCTTGCCATCAAAACTGCCCCATGAACCAAACAGGAAAGGTGTTGTTGTTGTTATTATTATTATTATTATTAATCCATATTAAAGATTAGGCAATATAGCCACAATTGAGTTGGGATATTTTTAGAAATATCTGCAGATAATTATCCAAATAGTTGATTGCATTCATATTTGATCTCATAAAACTGTTTTAGGAATGACAATTCACAATAAATTACTGAAATTATTTAGGTTTATGCCAACTGAATAAAAGAGGGAAAAGTAGGATATTGCTTGGATTATAAAAGATTTTTATAACTGTTCCCTTTGCCCATCTCTGAGCTGATTTTGTTTTGCAAAATCACTTACTTGCCTAATATACCCTCAGGAGCTATTCAGTTCTCCTCTTCTGCAACAGCTACTTTATTTTACTTTAGACTCAGATAAAACCAAAATCACCCTTGGGGTTGGATTTACTCTTTGTTTATGCCCGACAGGAAGCCTAGCTAGCAGGAAGTTGAGTGTTGGTTAAGAAGTGTTGATTAAAAATAAGCAGCTAGGGCTTCCCTGGTGGCGCAGTGGTTGAGAGTCCACCTGCCGATGCAGGGCACTCGGGTTCGTGCCCCGGTCCGGGAAGATCCCACATGCCGCGGAGCGGCTGGGCCCGTGAGCCATGGCCGCTGAGCCTGCGCGTCCGGAGCCTGTGCTCTGTGGCGGGAGGGGCCCCAACAGTGAGACGTCCGCGTACCACAAAAAAAAAAAAAAATAAGGAGCTAATTACTTCTATGCAAACTACTTACGTATAGTGATTGGGAGACATGCAAGGAGGATCAAGAGAAGCTGAGCCATCTGGAATCCAAAAAACTGAAGGATCTGGGGATCCAGTCCTGCTCTGTGCATTCCAAGGTAGACCATTTCTGGAGTGGTCACATGATACGCTCTGCAGACCCACCCCCCAGCAAAACAGCCATAACTCGTAAAAAGCTGTGTAAAAAATAACTACTTAGGGTCCCTGAAAATTGTCCTAATGTCATACAACAAATGAGGAAACATTTATTCAAGAAGATCCACGATATCTTGCTAAGAAAGTGAGTGTGCAGCACTTGAATCATGCCTGCTCCCCTTCTCCCCACCCAGAGCTCTGTGTGATGGGAATTCCACTCTGGCGGGTGTGGCCAAGAAGACAAGTCTCCCTCTCCCCCAAGAGGAGCAGGCCATCAGCTCATCCCATTACGCCCAGTTTCACGCTGCAGAGTCTCAATTCAGAAGCTCCTTTCCACCTCACAAGGTGGCGGTTCTACCTCAGGTGTGTTAGGTTGAGGATATAGGGGGTCCCAGTGTCCCTTACCCCAGGCTGCTTACAGTGTGGAGGTTCCATGCTGGGTGAGGAAAGCCAAGAAGACCAGAAGTTATGGCCCCTGCCCAGCATCCTTCTCACAAAGCACGGTGACACTCAAAGGACAGGGCATTTGAGCCCAGCTCTGGAGATTCTGCCCAGGGGAGAGACACACCATGAGAACACAGAGCTCCAAAGCTCTCCATAAAGGAACTGTCTTTATTTGGAAGAAGTGTGGGCAAGTGCAAGCCCAAGGCTGTTTTCAGACACAAGGAAGATTTGGTGGATAAGCACTTAAGAGGAGGCTAGTACCTCCCTAAAAACTAGGAGCTAAACCCTAGGGCTTGCTTGTTTACTGGAGAGAATCACAGAAAGAGACGGCTAAGAAAATCCCTCCTGGGGTAAGGACGTTAAAGACTGGACTCAAAAAGTACCCCTGCAAAGAGGCACAAATTAAATTGGATGGTGGAACAATTTATGTTGTAGGGCACTGTTGCAGACACTAGAGCAGTCATCTGACAATTAGTGAAGCCTCACATCTGACTGTGATGCTAACAGAGGCAGGCAGCCTCTGGGAAAGCCTTAAAGAAAGTGTCAGTGAAAGAGCCCTGCTAAAACCATATTACCCCAGGGTGAGGGTACATGCCCAAGGCTGTGCCTCTGAGGAATGACATTAGAGGTTTTATAACCATCAGTGAATATCACTGAAATAGTCCAACTGAGTTGTTAAACGAATTAACAAGCAAGAAAGAAACCACTGGCAGGGACAACAGTACCCAGAGTTGCTAAACATATGCAAAAAAAAAAAAAAACCACAACACTGAACAGAAACTATCTGTGAGAGAGCACAGATGTTAAATTTAACAAAGACTTCGAAGCAGCCATTATATACATACGTTAGGAGAACTAAAAGAAACCACACTTGCAGAAGAGAAAGGGGTGATGACAAAGTCTCACGAAACAGAGAATATCAAAAGGAGACAGAACTTATTTAAAAAATGGAAATTCAGGGCTTCCCTGGTGGCGCAGTGGTTGAGACTTCACCTGCTGATGTAGGGGACACGGGTTCGTGCCCCGGTCTGGGAAGATCCCACATGCCGCGGAGCGGCTGGGCCCGTGAGCCATGGCCACTGAGCCTACGCGTCCGGAGCCTATGCTCCACAACGGGAGGGGCCACAACAGTGAGAGGCCCGCGTACCACAAAAAAAAAAGAAATTCAAGAATTGAAAGGACAATAATTGCAATGAAAAAATGTACTAAAGGGATTCAACAAAAGGCTGGACTGGCAGAAGAAAGAATCAGCAAACTTGAGATAGAGATTATGTAATCCAAAGAACAGGAAGAATAAAGAACAAAGAAAAGAAAAATGAACAGAACTTCAGAGAAATGTGCAACACTATTAAGGAAGCCAACACGTGCAATGGGAGTACCAAAAGGAGAGGAACTAGAGAAGGACCAGAAAACATATTCAAAGAGCTAATGGCTAAAAACTTCCCAAATGTGATTTATAATATATACACACACACACACACACACACCCCCCCAAGAAGCTCAACGAAAGATAAAGGCAAGGAGAAAATCTTGAAAACAGCAAGAGAAAACCAACTCATTTTGTACTAAGGAGCCCCAACAGATTAACAGCTGACTTATCAGATACAACAGAAGCCAGAAGGCAGCACAATGCCATATTCAAAGTGCTGGAAGGAAAAAAAAAACCAACAACTATTAAGCGAAAATCTTGTTTCCAGAAAGAATGTCTTTCAAAAATTAAGGTGAAATAAAGATATTCTCAGACAAACAGAAAAAGAGAATCTGTTGCTATCAGGCCCTCCTTGCAAGAACATTAAATATTCAGGCTAAAAGTTATCTCAGACAGTAATTGGAATACACACACGAAGAAGTGAAGAGCATCAGTAAATGTAATTATGTAAGACAGTTTAAATTCATATTTCTTCCCCTTTCTTTTAACTGATTTAAATATATATGGTATACAACAATATGGATTGTATTGTTAAGCCTATACACATATAAAGGTAGTATATTTGACAACAGCACAAAGAAGTTAGATGAAAACAAAGGTTTATCAGAGTAAGAAAAATGACACCATATGGTAACTTGAATCCACAGGGACAAATGAAAAGACCAGCAATGATAAATAAGAAAATTATTATAACAAACTATAAATATATACTTGCTCCCCTAGCCTCTTTCAGCTTCTTTAAAAGACATGAGAATATAATAAGTAACAATTATAACAATGTATTGTTAGGTTTGTAACATATATAGATGTAGTAGGTATAAAACAGCACAAGAGGAGAAAAAGGAACTTTACAGAACTATAAAGGAGTAACATTCCTATATCTCACTGGAATTTAGTATATATCTGAAATAGATTCTGATAAGTTAAGATGTACATTGAAAAAACTGGAGATGTAGGAGCCCCAGCCACTGCTTCTCCACAAAGATCAACAATCAGACATCTATCCACAAACAAAAACAGCTCTGGGAGAGCTCTGGAGTCCACTTAAGAAACTTCAGCAACACAGTAGAACAAAAATACCTGAAAATAACTGCAGAAGAGAAGGAAGACAGCTTCAATTTTGCCTGCAGCATCCCATCCCCAAGCTGGCGTTGCTCAGTACCAGGAGAGAACCTCCCAGCTAGAAAGAGTTCCCCTTGCCAGGAAGGAAGAGTGGAGTGAGTGACCAGTTTCCCTGGCATAATATACATTGTAAAAGTAATCTGATCAACAAATGGTCCTGGGACAACTGGATATCCACATGCAAAGGAATGAATTTGGACCTCTACCTCACACTATATGCAAAAACTAATTCAAAATGGATTCACACATAAATAAAAGAGCTAAAGCATAAATATCTTAGAAGAAAGCATAGGGGTAAATCTTCATGACCTAGAATTTCAATGGATTCTTCTATATGAAACCAAAAGATGACATAAAGTCTATCTTGTTTTAAATTAGTAAAGGCACTCTCCTTTCTTTTGGTTACCATTTGTATGGAATATCTCTTTCCAACCTTTCATACTCAACCTATTTGTTCCTTGTATATAGCATATAGCTGGACCATGGTTTTTTATCCATTCTGCCAATCTCTGTCTTTTGACTGGAGAATTTAATCCATTTACACTTAAAGTAATTACAGATGACAAGGGACTTGATTCTGTTATTTTGCTATTTGTTTTCCCTATGTCTTATGGCTTTTTGCCCTCACCTTTTGAATCACGGTCTCCTTTTATGTTTAGTTTTTGCAGTAAAACATTTTAATTCCTTCCTTATTTCCTTTTGTGTATGTTCTATAGCTATTTTCTCTGTAGTTACCATGCTGATTACATTTAATATCAAAAAATTTGAACTCTCTAATTTGAATTCATACCATCTTACTTCAATAACATACAAAACTCTGCTCCTATACAGCATCATCCCCATACTCTCTCAATTACTGATGTCACAAAATTACATCTTTATACACTGTGTGTCCAAAAACATAGACTAGTAATTGTTCTTCTTTATGCACTAGTCTCTTAGATTATGTAGAAAACAAAATGTGGAGTTACAAACCAAAGTTTCAATAATACTAGCTTTTAGACTATTTTTTAATGTATTAGTCTCTTAAATCATGTAGAAAACAAAAAGTGGAGTTACAAACCATTGTTACAATATTAGCTTTTAAAATTGCCTATGCATTTACCTTTACGGAGATCTTTATTTCTTTATATAGCATGAGTTACCATCCAGGCTCCTTCTATTTCAACCTTCAGGACTCCCTTCAGAATTTCTTCCAGGGAAGATCTAGTGTTAACCAACTCCCTCAGCACTTTTTTTTTGTGGGGGGGATCTTATAAGAGTTTTTGTTTTTTTTAACATCTTCACTGGAGCACAACTGCTCCACAATGGTGTGCTAGCTTCCGCCCCACAACGAAGAGAATCAGCTACACATACACACACATCCCCACGTCTCCTCGCTCCTGTGCCCTGCCACCCTCCAGGCAGCCACAAAGCACCGAGCGGATCTCACCGCGCCATGTGGCCACCCCCCACCTGCCATCCGCTTCACACCCGGCAGTATCCGTAAGTCCATGCCACTCTCCCACTTCGTCCCAGCCCACCCTTCCCCTCCCCGTGTACCCAAGTCCAAATTCCACATCCACGTCTCCACTCCTGCCCCGCCCCTAGCTTCCTCAGAACCACTCCTTCTGATTTTAGATTCCATACACACGCGTCAGCATAGGGCAGCTGCCCCTCTCTCTCCGACCTACCTCACCCTGCACGACAGACTCTAGGTCCACCACCCCACCACAAACAACTCAACTTCGTTTCCCCTCATGGCTGAGCAATATTCCATTGCACACAGGGGCCACATCTTCTTCATCCATTCATCTGTCGATGGACACCCAGGTTGCCTCCATGTCCTGGCCACTGCAAACAGAGCTGCAATGAACACTGTGGCACATGACTCCCCCCGAACCATGCTTCTCTCAGGGTACACGCCCAGCAGTGGGATTGCTGGGTCGCACCCTAGCCCTACCTTCCAGTTTTTGAAGGAACCTCCATACTGTTCTCCATAGTGGCTGTATAATGCAAGAGGGCTCACTCTTCTCCACACCTTCTCCAGCATCCATTACCTGCAGATCCTTTGATGATGGCCACTCTGATCCCTCAGCTTTTATTTATCTGGGAATATCTTAATTTCTTCCTCACTTCTGAAGGTCAGTTGTGCTGGATATGGAATCTTTGATCAATAGGGTTTTGGTTTTTTTGCTGCTTTTTTTCTTTTTCCTTTCAGCACTTTGAATCTGGCAGCCTTCTGGCCTCCACACTTCTCGATGAAGAACCTGCTAATATTCTTATTGTGATTTTAGCTCCATTTGTTACTGTCCAATTTACTGTCTTCATGAAAAAGTTAATCACCAAATAGGTGACAGAAAGAGTAAGTGGTATTTGGCCAACCAGAAGTAAAGTGAGAACTCTGAGCTAAATTCTTATGCTAATTAGTGGTCAAGGAAAATGTTCTCACATAAGAAATAAACCCTGTTAACTGATCATTTACATCACATTTGGCACAGATCACAGCCCCTACAGATGGTTATACCTCAGTCTGGGTTGTAAAGACCATGAAAAGACACAGGCTGCAGCACTTGGCTCCCCTACATTGATTAGACAAGACCTGCAACTACCATAAATAAAATCCTTAATACCATTGAAAATAGCCAGGATGGGATGATAAAATTAATAAAGGATGAGTAGAGGTTCCCACGAAAGCCAAAGGTCACCACTGATTTGCAATGAACAACCTAAGATAGCTGAATCTTTTTGCGAATGAAGAAACTGAGATTTAGAAAGATAAAGTGACTGCCTGGTATCAGCTATATCACACAGCTATACGATTTCATCCTAGATAATAATCTAGACAGCTGATGCATGTACACATTTGCCTTCTTGCATATTTCTCTTCTCAGGAGAACCTACAATAGGACAGGTATTTACCAGGTTTTATATTATTCTCTAGTCCAAATCTGTTAAGTAGCTACTGGTATTCCCATTACATAGATGATGGTGAGCAAAGTTAGGTAATCTGCTTAAAGTAACAAACTTTAAATTTGTTACTTTAAGCAGATTACTTGTTAGTGGGGGAGCTGAGAGTCAGACCCAGGTCTGTCTAACCCAGAGTTTGTGACCTATTTCCTCAACCATATTTCCTTGCTAACCAGCAAGTTTGTGGTTAACTGCTTCATGTCCAAATTGATTAGGAACTCTGGGTTTGAATGAAACATTACCGAGCCATCTCACCTTCAGACAGGGGGAAGAAAACTCCTGACCAAGTGCACTCAAGCTTTCTCCCTGGTTCAATCCACAGGGCACCCCAGAAGCAGAATTTGCTAAGACCACAGACACAGAGCTGTCAATCCTGACTCCCTGAATTTGGAAGAGTATATGATCTAGTCAATCATTCTACAACTACTTATGGTGGGAAGTTGGTGCCACAAAAGAGTTCCCTAGGAGAGCCAGAGATGGATTTAGTCTTCTAACACTACAGCTGAAAGCGACTGGAGGGATGATTCAGTCATTAGAGTTGCTCTCTGATGAGGCCATGAGGGAGTTTAGCCGCTTCATTCCAGCACACTCCCACTCTGAGATGTTTTTAGTATCTACTCCTAAAGTTAACATGCAGTCCCCGAAGTCATAGTCTTTTGTAAAATGCACACTCTTCAGAGAACATTCATTTCCTGGTATCTAAGAGAAATATTTATGTTCCCAGCGAGGCACAAACAGATATAATCTCTGGAAGCATTTTCCCAAGAATTTAAACACTAGAAACAATACAAATACCCACCAATAGAACTGTTACATGGATTATCAGACAGCCATACTATAGAATAATCTTTGTAAAGTGTCAGGTAAATCTGTATAGTTACCTGAAAATATTTCCAATGTAAGTTACAAAAAAAAAAAATGTATATACCATATGATCCCCTCTACACAAACCAACACAAAAATGAAGCCTGTATACTTGTGCACAGTTAGCCCTCCATACATGGGTTCCACGTCTGCAGATTCAACCAAGCACAGATCAAAAATAATAGGAAAAAAATTCCAGAAGGTAACAAAAAGCAAACCTTGAACTTGCTGTGCACTGGCAACCATTTACAAAGCATTTACATTGTATTTACAACTATTTACAAGCATTTACATGTATAGGTATTATAAGTAATATAGAGATGATTTAAAGTATACAGGAGGTTAAAAAATAAATAAATAATAAAGTATACAGGAGGCTATGTGCAGGTTATTTGCAAATACTACGCCAAAGGGACTTGAGCATCCACAGATTTTGGTATCCATGGGGGGTCCTGGATTGGCGGATGTTCTGTCCTCTACCTTCTCTCACACAAAGTTGAGTCAGGCACCACAGGAAAGCCTATTTTTTCTTGAATAGTTCAGGTAGAACAGGAGTCACAGATGTAACCAAGCCAAGCCGTACTCAATAAACAACTCCCAAATCATCATTTAATTGGTCATCAATCTGTAGCTGCCTCAGAGCACACAGCTCATCCACCCTCCCCCCTCCAACTAGTTCTTTCAAGAATAAAATTATTTGTACTTTACATTGTCCTACTTAGGACATGAGGATAAGCTCACTTTTAGTAGTAGGGGAGATGGTTACATGATTGAAGCAGAAGTATGTCTCGCTTCCTTTCCCCCTCCACCCCATAGAAATGTCTATATTACACTGGGCATCCAAAGAGAATTCTACATGGATATTTAGCATCCACCTTTTGGGGATGTCTAGCATCTGCACTCTCTTCCCACATTTGGGAAATGCCCAGAATTCTCCACTACCTGGAAGAAGCAGCCTGCTTCCTATCATAGAAGGTGGATGTTAAAGTACAATTAGTTAATAAACTTGGCTCCAAATCCTGGAACTCTGGATGATGTCCATTTTCCCACTAACTCTGTCATGTTACAATCTCAGTCTTTTACAACTTATGGATTAAAATATGAAGTTGAAATCATCAATACACCCTTTATAAAACAGCAGGAGAAGGGAAGTGGAAATAAGAAGTAATTCAAATACACAAATATGTATGTGCTTCAGCAAGAAATAATTTATGTATATGTTGCAATCCTCATTTCTGCACTTGTCACAAGGCCATATGTGGTTTAATGACTTCTCTATTTTACCAATTCCATTCTCCCCTTGTGTTTAGCCAAACCTCCAGCTAGTTCAGATTCTTTATTATGTATGGTGACCTCTTTAGGTAAGGAATCTGAACCACGAGTATTTTACCTAGATTGAGTTGTTGTCAAAAATCCATTAATTCTTACTACTTGACTTGGTAGGATAGGAACTGGTAGATTACCTGGAGCTCTGTGCAAATTCCTCTCTTCCATTAAGAGTATCAGCCTTTTTTTCTCTTGACAATCAGAATCAGTTAGCACCAAAATCCCCATCTCTTTTTTTGTTGCCCATGTGTTAATTGGCAAGAGGAACCGGAAATGATCAGGGGGCATCCTCAAGTTCCAATTCAAGGGAGCTACTGTGATGTTCCCTGGTGGAAATATCTTTATAATCAACGAGAATAAGGCTATTCAGCTCATGTAAAGCCTCCATCCCTGCCGTCATGTGCTCTTTGTTCAGGATCCCATTAAGAGTATTAGAAAGATTAGGGAACGTACATTCACAAAGCCAGACATTTTGGCTCCCCGATTAGCACTAGAGTGCTTTTGGGAGAACATTCATATGCAACACAAATTCTTACACTCTGGCCCTTTTCAAAAACTTGACCTTGGGCTTCCCTGGTGGCGCAGTGGTTGATAGTCCGCCTGCCGATGCAGGGGACACGGGTTTGTGCCCCTGTCCGTGAAGATCCCACATGCCGCGGAGCGGCTGCGCCCGTGAGCTGTGGCTGCTGAGCCTGCGCGTCCAGAGCCTGCGCTCTGCAACAGGAGAGGCCACAGCAGTGAGAGGCCCGCGTACCACAAAAAAAAAAAAAAGAAAAAAACCTGACCTTCATTACTCTCCCCCACGCATCCTTGTCACTCGGCCTCCAATCTTGTTTCATATTCCTATCTCCCAGAACCATTAGTGATAGTCAGTGATTGACTGTAGGTCCTTAATTTAAGTAATCTCTCCTTCCAGGCAAAATACTTTAACATACACGGGGAGGATTTTCACTTTTTCCTATGTTTCAGTGTCATCCCAATTGGGTCTGTAATTCTACAGAAGCCAGCTTTTAAGAGTTCACATATCATGCAGAGTCTTTTACAGGTAAGGTTAAATTTTCTTTTCTCTTCAGTCAACTGGTTACAGAGAAGAGTAAATTGCTGAAGGAGTGCAGGTTCCTTCTTGGGATTCCAGGATGAGAGTCACTGTAACTACCTGTGATGTTACTACAGGGTATTTTCCTCAATGGTACCTTGTCTTCCCTTTACTCAAGATATTCTGGGCCTTTGAAATGACTTAGGTTTGGGGATTGCGTGAAGAGCTGTAACTATCATGGTGCTTCAAGTCAGGTCTCTGTGCACCAGATCACATTTTGACATGTACAAATCCCATTTTTGGTTTGTGAGCTGCCTCATCGCATTGGTTCCAGAGACCTCCAGAGCACTGAAGTGCTGCTAAGACCAATCAACACGCTTGACCCGGCACACTGAATCAAATCAAAATTACATTCTGTTCTAAGTCTGCCATCTCCAAATACATTTACAACATATTCCTCATGCTTTACCATACGGCGTATAGCTACGTAAGTCTTCTCCTCCTGGGCTAGAGTTTGTCTAACTCTCCTGGCTATGCTGCTGTACACCTCTAGTCATTGGTATTCTGGTAAGAGAGCATGCTATACCCTGACTTTGCCTTTCACATAGCATTACTCCTCAAAAAATGCAGATACAGCTAATAGATGGGGAAACTGGATTCTTGGCTAAGAAGGATCAGCAGAGGTTGAGGTAATCCAAGTCTCATGATTCCTCCCTTATTTTCTGTTCCACGTCATGGGTCCCCAGTACTTCTCAATCAATACTTGAACTCCTACATAAGTGACCTGGCAGGGCCGATAAATCAACAGCTTTTAATTTTGCAGTCTGGATAAACCTGTATAGGTTTTATTTATGCATTTAACCCCAACGGCCTTAAGAGTTGAGACTTTTTTTGTTGCTCCTGGTTTTTTTTAAGCACAGTCATAGAAAGTCACTGTTTTAAGTCAAAGAGAGATGAACACTTAGATATCAGTCTACCATTCTCTTTCTTAAGCTGTTGGGAGACTGAATAGAATTCTGAAGCACAACCTGCCACAACCAGTCCAGGAAGTCAAACCGTCATCTATGCAGCAAGTGGCCCAAAGGAGCCAGCACTTGATTGATAACTGAGAACTTCTCTAATATTTGCCCAGCCTTCAACCGACACTTTGTTCCAAATAAATACTGGTGATATTTTAACTAGTTATTTGGCCACTGAGTGCCATAGCAGTCAGATTCCCATCCCCAAATACTGGCTGCATTTTCACTGCCTTCAGCCCCAAGCAGGTCAGATAATCTCAAATTGCCTGACTGTCCTTGAAGTCTATTTACTGCCAGCAACTATTTCTGTATCTGCCAAGTTTCTGTCTCTAGCTGAGAAGAGAAAAATGAAATGAAATTACAAAGAGAACACTGAACAACTTTCAACCAACTAAAGAACCAGGCTTAGAAAACTGGTAGAAATGAAGGTTTGGAGCAATCAACATTACACTTCCTACTCCTCCCATTTTCCTTCAAGAAAAGACTGATCACTGAGGACACCACTCCCGCCCACCACTGTCACCACTGGCAATGGATACAGGATGCCACAGCTGTACCACCACCTCCCGGGACTATGGAAACACACTGCTGTTGTGACTGCTGCTGTTTCCTACACCCAGAAAGGATTCTCTGTGGCCCCTCCTTCTATGTACAGCCCTTGATTCAAGAACTAAGGCTGATGCTTCCCACTGGTAAATCAGTACTCTTTACACGCCCATGCTCAGACTACAAGGGAACAGAAAATCCACAGCTGGGATTTTCAGCTTTCATTGGGGTAGGCTCTATTTGCTTCCCATACAGACTTATAAGGAAATTTTCAAACTTCAGAGTTTAAATGCCAGATAAACAGAAAAAAATGACAAATGTCAATTACGAGGAATGGGGGAGAGGCAGGCACTTGATTTCTTGTGTTAGGGAAGTGAAGGATCACATGAACCAGAACTAGAACTGAATCCCGTCAACATCCAGTAGCATGAGGCTCTGAACACCTGCTAATGTTATCCTCAGGGAGAGAAAGAAACAGATGTATAATTACCGTTATTTTTGTTTGTTTTTGTTTTTGCGGTACGCGGGCCTCTCACTGTTGTGGCCTCTCCTGTTGCAGAGCACAGGCTCTGGACGCACAGGATCAGCGGCCATGGCTCACGGGCCCAGCCGCTCCGTGGCATGTGGGATCTTCCCGGACCGAGGCATGAACCCGCGTCCCCTGCATCGGCAGGCAGACTCTCAACCACTGCGCCACCAGGGAAGCCCACTGTTATTTTTTAAACAGTATTTTTTTTACTGTGCTGTGCTTATGGTTAAATTTATATAATTAAGAGTCTGATGACATTTGATGACAAAAAAGGGAAATTCTGGACTCTTTTACTTGGTTTTTATTTCTCGGTCTGAAAGAGAGAAATGCATTTGATTGCAAGTGATTGATCTGGTAGCTCCCTTTTTGTGTCTTTTTGCTCTTTGTTCTTCTATATATTATGTCTGCAAGTAGGGCATATTTTTAAAACTTATTGTTCCCACATTTTTAAAAAACTTTATACCATCTTTTTTAGTCATGAGAGAAGTCAATTTTCTCCTAAGGAATTTTCAATTACTGTCGCAGCTGAGTCAGAGAACCTGCCTTTCATCTGTCTCCCTGATAAGCAATGCTCCTTATAAAGAAATCTTTCTCAGATCTTTTCTATTTCAGAACAAAGGGCATTTGGGGAGCAGCTTACTCAAAGTATATTTTCCATTCACGGAAGAAAAATACACCGTCTTCCTAGTTTTACATCTCTGATAGTTCTAGTTTTTCCTTTAGTGCTGTAAGCCCTGCTCTTGCAAATATCTGTGCACACCTCCAATTTTCTCATTATAATACCTTGTATTTATATAATGCTCCACATTACCGCAATTTTACAGACAAAGAAGCAGACATCCAACAGGATTAAATAACGTGCCCTAGCAAACAATAACCTTGCAAACAGCATGGGGCATAATCAGGATTCAAGGGCAGGTTCGCCTAAACCACGTCCCCATGCTTGCCAGTCTATTCAGGCCTGACATACATACACGCTCAGGAAATGTTTGTTGAATAAAAGAGGAGGTTGATAATTAGATCAAATGCATCAAAATATATTCTATGTTCTCTGGGTAATCTCTGATTATGTAAGTCTGGGATACTTAAATCCGCTGATTAAAATTTGCTAAGCGCTAGTGAAACATCCAGATTCCCTGGAAATTCAGGTAATTTTCATCGTTCAAAGTTTCAGAAACACTCTTTCAGCCAACCAGTTATCAGGAAAACAAGAAGCTTCAGTGCAAGGGGAATAGGATTAGATGTCATGAGAGACTCAGTGCATATCCTGAACCATTTCATCTGGGTCTCAATGAAAGGTGAAAACATCAGTCACCTGGCAAGACAGTCTTCTCCTGTTATTGCAATAGTCCCCACCTTTGTTGATTTTTAAACAGAACACTGGATGATTTCATTTCCCTTTTCATCTGTATATGTTGGTGTTCTAGAGACATGACCTAAAGTCATAGAGAGCTATTACGCTTCTAGCACTTCTAGTGCTTCTAGCGCTGTACTATGTACCCCTTAGAGGCTGTATTAATGTCCAAGGGCTGCCAGAACAAAGTGCCATAAACTGGGTGGCCTATGAAAACAGCTTCTGGTGTTGCCAGCAATCCTCAGCCTTCTTGGTGTGGATGCAGCACTCCAGTGTCGGCCTCTGTCTTCACCCGGCCTTCTCCCCTGTGTGTCCCAGTATCCCTCTTCTTCTAAGAACACCTCATCTTAACTTGATTACATCTGCAAAGGCTCTATTTCCAATTAAGGTCACATTCACAGATTCTGGGTGGACATGAATTTAGGAGGTGGGAGACACTATGCAACCCAGCACAGGAGTTAAGAAATACTGATTGAGAAAAGGAAGAAAATGTCAAAGTCTTATGCCGCGGTCTGTGCTGAGAAGGAAATGCAAGAATCTCTGTGTGGAATGATCCCTTCCTCTGAGTTACAAACTGACACTATTTCACTCCAATCAGAGAATACAAGCATCTCTCCCCATGAAATTCTTTTTGTGTTTTTCCTTCACAGTGTTATCACATTTTCTAATCAACTATTTCTCTGACCAAGGTAACTAGATGCACATTTGCAGTTTTAACAATTTCTCCCTACTCCACCCTTCATATTTCTGCATCCTCTTGGAAGTGATGCATTTTTCCAGATAGGCTTTCGGGAAATCCCATAAGACTTCTCAATTGCCAAGGATTCGTACTGAGTACTATTCCTGGGGAGCCCCTAACCAGGTCTATTGCTACAAGAATTCAACTTACAGGATGAACTCCCTTCCATAACTTTCTCTGTCAGAGACATGACTTACATGAAATCTGTTTCAAATGAGCTCTTAGGCATTGTCACAGGGACGAAAAGACACAAAATTGTCTGAAGGGGGGCGTGTGTGTGTGTGTTTATGTGTACATAAAACTAGTGTGAGGCCAGGTCATGCCCGCTCCTGAGATTTGGGCATCCTGAGATTTGTCTAGGCTTACCTGGCAGGACAGGTGAGGAGGCCCCGGCAAATGCTTTTGTCAGAGTGACTGAGCATCCTCCTGAGAAAGCAAGCCAAGCCCAGACAGACTGGCTTTAGTTTTAGAGACAAAGGTGATTCAGAGTGCAAGATCTACCCACTGCCACTGGGCTGGGCTCTTCTCTGAATCATGTGATGGAGGTGGAGGGTGGTAAGATATAAGATATAAAAACATATTAGATATAAAAACATAAATGTTTCCCTAAAGCCCCTGCATCATCCTTAAACAAGTGCTAACTAATGGGTGCAATTCGAAATACGGGCCGCAAACTAGCGCCAGCCTGTGAACTATCTGTTACAAGTCTGTGATAAAGTGAACACACAAACCAAGAGTGTTGTTTTGATTCCAAGTTGACAGGGCTTCAACATCAAAGCACAAGATCCATGGATCTGTCTCACTCAACAGGGGGAAGGCTACAAGTATTAATATCATTCACCACTCATATTATTAGAAGCACTGATATAAACCACAGGGCATAATTGGAGGCAGGTGGACCCAGCGTTCACTTTGTGGTCTAGAGCTCTTTCTAGCCTTCTCCTCTCTTACCTGCATGTTCCGGCTTTGTGTCCTTCTGCTTACCTCCTTAAGAGTCACAAAATGATTTCTGCAGCTTGAGACATCACATCCTTATACCAAAATCCCCATGAAGGAAGGAAGGGACACACAAAGGCTTCTACTTCCTAAGGCCCTCTCTTCTTATTTAGGAAGAAAATCCTCCCTGGAAGCCCCCTGAAAAACTTTTCCCTGCGTTGCTCAGCTAAAGAGGAGACTGGGGTACCAGGTTTCTAGCAAAGAGTAATGGGATTATCATGACTGTCTTAGGCTGATTATAATATAGCCCCCGAAGCTGACACAGGGTCTGCCCTCCCAAGAGATCAGAGGATTTCCTCTTGCTACCCGAACTAATTACGGTTCTGTTAGAGAGAAGGAGGAAATGACAGACAGTAAACAATTCTGGGGACCCTCTGTTAAGATATGGGCTCCATGCGGGTAAACATGGCTAATCCTCAATGGTCAGCATATTCCTGGTATATACTGGGTTCTCACGACAACCAAATGCAATGACGAAACTAATGTATTCAGCCCGTCATCTAAATGCTCAGTCTTGACGATATCAAGCGTCCAGGTATTTAGGAGCATTCCCCACCCCATCGCCCTCTTTCTCCCACCTCCTTGTCCCAGGTCTTAGCTAATGTAGGCATCACATTCTGTTTCAGTCAAGGCTTTGGATGCAATGATGTAGACTCTGAATCATGGCTCAGAAAGTGCTTCCACTTCACCTCATTAAAAAAAAGAGAGACACAGATGTAGAGAACAAATGTATGGACACCAAGGTGGGAAAGGGGGTGGGGGCAGGTGGTGGTGGGATGAACTGGGAGATTGGATTGACATATATGCACTAATACGTATAAAATAGATAACTAATAAGAACCTACTTGTTAAAAAAAACAAACAACAAAAGCAGTTCTCCCCAAATTCTAAAACCCTAAAAATGACTTTGTTTCATTAACACTCACTAAAAATCATAGACCTCAAAATTTGCAGTTTCAGCTTTGACATGTAAAGAGTTTGCAAGGTGTCACCCCTGTCCTTATAACAAGAAAAGGCTGGACTGAAAAACTAAAGTCTTTTCTTGGACCACAGGGCAAACAGCCACCCTAAAGTCTGGAGAGTCAGAGAAATCCAGACAGTCACAGCCAAGAACTGCTTACCTGGAGCAGAAGCTTCTGGAGTCACACTGGTGGGAACAGGTAAATGAAAATTTGGATGAGCTGCTGGAGGCTGAGTGCACCAGCCTGAGAGTGAGAATTTCCTTGGGACTGTGATGGGGGAGGGGCAGCGGCACACCTTGCATTGGCTTCATCTCCACGAATCCCAATCCCACCAGCGCCACAGGATGATGAACAGCTGATACTGATACCCCCCCAGCTCTGGCATGGGAGATGAGGAGGAACGCCTGTGAAATTGGCCCAGACCTTTTCTGTAACTAGAATCTCCTCTCCAGGAGGAAAGACTTTACCAGAGACTTGTCCTACAGCTGTGGGGGGTGGCAGTCATTCCTCTATTTCCTGCCCCCATTTAGCCTTCTTGTCTTACCTAAGGAGCATGGGGAGGGCAACTATACAAGAAACACTCGTGGTCGTAGGCTATAGACACAGGCCCAATGAAACAGACTTGGAAGATTCTAGAATGTGCCTTCCCCCGAGTAGACCACCACACCAACAGAGCCCCAGCATAATAAGAGTGAGTTATAGCTGAAGGGGCTGCAGGAACATGGACTCCCTCCGAGTAGAACTTAGAGAATCCCGAAGTCAAGAAGGGACACATAATCAAGGACAATAAAAGAATTTGAAGCACCTGGCACCTATAGCAAACATCAGTCACTGCCCAGACCCCAGCCAGGTTAGCATAAAACCTCACACTCAAGGCCTACTGACCTCAGTTTCTATTACCCAACACACTGTGTCCAGATTTCAACAAAAAATTACTCCAAAAGGCAAGAAAAAAACAGTCTGAAGAGCCAAAGCAAATAACAGAACCAACCTCAGAAATGACACGGATATTAGAATTGTCCAGTCATTAAAAATAAGTCTAATATTTTAAGGTCTATAATGGAAAAGTTAAACAACATGCAAGAAGAGATGCGTCTCAGACAGAAACTCTAAGAAAGAACCAAAAGAAAATCCCAGAATCGAAAACACTGTAATATAAATGAAGATTACCTTGGACGAGCTCAACCGTAGACTGGTCACAGCTGAGTCAGTGAGCTTGAATACAGGTCAGAAGTTCCCAAACTGGAAATCAAAAATAAAATATTAATAATAAAAATAACAATGAACAGAACAAGTACAAAAGGCACAACTATGCATAATGGAAATACCAGGTGAATAATAAAGAGAAACAAGAGCAAAAATAAATTTTAATTAAAAAAACCTATTTATTTTAAAAATAAAATTTAAAAATAAATTTTAAGAATTAAAAGTTCAAAATGTATGACAGCCGCTAAACCCCAGATCCAGGAAGCTCAGAGGAACCACAAAACAAGCAAATAAACAAACTCATAGCCCAAAAAAACCCCAAACCCAGAAAAAGCCCGCACCTAGATATACCATATTCAAACTGTAGAAAGCCACAGGCAAACAGAAAACCTTGAAAGAGTCCAGGAGGTGGGCGGCCTTACCTGCAGAGAACCGATGGTAACAACTCTCCGACATCCAGCCCACTTCTCCTGGAAAGCAGCAAAAGCATTTATTTATTCCTTTTCCCCGGGGTCGCGGGCAGGCCCCGGATGGGCCTTGGCCTGGGCGCGCGGAGCTGGGTTCCCCAGGAGGGCAAACAGGGCACGGCTGGAGCTTTGGGGGGTGCTATGTGGCCTCGGGTGCATGGGGAGTCGCCGGGAGAGGATGAGCTGGGGTTCTGCAAGCACCGCTGGCAGCTCACGGAACCGTGAACTCAGGCCCGAGGCTCTGCCGCTGCACCCTCTCTTCCCAGAGGAAGCCTGATCTCGCGGGATCTCGCGGGATCTCAGGGTTCTATGATGCTCAGGTGGGGAGTCCTGGGATGAGAGACACCTGGGTGCTCTGGGTGCTGGAGGGCGCTGGTCCCGGACTTCATTCTCAAGGATTTCGCCCCACGCCACCCATCAAGCAGACCCCAGTCCTCGCCAACGCCTTGTCCACCCCTCCCCACGGCCCTCACCTCAGGGTGAACACCTCTGGCCCAAAGCCTGTGCAGGGGCAGGACTGCCGTGGAACAGACAGAGAGGCGAACTGGGCATGTGCAGGCAGCAAATCCAGAAGCCTTCCACAGGACCGTTTGGTGGGAAATCTAGTCCAACCCGTCAAGGTCCAAGGATGCAGCAACCCTAACGTGTGGACAGTGAGATCAGTTGTCCCTCCAGCACCTGCGAGGTGGCCTCGGTTCGTCCCAGGAGACCTGTATCCAGTGAATTATCCTTCAGAAGTGAAAGGGAAATGAAGACTTTCTCACCTGGTAAGGAATTCATTACCAGTAGAGCTTCCTTGAGAGGAATGTAACAGTATTGAAGGAAGAAATATAGATAGCTCTCTAGTAATACTTGGAAACTTTAATACCCAATCTAAATAATGGATAGGACAACCAGACAGAAGGTGAGGAAGGAAATAGAGGGCTTGGACAACACAATAAACCAACTAAAACTAACACACATATACAGAACACTAATCAAAAACAGTACAATAACCATTCTTTTCAAGTGAAATGAAACTGGAACATTCACAAGTGTGTGGAATTAAACAACACACTCTTAACCAATGGATTAAAGAAGAAATCACAAGGGAAAGTAGAAAATACTTAGAGATAAATGAAAATGAGAACACAAGATACCAAAAGTTATAGGATGCAGCAAAAGCAATGCTAAAGGGGAAATCTGTAGTTATATGTGTTACATTTAAAAGGTTAAACAACCGGGTCTTAAAAAGCTACATAATGCTGGGTCTTAAAAAGCTACATAATGTATGATTCTAATTAGATGACATTCTGGAAATGGCAAAACTATAGAGATGGTAATCAGGTCAGTGGTTGCCAGGAACTTGGAAGGGAGGTGGAAAGTTGACTAGGTGAAGCATAGGAAATTTCACAGGGAGTGAAACTATTCTGTATGATACTTTAACGGTGAATATAAGACATTAAGCATTTGTCAAAACCCAGAGAACTTTATAACACAAAGAGTAAACCTTAATGTATACAAATTTTTAAAAAGTCATTTGGGAGATAAGGGATCCCAGGATGGAATGCAGAATGTGACCAAAGAATCTAAATACATTATGAATGTATGAAACAATTTCACTGAAGAAAGTGAAAGAATAAGATGCTGACCTAAATAACTTTGGAAGGGAATGGTTCTTAAGACTAAAGGCAAAAGGAATTATACATAAGCACTGTACTCTAGCTGATAAAGTTTTCCCCGTGGGGATATGGGTTAACAGTTCTAAAACCAGTATACCGGAATTGAACAATTAAGTAAATGGATGCGGAATAGTGAGAGCCAGGTTTCTCACTTTTGGAGTGGGAAGTGGCAGGTGACAAGAGAAGGAGGCTAGAAGGACTGTGGTAATGGACTAGAGATGGAGACATCAGTATGAACTCATGTTTAACTTAATTCAGATACAGCTGATTACATATAGAATAATTATAGATGTGTGTACATACACAGGTTGGTATGTACATATGTATCTCCGTGCCCTGTCAGCTGAGAGGGCCTAGAAGTAATGGCAAACACTCCAGTGGCAACAAACATACCTACCACCCAGATCTTGGTTTCAAATACAATTATCCAATAAAAGGAACCAGAGCTCCTTGTAGAAATGATTGATTCTGGGACTGGGCCAGAAGACATGCAAAATGAGCCTAGAGCATATTGTAGTTAATGCCAAAAATTAAGAAAATTTCAAAAATTTTTTAAAAATGCAATGATAGGAGTATATAAAAAGGACATAGAATCCAACCAAAAGAGCTTCCAATAACCAAAGCTGGAACAGTTTGAGCAACAAGATAAATATAGTAGTATAAAATAAATATACATGACTCTACAATAATAAAATTGCTTAAGTGAATAAATAAGGGAGAATAGACAAATCTCCCAAGCAGAAGAATTCTAAATAATTCATGTGCATATTCTGCCCTCAGGAAGATGGAACATAACTCACTACCCTTAAGCGTCAGCTTCACATAGTGACTTTCTTCCAAAGAGTACAGTATGGAAAGAAAAAATAATAATTAATTATAGTGGAGAAACCTGACAGACGCTACCTCAGTCAGGTGATCGAGGTCAACATCAAGAATAGGTTATACTGATGGTATGTACCCTTGACACAACTTGATGAGGATGGTACTTTACTTCTCTGGTTTTCCTCCCAAAACTCATTTTCAGTCACGAGGAGAACATCAGAAGAATCCCAGCTGAGGGACCATCTACAAAATACATAACTGGTAATTCTTAAAACTGTCAAGGTCAGCCAGAACAAGAAAGTACGAGAAACTGTCACAAGCCAGAGGAGCCTGAGGAGACATGATAAATCATCTAATGTGAAATCCTGAATGGGATCCTACAACAGAAAATGACATGAGGGAGAAACTGAGTAGATCTGAATAAACTATGGACTTTAGCTGTAATAATGTTTTAATATCGGTTCATTAGTTGTGACAGATGTACCTCATTAATGTAAGATGTTAGTAATAAGGGAAACTGGGTGTGAGGTGTATGGGAACTCTCTGTATTATGTCTGCAATCATTCTGTAAATCTAAAACTGGCTTCATAAAAAAAATTCTTCCTGGGCTTCCCTGGTGGCGCAGTGGTTGAGAGTCCCCCTGCCGATGCAGGGGACACGGGTTCGTGCCCCGGTCCGGGAAGATCCCATATGCCGTGGAGCAGCTGGGCCCGTGAGCCATGGCCACTGAGCCTGTGCTTCCGGAGCCTGTGCTCCGCAACGGGAGAGGCCACAGCAGTGAGAGGCCCACATACCACACACAAAAAAAAAAATTCTTCCTCATATCTGAATGAGTTGCAAAGTAATGGATAACCAAAGATCACTTTAGTAATAAAGGTTACTTATATATGTAACACACATTAAGCATTTTAGTACAGGTTTCACATGTGCTTTAAATAACATTTTATTTCATTAAAAAAAAGACCTGTATCAGATAACATTTAATTATATATCCATTGACTCACATTGAGGAAAATAAGTGATTGCATGAAACCAGAACTGTTCAAGAAAATTTAGAGCAACATAGAGATGACCACAAGGTCAGCAGTTGCAAGTGCCCATCAGGAATGCCAGCAGACAGCCTGCCCAGTCTTCCAGTGACATGGTTCTTCAGGGCTGTGCCATCCTGTAGCTGTGCCCCACATATCCCAAAAGGAAACTTCTCCGTGGGGATCACCATTAGAATATTCCGTAGCATGCCTGTCCTCCCCTCACAGAGTGTTTGTGGAGGCTTGAATATTGACTGAATTTAACTTTGTGATTCTTTAACTCTTAACTCCTTAAGAAATTTCTAGATTCTTTTAATGAATGATAAACAGCTTGAGTATTGGATGTTAGATATTTTTCTCCTTTTCCTTTTAAAAAAAAATTTAGTTGGGAATTCCCTGGCAGTCCAGTGGTTAGGACTCCGTGCTTCCACTGCACGGGGCATAGGTTCAATCCCTGGTCGGGGAAATATTAGATCCTACCTGCCACAAGGCACGGCCAAAAAAACAAAACTAAACTAAACTAAACAAAAAATAACAAATTTAGTCAATAAAGAACTATCTCTGATCTCTTCCTAATAGCAAAATTACAATTCAGCCAGCTTTCAAATACAAAGGTATTGCTATATATTTCTGCATTTCTTCCCTCTGCCTCCCATTTTCAGATATTTGGCACAAAAAGGATACCTACTTAGAGAATGACAATAGAATGGATTCACTTGAAAAGCACACATGTTAAATGATATATAAATTCTCATTCCAAATCTTCCTGATGAAAATGAAAATATTTGAACAACCTTCAAAACATCCAATTTAAGCAAGTTTAGGCAACAAAAGTGGTTTTTGGCACATCACACCTATAGCCCTATCTACACAGCATCAAGCGATGGGAGCTTCTGGATTGTGTAAATCACTCAGAGATAACAGTCACTAGTTCTCAACGTAGAGATCACCATAAATGTAGTTTCATGCCATGGTTACATCTTCTTCTAAAATGACACCAACAAGTGGTCTATTTTGTTTATTCGATTATTGAAATTTCCCAGGTCTCCACTTTATATTCCCTGGCAGTGCCTGAGGTTGCAATATTTTTAATCCTTCCCAGATCAAAACCATACACCTAGTTAGCCCTTTCAGAGATAATTTAACAAACCTATCTATGATCTTCAAACAAACATATCTATGACATTTTCATTTTAATGGCATTTTCATTTTAATGACAGCTCTTGGAAATTTTATTCCAGAGGTTATCTTCCTTTTTTTCAGAGATTTCATTGCCTTTAACTGAAGAAAGATGAAAGTGTGAATTCTTGTGATCACAAAGCCAAGGACAAATGGTCTGGATCAACACTATCCAGTATGAATGTAACAGAAGCTATTATGAAGTTTCAAATTTTCTAGCAGTCACATCAAAAAACGTAAGAGGTAAAATTAATTTTAATAACATACTTTAACCCAAAACATCTAAAATATTATTTCAACATATAATAAATACTTTAAAATTCTCATCAAGATATTTTAATTCGGGGCTTCCCTGGTGGCGCAGTGGTTGAGAGTCTGCCTGCCGATGCAGGGGACGCGGGTTCGTGCCCCGGTCTGGGAGGATCCCACATGTGGCGGAGCGGCTGGGCCCGTGAGCCATGGCCGCTGAGCCTGCGTGTCTGGAGCCTGTGCTCCGCAACGGGAGAGGACACAACAGTGAGAGGCCTGCGTACCGCAAAAAAAAAAAAAAAAAAAAGATATTTTAATTCTTTTTCATACTGTCTGAAATCTTATGTGTTTTTCATCTTTATTTGGACTAGCCACGTTTCAAGGGCTTAATAGCCATGTATGCCTAGTGGCTACCATCTTGGATTGGGCACTTATAGACACAGTGGTAATTAAGAGGAGGGAGCTGAGCTTGGATGGTTTAAGAGTTGAAGCCAACATGACATAATGGGGAAAATGTGGGGTTTAGTTACCAGCATTCAGATTCCACCTTCCACAATCAATTAAGAACCTTCAGAAAAATTTCCTTAAATGTTTGCACATTTGTCAAGTACAGAGAGTGTTACTTCATCGGGTTATACATAAGATTAAATGAGATAATGTGCATAAATCTTTGGTTACACTGTAGATATTCATTAAATCTTATCTTGAATCCTTAAGAGGGAATATATCCTGTGAATTTATTTATTCTGCAGCATATATTAAGCAACTACTCAACTGTTACACACCAGTGAACAAAACAATTATCCCTAGAAAGTAGAGGAAGACAGACAATAAAGAAATAAAATATGTTGTAGTATGTTGGAAGGTAATAAGTGCTAAAGGAAAAACAAAACAAAGCAAAGTAAGGGGAATCAGGTATGAAGAAGATGTGGCATCGTTTTAAATAAAGTGGTCAGGCTTATTGAGGGGGAGACATTTGGGCAAAGACTAAAAGGAAGTGAAGGAGTTGACTATGTAGATTTCTGAAGGACAAGCATGCCAGGAGGGGGTCGGCTGGAGCAAAGGCCCTGTTTCCTGGAGTGTTTGAGGAACAACAGGGAGAGCAAAGGGTGGAGTGCAGGGAGTGAGGGGGGAAAGAGGTAGGAAAGAAAGTCAGAAAGGTCCTGATCATCTGGGGCTTGGGAGCCACTGTAAGAATTCAGGCTTTCACTCCAAGTGAGATGGGAGCTACTGTAAGATGTTAAGGAGGGACTGACATGCTCTGACTTGTAATTGAAATGCATCACTCTTACAGCTGGGTTGAGAACGGGCTGTGGGTGGTGAGGGCAGGGCGCAAGCAGTGCTGGGAGTAAGGGAAGAATCATAGAGACTGGGGAGGGGCTATGGCAGTCATCGAGGAGAAACTATGGTGGCTTGGACCAGAATGGTAGCAGAGTAGTAATGGAAGGGCTGAGAAGTGGTGAGTCTCTAGATCTATACTGAAGGTACAACCAACAGTATTTCTCAGTCATTGCGTTGTGGAGTATGGGAGAGAGAGAAGCATTAAGAACGACACCAGCATTTTTAAATGATACAAGTGAACTTATTTACAAAACAGAAATAGACTCACAGACATAGAAAACGAACTTATGGTTACCAAAGGGGAAAGGGTGGGGAGAGATAAATTAGGAGTTTGGGGATTAACAGATATATACTACTATAAATAAAATAGGTAAATAACGAGAACCTACTATATAGCACAGGGAACTATATTCAATATCTTGTAATAAACTGTAATGGAAAAGAACCTGAAAAATTATATATATACATACATATATATATATAACTGATCACTTGCTGTACACCTGAAACACTGTAAATCAACTATATTTCAATAAAATAAGTAAATCAATTTTTAAAAAATAGAATGACACCAGCATTTTAGAATAAGAGACTATATATTTGTCACTAACAAATGAGAAGACTGAAGGATGAGCAGTTTTGCGGGGGAAGAGCAAGAATTCAATTTAGGAATGTACTAGGTCTGAGATGTGCTTCTATTTCCCAGAACAACAGCCACAGGTGAGAGTTTAGAAGATTCCCTCTCTGGGGAAACCAATAAGCCACGGAGAGGAAGACACCTAGGGGTCCAAGAGTGGGAAATCTCTCATCAGAATATCCCATCAAATCACTTTGCTGAGAAGCTCATCAGTAGATAGGCGTTTGTCAATTCTGAAGCTCATTTTTCCATCTTAAGAACTTTAACAACTTTTTTAGATGCATTTTAGAATAGTAAACATTGTACAATCATCCTTGGCCATGGGACAGTCATGAGGTAGACAGTGTGAAGCTGGTTTTTATTCCTGATAATGAGACTAACTCAACACCGGCAACCCTTCATTGAATATTGATGTAACTAAAAAATATGACATAAAGATATATGTGGGACCTGAATCCTCTGTTCTATTAAAGTTGGAAGTCAATACATAATGTTCTACACCAAAAGAATAAAAATAAAAAAGCAATTGAAGCTATTTTTCATTATAAAACCATGTGGCATCACATTCTTGTACAACATTGCTAAAAATAAAAAATAAATGATAACAAATAGGACAGGATATAATGATGCAACATTTTTATGCTTTGAGTCCTTTCAGAGATCTGTCCTTCCGAAAGCCACCTTCCACACCACTACTAGAAGAATATTCTAAAACCTGCTTACATTTTGACTATTTCCAGAGATCCGTTTGGAAAATTCTGTCACAAAGTTTTCACATCTTTTAAACAAACCAGAAAAGCAGTGTTCAAAGCTGTCATGCGGGCTGGAGCCTTGAAGGAAAAGAGAAACTGCAGGAATTCTGGAGACCCAACAGGAAGTGAATCAATCTGCCACTAGATTCCCTCGGGTGGGTGGGTGGGGGGGTCAGCTCGGACAGATGCTGCTGTAATCGTCACTGACATGAAGAAAGGTACTCTTAAGTCTAGCAGCTGAGGGTTCCTTGCCAACTCCACAGCCCACTGACAGCTGCTGATAGACCCACATGTGGCCCACATGGAATCCTCTGGGGCTGGTGGAGTGAAGCATCAATCTTAAGTAACTGGAACTGTGTTCGTTGTTCACAGCTCAGCTGGAGCCGGGTCCTGGACAGGGATTCACACTTTTTGTTGTTCTACTGATCTATAAATCAGAAACCTATAATTGATCAATATGGCAAACCAAGCAATACAATCTTTTCTAAAGGAGAAATTGGAGGGAAAAAATAGCCTAGGAATGCCAAGTTGATCTGATGCTAAATAAAGGGAAGGATGTGTATTTACAGTGAAAGTAAAATTTGAGTTTCAATGATGAAAATAAGAAATTCAATCTGCTGAAGTTGTTGAGGCAAACCAAAAACAAAAAAGGAAACAAACAAAAATCAACAGCAAAAAAAGAGAAACGTATGTTTGTTTCATCAAGTATCCAGAAAGATTAGATAATCTGAAAAACAACCTTAAAAAGATGTAATCCGTTGTATGTCCCTCAAGGTAGAATGCACAGAAATGTTTGTTTCCAGCTACACAATGTCTTTTCCATAAGAAGAACAATGCAACCACAAATCTTTACAGTATGCATAAATGAATAAATAAAGTAGGTAAATACAGAACTATTCAAGAGAGCAGAACAAGAAATTAGAAAAATGAGAAAGAGAGGAAAACCATTAAGTACATAGGGCATGGATACAGTAATGGGAGAAAAAACAAATCCCCTGCTATCAGAAAACTATATTTCAGAGGATCAGGAAAAAGCAAACCCCAGTGCAGCAAACCCAAAGCCCAAAGCCCAAGGACAGTGTTAACAGCATAAACAATTCTTTTTTGGTGGCGGGGGGATGAGGATTATCACTCTGGTCAAGAAAACCTCCTAAACGAACATCCTTTTTTTTTTTAACATCTTTATTGGGTATAATTGCTTTACAATGGTGTGTTAGTTTCAGATTTATAACAAAGTGAATCAGTTATACATATACGTATGTTCCCATATCTCTTCCCTCTTGTGTCTCCCTCCCTCCCACCCTCCCTATCCCACCCCTCTAGGTGGTCACAAAGCACTGAGCTGATCTCCCTGTGCTATGCGGCTGCTTCCCACAGAACCAACTAATTTGGAGGTAGCTGTATTCTAAGAGTATGACAAAGAAATTCATCCATTAAATAGCAAACTTTTCTAGTGACTTTTCTTTTTTGAACCCAGCTATTCCACCTAGTGGGAAATAACTGCATTGGGGGAAATGGTTGACAAGCAAGTGGCTTTTCTAAAACTTGGCAGGGGGGATATAAAGCTGCATTCCTTTTCCAGCCTGAGAAAATACCTGAATGCAATGACTATGTTCCACAGTGTCACCTAGTGGTCTTGAGGGACAGGATCCAGAACTGAGGCAAATACTGGTAATGTACGGTTGGTTTCAGAAGCCTGTCATTTCAGACAGCAGCCTTCTCCTTTGATTGGGGGAGGGAGTGGAACAGGATTAATAGCTGACCTCAGGGCTCTGCGGTGAGGCTAAAACTCTCAAGCCTCACCTACACTGTGTTTCACAGCACTGACCTCAATTGCTTTTATAAGCCTAAAGCCACAGCTTTGAAACTGGGTTTCCACTTACCTGATGTGAAACATCTCCATTGGGTTTTTTTGAGATTTCTATCTGAGAACCAGATAGCGAAAATATCAGATAAATAGATGCATGATTTTATGCAAGTGTCATTTCTGAGTTGTGTGGAAATGAGTTGTACACAAATAGCCTCATCTCAGGTTCCAGTCTCACTGTGTCTCCAGGCTGGTTTGTCATTTCATTACAAGATCGTGGGCCTCACTGACACGGAAATGTTTAGCTCAGGACAGTCTCCTTTGTTTCCAGAATCATTGCAGCTGACTTGCCTGCCTGCAGCCTGGGGCCCACAGCATTTATCACCCACAGCGCTTCCAGTCCACTTTCTAAAACATAAACGTGATTGTGTTGCTCCCGGCCTTAGCTCCTTTATGGCTTTCTCTTTGCCCTCCGCAGAAAGTTCAGATCCCTTAAGGGACATGCAAGGCCCCAGACCTCACCCTGTTTACCTCCCAGGTAGAACCAGCCACTTCCATTCATACTCCACGCCTGGCCCTCCCGGCGCACACCTGGGACCTGGCCTCTGGTGCTCCCACTGCTACAACACTCTTCCCCATCCTCCTTTACCTGTGTTATTCCTGCTCATCCTTTGTCCTTCTCCAACCTCAAGCCTGGGTTAGTGGCCTCCCCACAGTCCCCTAGAGAATCCACATGTGATACATCCATAATGTGATATATAATACTCTGTTTGATAAGTACTCCTTCAACAAACTCCTAACTCCTGCAGTGTCTTACAGCTCCATATCTCTAGTGCCTGGAAGAGTGCCAGGGACATAGTCACTCTTGATAAATACTGGAATAAAAGAAGGCACAAATGATTGAGTCAATGCCCTGCTTCTCTGTCCCCTAGCATATCCAGCCAACCAACTTAGTTCCAAATATAAATGTGACCTGATGCCTAGTGGGACTAGCCTGTGACTATTAAACCACAGAGTCATAGACAAGAAAGTGTGACACATTCTAAAGAGAGCCCACAACAAGAAAAGCCAGATGTCCATCCCCGACCCCAGGCCCTACTACAACTAACCACCACCTACATTCAGCATCCCCCAAGTCTCCTCTGAGAAGAGGTCCTGGGAAAGGGAGGAAAGTGGCCATCATTAGCCTTATGGGGTTGGTGGTATTCCTGTGGGATTTATCCCTCTGCCTCCAATATCAAGTGAAGGAGGAGAGTCCTAGGCACCCATGTGCATCCATGAGGAGTGCCAGCAAGAAAGGAAGCCCAGTTCTTGTTCCCCAACTCGGTGCTGGCTGAGCATGGTGAGAGAGTTCCTGGGGAAGTCTGGGGTGTCCTCAGGAATAAGGATGTAAAAATATGGAAACTGGGGTTTGCTTCTCAGGTGGATATTCCCAAAGGCAGGAGGCTTGATGGTGGAGCCCACATCAAGTAAATAGTTTAGTAAGCAAAAAGTGGCCTTATTATAGTAGCCTAGTGTGCCTGGAAAGAAAAGGACAGGAGTGGACACCCTCACGCTAATTCCTCATGTCCTTTGGTCCCATGAAGGAGCTTGGAGTAGAGGACCAGACACAGGAGGTATGGAGTGGCCAAGATGGACACCAGGCCAGGAGGGAGTCCCCTGCTGGGCAGTGTAAGTAAATGTCCTGCCTGAAGGGATCCTCAGCAACAGAGAGAGCCAGAGAGACACTCAACACCACGTATCCATCTACAGTGACCACTGTGTCAGCAGAGGACACCCAGGAGCAGGTATAACCTGAATAAGGCCAGCAACACTCCCTGCCACCAGCATCAGCCAGTGGATATAAGACATTCCTTATCTTCTCTGTGATTCCTTTCTTCCTCCTTCCAAGTTAGGAGGGACTGGTCCTAACTGAGAGAAGCGTTATTGCAGAGGCAGACCATGCACCCCACCACCTCCTTCAATTCCAAGCAGATGGGTTTACAGGTCAAGCCTATGCTGGGATGTAGGAGCCAGAATAGGCTAGGTGCAGAATAGGCTGCAGCATCTCAGAAAAGTCCCGTGTCTCAAAGGCTCAACACAGCAGGTTACTTCTCACTCATGCTGCTTCCGAAGCACATTGGCAGGGGGCTGTACTCACAGTGGTCACTCACAGGCCTGGGCTGAAGAAGCCTTCACCTGGACATGTACTTCCCTCACCAGCATAGGAAGGAAGGGGATGCAGCAAATCATGCACTAGCTCTTAAAACTTCTGCCCAGATGTGATACATGTCATTTCTGCTCGTATTTCATTGGCCAAACCCAAGTCATATGGCCACCCTAAGTTCAAAGGCTGTGGGAGTTCTTTCCTGCCATGTCCTCAGGAGGACGAGAAGATTCTTAAACAGTTCTAATGATGACCACATTGGGGGGTAGGGGAGAAGAGCTTCAGAATGAAATCCAAATCTCGTTTAAGCTTGAGATGTTGAACCAGAGAGGATTATAATATCTGAAAGTGGACAGAAAGATCTAGAATCTGCTGAAGGGACATTAAGGGACCACGAAGCATGATGCCAAAGAACACAGTTGGTGGTAATGCTTAGAGAAGAGAAAACTGCTCATGTGTAGACTTACTCAGTAGATGTTTCTTTCAATTCTTCACACAGAGTCCCATCTTCTACAGCTATGGGAACCAAACTCCAAGGAGGCACTGAATAAATCCTCACTCCTCAGCACATCGTTTGACAGCCTCTTTCCCCTGTCTAATGTCTATTCCAACTCATATCTACCCATGCTTGTTTGAGCTAAGGAATATGTGCCCGTGTGTTGGGGGAGGGTATGCAATTCTGAAATTTCTTGAGAAGAAAAGTATTTTCCAGTAAAAATGTTACATTGGCATGCAGAGGAATTACTTAAAAATTAACCCTAACATCCTGGATCCGTGCATGAAAATTCTCAAATATCTAAGGGAATTATTTCACTTTAGAAAACTCCTATTTGAATTATTTTCACTATATTGTAAACACAAAATTCATTCTGATTCCTTTACGTTTACCTAAGTTGAGTAGAACCCTAATTCAAATATGAACTCCTTCTAAATTGCCTTTATGAAGAAACCGGTGGCTTAGATTTTTCACTTTGCCAAGTGGAAAATACCATCAGATGCTTAGAAAGGCTCCCAACAACTTGATAGACAGTGATTATTTCCATTTGTTGAAATGTTTCCAATTTGTTGAAACTGGTTTTTCTTGATTTATTCCCTATCAAATAGTGGTACGAAAAGAATTTTTAGTGTCAAGGATGATCTAAGGAAATAACAATTTAATATATTTGGTGTTGAATAAATGAGAAATTTTTATATTCTTTTCACTTGTATCAAAGTAAAGGCGGAAAGCCATGTAATAAAATGTGATATAAAGTTTTATTTCAGATCTTATAGAAAAATTTTGGAGGCAATAAATTTTTACATTATGTGTCAAGTATTTTTGTTGAACTAGTAACAACTCTATTAGCAGATGAAAATTTTCTCTCATTGGATGTATCAAGCCTGTCAATCTCCTCCCCAAAGAAATTTATACAGAGTAGTTTTTATACTTATATGAAACAGAGACTTAGTGGGCTTTGTAAATATCTTGAGTGGCCTCTGTAAATATCTTCATAGAAGATAAACTCTGGTTCATACAGAAATGGTCCTTTTGCCATTAATGTTGGAATTTCCTTTCTTGTCCCATTCTAAAGCTATTTTATGATAACTGAAAAGGCCTCTCATACGTTGTACAACTCTCAAGATAACTAACTTCAGAAAGATCTAGAGGGTGGAGTGAAAATATTCTTTCCATTATATCTGCTGAAATGTTGAGCACTAATTACTCACATGTATTTGATTTATGAAAGTATATTCCTCATGCTCAAATTTTTGTTGGAACCAAATTGAAGTATGGAATTGGAAGTCTTGTATTCTAGCTCTCTCTTGCTCACTAGCTGTGTGATTATGAATAGAATCTCTTTTTCTGGGCCTCAGGTTTCACATTTGTGAAATTAGTTGAACTAGATGATTTCCAAGATCTCTTAATTTTCATAAAGGCTGAAAGTGATTAAATGTATTAGCATGTAAAAATTGTACTTCACATCAATAGAATATTTTCTTCTCTTGAACTGCCAGACGATTTTACACTTTAATGATGCAGAATTTGCATGGAGTGCTCTCTGCAATGTTTTTGAGCCTGTGCAAATTCATAAAAATACCTTCATTGAATCTATTGGTAAGAAGTATTAATCATATTTTTCTTTGAGATTAGAACCTGAGGAAGTGTCTGTTAGATTAGCACTTGATTATAGTTTCAGTTACACATCCTCTAGCCAACATTTCCCAAAATGTATTTCCAAATTGCCTTTATGAAGAAGTTGATGGCTTAGAAATTATCTCACTTTTCACAGTGAAAACCACCAGCTGATACTTAGAAAGGCTTCAGATGCCAAGCTTGATTGACAGTGGTAACTTCCATTTGTTGAAATTGGTTTCTTTTACTCTACTTCTAGCTCTACAGTGAGTTAACAGATATTCTGCTTTTTAAAAAGGAGTCTTGTTGGCAACTAATTTGGAGAAATGATGGGCTGACAGAGTTAAACCAGTCTCCTTACCATGTTCAGACTATTAAACTTGCTAATATGATTTTCATTCTCCTATACAGGAGTGGAGTGCTCTGTAAAGGGAGGGGCCTGCTGCCAGACCAGTAGGTAACCCCCTGCACACCCCACTCCACCCCCCAACACAGCTCTCACAGTGAGTAAGAAGACAATGCGAGTTTTGGCCGGAGCAAGTCTTTCTGCACCAGGTATATAGATACTTAGCCAAAGCAGTTTTCTTATGAGAAGTAGGGCAGATCTTGAACCAGTCCAAAAATGTTTGATTCATAGTTCAATTTAAGCCATTTACAGTTCTATCTAAAGAAGCACTCTTTACAAAGCAGAGCTAAGTAAAAATGGAAAGGACTCTTTCTGGAGGCAGTGGGTTTCGATCCTGGGAAATGTCCGCGCAGAGGCAATCTGGAATTACAGGAAACAGGTAGGATGTGATTTTTAGTTCAGGAACTGATATTTGCTTCAGCTACCTTGTGAAGGGCAGGAGCTTACTCAGTGACAGGCTTCATGGCAGGGCCCTGCCATCCAGTCATTTTGCTGGGGTTGATACCCATGTGGTAGGGGACAGAGCTTATCTGTATGGCCTCTGGTCTAGGCTAAATAAAGGCCAGGGAAAGGAGTAGCATCTTCCCTGAGGTCTAGTCCTAATTCAGCAGTGCCCACCTCTAGCACCATGGACACCTGGCCCAGCCTGGCCCCATGTACTGTCCACAGGACCAAGTTTAATAAACAGGCAGCAGAATTTAGGGGCTAAGAGCATGGCCTCTGAAGTCAGACTCCCTGGGTTGGACCCTTGAACAGGTGTGTACTTTCTGTATCTTAGTTTCCCCATCATAAAATGGACATGACCTTAAGAGCTGACCCAGAGTGTCGTTTTGAGAGACAAATGAGTTAGTCCATGTAAAACAATTCACAAATGTCATCATAATATGTAATACTTAGCATTACTACAGAAGATTTAATTTTTGAAGTAGTATTTCCAAACCTATTATCTTACTTGAATCTCATATAACAACCCTTTAAATTAGGTAGGGCAGATATGGAGTATTATGCTTTTTTCCCCTAAGATATGGATATCGAGATACAAAGCAATTGAGTGACTTAGGTAGTTAAGAGCTTTAGAATCAGGGAGAACTCCTTTTGAATCTCACAATGTTGTGGTGAGAAACCAAAGCGTTAGTACATGTAAAAGCACTTATAACAATGCCTGGCAAGTAAGAACTAGTCATTTTAATTGTTGCGTTTACTATTTCTCCCCTCTGATTAGTTATATTATTTTCCTACTGCCCCAATTCTTGGTATAGTACTTGATACATAAAAGGTGATCAATATTTTTTTTGAATGAAAATGCTATAGGATTTCAGAAGAGATCATGAGACCTAGGGAATTCTAGAAGGTTTTATGAAGGAGATGGGGCTTGGGTTGGTTTCATTTATGATAGAAAACACTTCAGTATTTTTGAAGGTGACAGAAGAGAGATTATATATTATACATATACTCCTGGATTACATATTTTACGTTTTCTCTTGGATTTAATGAATTCTACATTATTTAATTTCCTCCATTTCTAGTTAATTAATGGCAAAACCTGTACAAACTGCATTATAAAACCTAGCTTTATCTTACACATATCTTTTGTGTGTTTGTTGTAAATTCCAGTTAACATAATCAGAAATCAAACTGAATTTTATCATCATTATAAGATATGAAAAAAAATCATACCAAACAGCCTTAGGGATATTGTTCAGCTGCATTACAAAAAATGACCCACAATAATTTCACAGAGAACTTTCATTTTATCTAAATTTTACTTTTGTTAAATGAGTCCAATTATAGCTCTGTTTCTCTTAGTAGCTTGGGATTTTTTTTTTTTTTAATAGTCTCCAGGCAAAACCTCTATATTTAATCTGCCTGGAGTGAATCTCCTTCTTCCAATGTCAGAAACAGTTGAGTTATTAGTATGCTTTTCACCTACCATTTGCTACCAGCCCTACAGCATCTTGATTTCTTTGTTCAAATGTCTGCCACTGCCAGTGGGGGTACATTAAGCATATTGTAATGTAATTAACACTGAGCGTTCTTCAGAAAGCAGAGGTTTTCTTCCTCTTTTTAACTCTGTATTTGTAGCCCTTCCCCACACTGTGCCACAATATCCAAACAAAAATGAAACAGCACAGGCAACCAGCTGCACATCTGACCGCTCTGATGTTGGTGTCCAGATCATGTGATCATTTGTAACTCGGCAGATGACCAACACCTCATCACCTGAAATCCATGCCATCACACTTGACCTCTTGCTGCTCCTCTTGTTGCTGTCTGTAAACCCCTCCCCACTCCCTCTCATTCTTTGATGATTTCACCAACTGTGCTCTTTCTCGCTCCTGTCATCAATCTTAACTTCAACATCCACATAGACAACTGATTCAGTATCCTGGTCTCTCAAATCCTTGGGCTGTTTGCTTCCAGCGATGTGTTCATTCTTCCCACCTCAGCAGCTCTTCTGGAATCTTTAAAAAGCCCTCTGCCTGATAACCACATCTTTTCCTTCCAGGTTTCCTACCCTGAGTGTCCACTCCAGAAATTCTCAGACCTACCAAAACATCGAGCTGATCCTTTCCTACTACCACGCCCTTGGGCTTGTGCCCCTTCTTACTCAGCATAGCTTCCATAGATCATTATTAGAAACATAATCCCCTCACGCCTCCCTCCCTAACTTCACTGGCCTTGCAAAGCTGAAACCCTACTTAAGCCCCACTATGCATCTGCTTCCCACCTGCACCCAAGCAGCTCAACAATGCTGCGTCACATATACAATCAAGCAGCCTTGTTTCTCTTTAAGTATATAGTGACAACTCAGATGAGCACGCTTTCTATTATGTGTGCTTGTTCACGCTCCAAAAAGATAATTTCCTGTCTTCTCCTTTCTGCTCAGTTCTACTCATCTCACACACACACACACACACACACACACACACCTGTTCTCTCCTCTCTGCAATCTTTGCTTTCACCAGTGAGCCTGCTTCGTGTGCTACTAAAAGAAATACACAATCAGATACGCACAGTATTGATTGACTTTACCTGGACAAACCTAGATTAAGCTTTGCTCTTAGGTACAATGACAAATCAAGATAGAGAACATGTTTAATAAAAGTATAATTACATTGTTTTGTTTATCTGACTTTGTGAATTGAGAACATTATATCTTCAGTAAAAGCGGGATATTTGACAGTCTTTTAAACCTTCATTAAAGAATATTTTTTAAATATTGCTACAAGATAGTATAATTAGCTGTGTTCCTATCTGGTTGAATAAAAAGAAATCCAGCATTATCTGAAGGATCAGTGGCAACTAAAGATGATCTGTAGGGCCATAAAGCTATGGTCTTGGATCGATCTCTTTGATATCTTATGGGTAAAGGTACACAGATACTAAAAAGTTGGAGAAAAAACTAATATGCTGGATGAAAAAAATGTTGAAAAGATTTGATGTGCTAAAAAAATAGGCTGAAACAAATAAGATAAAATTTAATAAGGATAAATATAAAATCCTTCATTTACCTTTAAAAACAAATTTGTGATATAGTGCAGGACGGACAACACTGAATTAACAGAAATAAATGCACAGAGTAGTCTTTCATTAACAAAGAAATAGGTTCATCGCCAAAAAAAAATTTATGTTCATCACAAAGAAAGCAATAGACCAACCATCCTATGCACAGGCCAGACCTCAGCTGAAAGAGGAGATTTAATTCTGGGGACTTTATTTCGAAAGAATTGTAACATCTACAGCACATCAAATGAAGGGGAGACAGGGCAGTGAAGAATGGAGACCTTGTATGAAACACCACTCCGAGAGGCTATGGGTGGATCCTGCAGTGACTGAAGGACAAATCCAAGGCTGTCTGGCATAACTGACTCAGGTGCCCTTCATAAGAAAAGTTCGGGGCTTCCCTGGTGGCGCAGTGGTTGAGAATCTGCCTGCCAATGCAGGGGACACGGGTTCGAGCCCTGGTCTGCGAAGATCCCACATGCCGCGGAGCAACTAGGCCCGTGAGCCACAACTACCGAGCCTGCGCGTCTGGAGCCTGTGCTCCACAACAAGAAAGGCCGCGACAGTGAGAGGCCCGCGCACCACAATGAAGAGTGGCCCCCGCTTGCCACAACTAGAGAAAGCCCTCGCACAGAAACGAAGACCCAACACAGCAAAAATAAATTAATTAATTAATAAACTCCTACCCCCAACATCTTCTTTAAAAAAAAAAAGAAAAGTTCGAATCCCAGCTCTGCCAGTGATGCACCTTGTGAACTTGGGGAAGTTATTCCCATCTCCAAGCTTCAGTAGCTTCATTTACAAAAAAATTATGAGATAATCTTATTAACAACTGCCTCATGAGAAATGGTATGAAAACTGAATGAGATAATCCATTTGAAGCACTCTGCCCATTCCTAGAACATAATAAATGTTAAATAAAATTTGTTCTTGGGCAAGGGCAGAGCTGGTAGGAGAAGAACAGATTGTTACCCAGGAGCCCAAAGTTGGTATTTTCAAAGTTCAGTACTTTTTTATGTTCAGAAAATATTGCTCTATTTTATCAGTTAATTTGGGAGGGTTTTTTTGTTACTGCTGTTTTTCCAACCCAGATGATTTTAGTCCTGGTTAGGGGGAAAGTCGAAAAGAACGATATGTTTTTTCCACATGTAAGCCTGAGGGCAGAGGGACAGAAGTGTCTGAACGCATCAGGTGTCATGGTGATGAGAAACACGAAGGGGTGACATACACAGGGGCACACTGTCAGAAACTACTTGGTTTCTGTCCCCCAGAGTCTCTTTTTGAAACCTTTGCTTCTGTCTTGAGGATATGTTTTGTCTTTACGAGGGGGGCGTTTCCTTACCTGCTGCATCAAGGGGACTGGATCCTGAGCTTAGGGACAGAAAGTGACATCCTGTGGGAGAAAGTCAAAATGGCCATTTGACTAGAGCTCCCGCCACTGTGCAGCGCAGCCCAGGCCGAGCTGGGAGCCTTTCTATCACCGTTCAGGAATTAGGCTTCGGGGCCTTACCTCTGCAACAAATACGGCGCTTTTGTCATCGACCCTTTCCAGTTGGGCCCTAACAAGGGTCCTCCTGCCCTGTGTCGCCGGCACCAATGAAACGAGTTCAGAATTTGGTTCAGAAGCAGAGGAAAGCTTTCCTCTTTGATCAGAGAATGGAGAGACGAGCGCTCCCACGCTAGAGCAGACGTTCTCCGGACAAACAGTGGGTGGGGCTGCTTTATACGGAAATCAGAAATCAACTGCAGGGAGGGGAGGAGGAGGAGTCTTCGTGAGTGGGCGCAGGCGCAGTTGTGCTGCTCTCGCTCCAGCTCCAGTGCCCGGCACCGCCTCTCTGCACGCCCCGCTGCCGGCATCTTGGATTGAGTGTCGTGTGCGGACGCTGGGCTGGGGTGTTAGCACAGCCGTTTGTTACCGGGAGCTCTGGTGTGAAGTGCCGGGTGTGACGCCTCGGAATGCCGCACCCTGTGAGCCAGTGAAACTAGACTAAGCACAAAGGAAAAGAAAAGGTTAGACTATATTTTGTTACCCAGATTCTATTTTTATTTCCCGGGAATTGTGAATGGGCTTTGCCGGTGACGCTTTGACCTACATCCCTCTCGTCGGTGTTAATCATGCTCTTCCTAGACTTGGCCCATCAGAGAAAGAGAAGTGCTAGTCACTCCTCCTTCAGGAAGAGCACAGCTGCAAAGCTTGCCGGAAGCCTGTTTCTTGGTCCCCGGACCTCCTCTGATGGGCCCTGCAAGGCTGCTAAGCGTGTTTCCACTCTCCCCTGTATCTTCAGCTTCCCAGTCTGTCTTTCGAAAAAGTGCTTTTCTTGCCTTCTTCCCGCTCTGGCTTACATCACTCACTTTATTCTGTCCTTTAGAATCAAACTTCTTGAAAAAGCGGTCCTCAGGGCCCGGTAGATGCAATAGCATTGGCTTGCTCTGCTCTTCAGGCAGGTGGTGGTGTTCATTTCATCACTATGTTCCATGACTTACATGCATGTTACATAATGTGTTTTTTGTTTTTTTTTTTTTCTGCGGTACGCGGGCCTCTCACTGCTGTGGCCTCTCCCGTTGCGGAGCACAGGCTCCGGACACGCAGGCTCAGCGGCCATGGCTCACGGGCCCAGCCGCTCCGCGGCATGTGGGATCTTTCCAGACCGGGGCTCGAACCCGTGTCCCCTGCATCGGCAGGCAGACTCTCAACCACTGCGCCACCAGGGAAGCCCCATAATGTGCTTTGAACATATCAAATAAGGCAAAAGAAAAAAAGAGCAGCCCTATGAGTTCCTGTTGCCTCATTGCCTGGTCATTCCTGACCCCCCCTGGAACCTGGAGCCCTCCCCCAGCACTCCACTGAAACTGCTCTGCTAATGTGACCCATGGCCTTATGTGTCTGTGCCCATTTCACAGGAATTCTCTGAGGTGTTTGATGGAATTAGGACTCCATGTCTCTTGGCACCCTTTCTTGTTTTCTGGACAACCCCTCTCCTTCCTAGTTGGCCTCTTAATCTTTTCCCCCAGAGTCTCTTTTTGTCTACTTAACCACCTGTAGTTGACCTTACTAGCACCCACTGCAGAGTGTGATCTGTAAATTCTGCTCTTCAGCACACTGCTTGTTGAAGAGGCAAAATGTTGGGGAAAGGTGAGCTGGGCTTGGGAAGGGGACTGGCTGGAGCGGGGCTGGGAATTCTGGAGGCTGTGGCTCCCTCTGTGAGGGCAGGAAGGTAGAAGCAGGGAGTGGATGTACAGTTGACCTTTAAAGAGTGCGGGGGTTAGGGGCACTGACCCCTCTGGACAATGGAAAACTCAAGTATAACTTTACAGTCATCCCTCTGTATCCACAGTTCTGCATCCATGGATTCCACCAGCCCTGATCATGTAGCACTGTAGTATTGGGCTGGCCAAAAAGTTAATGTGGGTTTTTCCATAAGATGTTACGGAAAAACCTGAACAAACTTTTTGGCCAACCCAGTACATATTTGTTGGGGAAAAAAAAAACCTGTCTAAACTGACTATACTGCTGAACTGAATGAATAAGCATTTTCAGAACTCTAATGGAAAACTGATGAATTCATAAAAGTGGTAACAAAAGATCAAGATGAAAAATATTAATTACATGGGACTGAGTGAACTGATAAGGATGATTATAATTTTTGTGACTTTGTTTGAATAAAAAAAAAAATCCCACAAGGACTCAGAGGCAAAAAATATACAAATCAATTTTCACTGCAAAGTAAAGGAGCTGTTACAGTGGAGGATTCCTGGACTGAATGTCAATATTATGACATAGTATGAGTGTGTTTCGTGTTTGGTAATTGCAGTCGTTGTTGCTTTTGTTGCGGTCATCCATTTACAGTGCTTGGTGTCAGTCTATTTATCTCTTGTAAAAATAAAATACAGTGTGTGTGTGTGAAAAACAAAACAAAACAAAAAAACCTGTCTTTATGGGCCCTTGCAGTTCAAATCCATGTTGTTCAAGGGTCAACTGTATACAAAATCCACAGTCTATGTGGCAACATTCCCAGCAGAAGGACGTTTTACTGAACTGTGTGAGCGTCAACCTCCATTTGACTGTAGGTCTGAGGCAAGTGGGTGATTTAGACCTGGCTTAGTCTTAAAAGTGTTTTCATGAGGCCTTTTGTTTTTGTTTTTTGCGGCCCTCTCACTGTTTTGCGGGCCTCTCACTGTTGTGGCCTCTCCCGTTGCGGAGCACAGGCTCCGGACGCGCAGGCTCAGCGGCCATGGCTCACAGGCCCAGCCGCTCTGCGGCATGTGGGATCTTCCCGGACCGGGGCACGAACCCGTGTCCCCTGCATCGGCAGGCGGACTCTGAACCACTGCGCCACCAGGGAAGCCCTCATGAGGCTTTTTGATAACTGGATAAAATCTGAGACTTCCAGATCTCAGAAGGTGTAGTCAGGAAGGGAGAGAAGGGGAAGAAGCTTTACAAATATAAACATGTGAACCTGGCTTGAGGGAGGCCTCGGCCACAATAGGGTTCTTATCCCCAAAAGCAGGCCAGAGTCAGCCCTCTCTGCTCCATGACAAAATGCTCATGTCTTAGCTTATTAAAAAGTCAACTGGGTGCCTGTATGGGGGACCCTCACTATTCTCTCCAGGCAACCGACACAATGTAGAATGGAAGCAGAAGATTGCCTTTCTCTTTCCTCCTGTTACCACCTTAAGCTCAGAGCAAGCAATCAGTTTTCAATTTTTCTCTCCTGTCGGGTGCTACCCAACCCCTCAGATCTCCAGATTGAAATCAGTGGGAGATCATCCAGGCCCCAGGTCAGTCAGCAAGGAGAGAAGCAGGGGGGAGAGAACACTTGGGAAAATGCTTCCTTTAACTTAAAATGTTGATCTAGTCTCTAGCTTTCCTACCAGAGGTCTCTACTCCTGTCTTGTGAGGTCTGAAAAGGACTGAAGATTGAGGGGCAGAGTCGGAGGATAAAGGAATCTAAGTTTGCATGTTTCTAGAAATCCATCCTGAAGGTCCATCAGTGGCCTATCTCCAGGGCCTGCTTCGCTCTCCTCTTTTCACCAAGTCGTCCTACCCCCTCCACAGGCTGCCCCAGGCCGTGCTGTGCTGCCCTGCCCAAGTCCATGGGACTCAGGCACACAGCTGAAGACCCAAACTAACACTTGATGGCAATTCACAGAAGGCTTGGGGGAATAGCACAACTTCAGATGGAAACAAGGTGAATGTCTTAGCCTGCTCAGCTGCTCTCACAGAACACCACAGACTGAGTGGCTTAGAATTTCTCACAGTTCTGGAGGCTGGCAAGTCCAAAATCAGGGTCTCTGGTGAGAGCCCACTGCCTGGTTTGCAGATGGCCATTAGAGGCACACAAACATACATTCTGTAGCTAGGAGCCTTTTCTCAGAGCCTGCATGCCCCAAACCCTCCAAATAGGCCCTCGTGGTTCCACCTTTTCTCTGACCCTGGTATGATGCTAAATCTTGCTCCTCACATGGGCAGTGGGCCTCTCCTTGACAAATGTCCCTCCTGCATAGTGTCTAGTTGCCAATATGAAGAAAATGACACTCTCCCAATAGACGTAACAGTTGGATAAATGGAGAGATCCACTGAGTTCTCAGGTGGGAATACTGAATCTTTTAAAGATAATGACCCTATTATCTTAGAGGATTAATATAATTACAATTTAAAAGTCCCAAAAGAGCTCTGGAAATTTGCAAACTGATTGAAAATTACTGAAAAAATTATCAGGCAAAAATTGCTTTAAAAACATGAAGTGAACTACTGGGTTTCAAAATCCATCTTAAAGAAAGCTAATGACAGTGATGATGATGGTAAACTATCATTTCTTGAGCACTTGTGAGGTGCTGGGCATTATGCTAACCACTTTCTGCACATTATCTTTTCTAATCTTCACAATAATGCTGTGAAATAGGCACTATTATTATCCATATTTTACAGAAGTGATGGAATTAAAGTGGTTGTTCAAGATCACTAACTTCTTCAAGATCAAACAGCTAATCAGCTGTGAAGCCAGGGTCTGCCTAATTCCTGGGCTTATCTCTTCACCCTTCTACACTGACATGGAACCCACATGCTACTGATGAAAGAATAGGCAGATGGAGCAATAGAATAGAACAGAATGCTCAGGGTAATTTTCTTAGTTAAAAGTGATGAAATAAGACACCAGGAAAACGTCTGTGAAAGTAACTATGCAGAAATTTAAGCCTATATTGTTACAAACACATAACACCCAATACACATACAAATGAAGGCTAAAACAACCAAAATGACAGCAAATATAACAAAGAGTTGGAAAGGGGTTAAGGTCAGAATTGCAGTCTGCAGCTGGGAGAGGAGAACAAGTGCAAGCAGAAGGGAGTTGAGGATGAAAGAAAACCTGGAAACACTTGGAGTAAATTTCTAGCTCCGTATCAGCTGCCCTTTGGCTTATTTGGCTGAAAGCATCGAGGATAAAGCAGACAATGTGTGAGAAGCCATATTAAAACGATAAGCTACTCACTGTTACCCACCAAATGATCTCCCCTCCTAGGGATCCACAGCCCCAACCCAGGGCAACTGAGTGAGCCAGATGGCAGACTGCCATCTTCCTGCTGGGGCACAATTGTTACTGGATCAGGGGTGGGTGAGAGCCACCCCCACCCCCAACCAGCTGCCCACTGAACACGCTGTGGAAGCGCCAGCAGGAGTGGCCAGGTGCCCAACCCTGACCTTCCTTACATTCGAGTCCAGGAAATGCCCCTACCGGGTTGACGCCCAGGTGGAGGGTAGCGGTGGTTGCAGGGACAGAGAGGGCCCGGGGCTTCGTGGGGTGGAGAGCATATAGCAGAGAACCCACCGTGGGGAGGCGGGGGTCCACGGGAGCCAAGCTCCAAGCCCTCAGCATGTGCTCCATTGTCCCGATGGACGTCACTTATAAAACACAAATTCAAATATGAAATTATTAAGAATTTGGAGGCTGCAATCACAGAGCATTAGACCCCAAGCACAGGGTTCTTCTGAGCATGGGCCCCTGTGGGACTGCACTGGTCCCAGGCCTTGGGAAGAGCTGGGTAGTTGAGAGAGACCTTACAACCCCTAAAATAGCTATAGAAATATTTTAGAAAAATGTTCACAGACCCCCCTGGTCTAGAGGATTCTAATAGGTTATTGGATTTGGGGGGGCATCTGAGCTTTTCATTGGCTTGACAAGTTTGCAACTCTATAGAGATAGAAGTTAATTCTTAGAGGGCCAACAGTCATGCTAACCACGCCTTTCACAAGGTGAAGATGTGATTGGCTGCTCTGTGCAAGAGGCTAGTTTTGCATCTAATCACAAGTGCACCTCTGCGTTCCTGATTGTTTATGTCTGTGTCTACTCTTTGGATTTGTCCTTGCCCCTCCCACCTTTTTGCAACTTACTGGAAAATGAACTAAATGAAACCTTTGACACATGTTCGTTCTATATTTGTAGGGCCAACGTGATTCACTTTTCTGAAAAAAGTTATCCTTTAACAGAATATTGTTATTTATCCTTTAACAAAGTATTGTTATTCTTCCTTTGACAGAATATTGTTATTTATCTGTTGACTTTCCTTTATTCAACTTGAGAAAATGTGTGTTGGTTCAGTATCAGGAGTTGAAGCAGCTTTTTTTCTTTTGTTTTGTGTTTGAGATTGCGTGTTAAACCTTTCAGCGGTTGCCAAATAGTGAAAGAGGAAAATTTACATTTTCTAAAGTTTTATTTTACCACAGTGTGGTCCCCATGGGCTGTGAGGTGTGAGGGTAGAATGATGAGAAGCCTGACCTGCCGGCTGAGCGATTGTTCTGGGCAGTGAGGTAGGTGCACAGGCACGACTTGGGGGTGGAGACTTCCTGCTCTGTGGGGTCTTCCTCCAGGAGGACAGGTCTGACTTGCCCTAATCTCCTGCTGGCGGTGGGGTGAGGCGTAGGGGGTGAGGAGTGGGGGAGAGAAGAGGCTGCCGTGGGCGGAACCATCCCTGCTGCTGTTCCCTGTGTGGGTAATGCAGCACGACCACTGTCATCACGAGCCCACTGCCGACCCGTGTCAGTGAAGACTGGGGCAAAAGTGGGGGAAACTGGTGCCGTTAAGCAGGTATCACCCCTGCACCCCGTGGACTGATGGATGGCCAGCCTTCTCTTCCGGTGTCTGAGGTTTCCCAGGGCTCGTTGGGGTCCCTTTGGGGGATCCTGTGCACTCATTTCCTAGGTGAGGTCTCTCCTTTGCTCATGTTGAAATGTAAGCAGTCTTCTCTGGTTCCTGCTATATAGTCTAAAAATGATTCGTTATTTTCCCCTTGTTTATAGTAATGTCCCTAATTTTTCAGAGCTGATACGGGATTTCCTCTTAAAAATTTCCTCTTAATCAGTAGAATTAAGGACAGGGCAAATCAGTGGACTCAAACAGTTATCAATCTACCTCATTTCTACTTTTTAGCTTCTGTAAATAGCGACGATGTCACCTTCATATTTGGGTGAGTTTCTCAGGATCTAGTCTCACAGTGAGATTACTGATCTATGCATATTGACATATTTATGTCTCTTGATATATAATTACTAAATTGCTTTTCTAAAAGGTCAGTTCCTTTTCCAGTGACTTCAGTGATATATGGAGGTACGAAACGGCAAGACTGTAGCTCATTGTGAATGTTTCCCTCCCTATTTTGATAGCTAAAATAGTGCCTGGTGCTTATTTTAATTTGTCCACCTTTTATTCTTTTGAGGAAGAATCTGTTACCTTCACATAAGCTGCAGGGATGTTAGCAAGCTCTCCTGCTTGCTGGTTTCACCTTGTTCCATTATATTTATTTATTTTTAAATTATTATTTTTAAATTTATTTTTGGCTGCATTGGGTCTTCTTTGCTGTGCACGGGCTTTCTCTAGTTGCAGCGAGCAGGGGCTACTCTTCGTTGCGGTGTGTGGGCTTCTCGTTGCGGTGGCTTCTCTTGTTGTGGAGCACAGGCTCCAGGCACACGGGCTTCAGTAGTTGCAGCATGTGGGCTCAGTAGTTGTGGCTTGTGGGCTCTAGAGCGCAGGCTCAGTAGTTGTGATGCATGGGCTTAGTTGCTCTGTGGCATGTGGGATCTTCCCCAACCAGGGCTGGAACCCGTGTCCCCTGCATTGGCAGACAGATTCTTAACCACTGTCCCACGAGGGAAGTCCCTCCGTTATATTTAAGTTAAAATATTCAGTAGCTTCAGTTCCCTTGGGTGATGAAAACCTAGTGTCCGCTGTGACAGATCTGGAGTCTTGATACTTTTTGTCTAGTCAATTCTTATTCCAATTTTTTGAATCAGTGGAACTCTCAGTCTCTCCCATTTCTTACATCATGTGACTCTCATCACTCTGTCCCCTTTTCTTCATTCCCCTCAAACACTCTTCATACGAGGGGCAGCAAAGGAGGGATGGAACTTGCAAGTATACAAAACCTCTTAGGACGGCAAACAACCTAAAAGTTAAACATGAGACATTTCTATCATAAAAGGGCACAGCTGGGACCTCCCTGATGGTCCAATTGTTAAGACTCCACGCTTCCACTGCAGGGGTACAGGTTTGAGCCCTGGTTGTGGAACTAAGATCCCACATGCCATGTGGGCAAAAAAATTTTTTTTTAATTAAAAAAACAGCTATCTCATTTACTTTAATTTACTTATAAAAAATAAAATAAATAAAAGGGCCCAGCCATTCCTGCTCCTCGGAAATTCTCATTGATCCCTTTCCTTCTTCGATCCTGGTTCCCTGCATCTGGCTGGCCTGCCTCTTCCTGGCCGCACCTTGTCAAGCTCCCCTCTCTCCCTTGAGTCCTGCACTCCTTGCCCTGTGCTTCTCAGAGGGCTGTAGTCCGCCTCTCCTTTCCACCTGGCCATGTCCTAGGGCTATCGTTTCACAATCTGAAATGGCCCATTTAGTGTTTTGCTAAACAAACGCAGTTTTCTCCCTGATTAATTATGCCAATCACTTTTAACCATTATTTTTTCCTCCCTTTTTCTCCAGCGTATTTCCTCTTTTGTCTGTTTTCTGCTCAGGCTCTTTGCTCATTTATCTACTGATATCTTAATGTTTCTCTTATTGGTTAATGCCCTCTTTTCGTTCACTTAAAAGATTCCTGAATTAAGAAAAAAAATCATAATTAACAGATGTTCTCTTTACAATAAACAGAAGGTACTATTTCTTAGTTTCTGAAGAAAACTACTTTCTCCTGGAAGAATCAATAAATCTTTCAAAAGATTCCATATATGGCTTCAAGCTAAAAAGCAGAAACTCAGATCCCATTATATATATATATATATTTATATATATATAAAATCAGAAGAAATTTCCCATAATTGTGTTTATTTATCTCTGGTTTATCTTGGTAATCAGTATCACATTGTTACCCATAAAAAATACAATAAATAGTCAATATGTGAACTTTACTAGACAAAACAAACATCTTTGCTTTGAATATTAGACATGTGTTCCTTTATTTTGAATCTTATACTTAATAGTTTGAAAATCATCTAGTTCTAGAAACTTATTCTATCAAACTCAAATCTTTGGCCGTGTCTTTGCAGAAGTTACCTTATCTTGCTGTTTATTATATCTCAAATGAAAAGCGGTAGATTTTTAGAAAATGCAATTCATAGTTGTGTACGTTATATTTTGTTTTAAAATCTGAGCAGCTACATGGCCAGTGCAAATTAATAAAAATTCCCAGACCTTTGCCAGCGTTTCTCAAGTCTTCCCCAGTATACATGCAGTGACCCTTTGAGGAAAGGGGTAGTGCTCTTTACAAAAAAAAAAAGTCAAGAATGATGTACAAAGGCAGACTATAAAGAATCAATGGGGAATCAAAATAAATAGAATATAAATGAAATAAATATAAATATTCAAATGTATTTTATAAATTTAAAAATCACATCAAAATAAAGGGGTTTGCCAAGGCTTCTCTGGTGGCACAGTGGTTAAGAATCTGCCTGCCAATGCAGGGGACACGGGTTTGAGCCCTGGTCCGGGAACATCCCACATGCCACAGAGCAACTAAGCCTGTGCACCACAACTACTGAGCCTGGGCTCTAGAGCCCGCGAGCCACAACTACTGAGCCCACGTGCCACAACTACTGAAGCCCACATGCCTAGAGCCTGTGCTCTGCAACAAGAGAAGCCACCGCGATGAGAAGCCCGTGCACCACAACGAAGAGTAGCCCCCACTCACCACAACTAGAGAAAGCCCGCGTGCAGCAACAAAGATACAACACAGCCAAAAATAAAAACAAATAAATTAATTAATTAAAAAAATAAATTAACTAAAGGGGTTGCCATGTCAAGAGCTTGAAGGTGAAAGTGATTCTCTGCCACCAAATCTGTGTGACTAGCTTTGGGCTTCTGTCAGAGGGTTGATGTGCATCTCCTGAGCAATTAGCAGGCTGCAGAAAAACAATGAGGTTTCACCTGCCTTAGATCGCAGGTGGAACCTTAACCCCATCTCCGAATGGTGGTTAATGAATTCCAGCCTTTTCTGGAGAGGTCCCTCACGTCATCCTAGGCACAAGGTTCACCACCTGACTTTGTTCTTTATGAGCTGCTATCCAGCAGAGAGCCTGCCAAAATACAGCAAACCTCTTATCGACACTTCAGCTCCTTGCATCTGCCCATACATAAGGGAATAATTCATAAAAACTGAACAGACCTGCAAAATATCTCCAGTAACTTTCAAGTGCTGGGAAGGAAACTATAGGTCTTAAGAACACAGACAGTGTTTTCAGGTTTTCTTTAACTTTGGAGGCCAGGTCATTGAAAGTGAAGAGAAGATTGATAGGATAGAAGTGAAAACTTGCTTTCATGGATGCTGCCAGGGAATGGGATTTGCTAAACACGCTTTCTACCACTGAGCTACACCCCTGTTGTGTAGGAGTTTGCCTTTCTAGATTATGGCCCAAAGTTCCCAAACAATGGGTCTTTAATAAGGGACAGAATGATTGTCCTGAAGTCCAGGAAAACAAGCATTTTTTCCCTTTCATTCCAATTTACAAAGGCTAATTATCTGAATAAGAATTCTCTTTCATCAATTTGGATGTAAATTTTTAAAAATGCTCTGTAACCCTTGATATCTGAGGCCATACTAGCTTGTGGGAAGATAAATAGAAGTGTGATTAGTATTCTTGTCGTCAATGCATATATTCTTTGGTTCTGAGCCTAAAACAAAGGATGTTGAGAGCCCAGCACCCGCTGCATCATCTCCCACATCCTAGCCTTTGCCAGGAGAGATGGGTGGCTTTTCCTCTCTGGTTGTGTATGTGATGTTGGTGGGGGGTGTCAGGTGTGGAGGTGTGCTGTGCAGAGAGAACAGAATAGGTTTGTCTCCTGCTGTCTGGAGCATCTAGCACAGTTCCTGGAGCATACTTCCTACGGGTATGGTGAGGATGCATGGAATAATAGGAAGAATTGTAGCATTGTACAAAAAACCCTACTTCAGGAGTCAGATGATATGGTTTCAAATTCTTTCACTTCCTGACAGCATAACTCGGCAAATCACTTAACCTCTCTAAACCTCCAATTCTTCAGCTGAAAAATAAGGATAATAATAGTCTCTTGTTTTGAAATGTTGACTCCTTACCAAAAATAGGATAAGTCCAAATTCCTTATCAGTACATATAAGCTTCATATTTTAGCTTTGAACTAACCATTGCTGTCTCTTATCTCTTCCTAATGCACCTTATTCTCCAATCCCACCAAGCATCTGACCTTTTCCTAGTAGGACAGTAGGACACGGAAGGATCCCTTAATAATTGGTGTCTGTTAGACAAGGTAACTATTTTTCTGCCTTGTAAACTCCTTCTCACTCTGTTTCTTTCAGAAATCTCCTGCCCTTTCTGATTTCTCTAATTTGTGGGAGGGAGTTAGATCCTCTCCTCTGAGTGCACAATGAACTCTGAGTTTTCTGCTCTCTACCAAATATCTGTTTTACACTCTTTATGCTGTAACTTCTGAGCATCTTGAGAGCAAAATATGTTTATCTTTGTCTGCCATCTCTAGCACAGTAATGGTACACAACAGACTATCAATTAGTGTTGAATGAATTAAGTTCTTCCTTATGTGTTTTTTAACATGGTTTTTTAAAAACTAAACTTAATTTGACAAATAGTCTTATATAAGAGTTTATACAATAGCTCAATTTGATCAGTGAGTGAGGTAAATGAATCTTCTTACTATTGAACATATTCACTGATGTTCAATTCTGTACCTCGAGGCTGGTTGATTCTAACTTAGCTCATAGAAGAAGAAAAACAAGTAGCCAGTAAACATATGAAGAAAAAGGTTCAACTGAACTAATAAACAAAGAAGTTAAAGTATAACAGCAAGATATGAAGAACAAAACAAAAACAAACCCAATGGAATAAGCAAAAAAAAAAAATTAAAGATACACAATCCTGGTTAGGGTGCTGTGAAACAAACTCTAATACATTGCAGGAGGGAGTAGTGATCTGATACTTTTGTAAAGCAACTTGATAATATGTATAAAGAGTCTTAAAAATCTTCATGTCTGTTTTGAGTAGTCAACTTCTAACAATCTCTCACAAGGAAATAAACAGAAATGTAGACAAAGCTGTGTGCACATAGGTACTCTGCACACCATAGTTTATGATAAAAATTGGAAACAATCCAACTGGGAAGAGTTAAATTATAGTGTATCCATGCAAGAAATATTATGTAGTCACTGAAAATTGTGAGTATCAAGAGTCAGTAATAGTGTTAGAAACATTGAGGTTTGAAAGGGCATCATCAACTTCAGCACAAAGATGATGGCACATAAGCAGTCCGTAATGGCAACGGCACTTCCATTGGGTACCTTTTATTTATTTTTTTTACTACATTTTTCCTATTTTCAGTTTTCCGTAATGAACATATATTTTATAAAAAATTAAAGCATTAATTCAAAATTAACACACTAACTTATCAGAGAGCTACAATCGTGGCCTCAAGTGATTTCTTCCATAAATGGATCCTCTAGCCATTCTTTCCTTTAAGAGCACTCCTCAGGCAAGCGCTCACTAATATTTAAGCTGAACTTTGAAGAATCAGAAGGGGTTTGTCAGGCAAGAAAGGGGAATAAATGGCCTTGGCACAGGACATGGGATATCTTGACAGTCAGTCTTTAGGAATTGCAGAGTGGGATATGAGAGATGGGTCTGAAACAGACCACAGGTTCATGGAATGTAGGGCACTGGGGTCTGTGCTATGGAGTTTGGACTTAAACCTGCTGCTTGTGAGGAGCCTGTGGCTGAGCAATTCTGCTCCTAGGTATTGATATATACCCAACTAAGTACACACATACGCTCACCAGAAGACACATCTGCAGATGTTCATGGAACCACTGTTTGCAGTGGCCACAGACTGGAGCAGTACCGAAGTTCATCTGTGAAGGGTGGTGGATGGATCTACATACAGTCGTTGGTGGAAAACAGTGAGAATGGATGGAGGTTTAGTTGCAAAATTTAGTTGAGTTTTGCAGCTGTGGTGCTGAGTGAGGAAGGCTACTCACACAGCGGAATGTGTGTGTGATTCCACTTGTGTGGAGTAAAAGAACAGGGCCAAAAAACGTATGCTTTTGGAAGTCATAGTGGTGGTTGCCCGGTGGCAGTGGGCAGCGATAGGAGGGAGACGTAGGAGGGGCGGTCTTTGGTGCAGTGCAGTTTCATAATCTGTGTCTGCAGATCACATGAGTGCATTCACTATGTGAAGATATATTCAGCTGTACGGTTAAGATTTGCACACTTTTTTGCATGTTAGACTTCAAAAATATTTACAAAAATAAAATATGTTAAAATAAAACCAACTCTGGAAAAACTTCTTACTCCACTGCAACATACACAGTCAGAAGTCCCAGCTTCCTGCCTACAAAGGTCTGGAGGAGTTGAACAGCTGTCTTCTGCCTTCCTAGCTCCCAGTCCATCAAAGATCCCCAACCACTCAGGGCTCCAAATTATTGTATCTGGCTTTTACTTAATCAATAGGGTAGCAAGGGGAGAAAAGCTGTAAAGGTTACCTTAGACCTGAGATAATGGCTGGTCTAATCCAGGAAAATCTGCAGCTGCTTCTTTGTTTTTAGAATTCCTCCTTTGTAAACAGATTCCATTCTGCCCCTAAGGAGTGATAATGTGATGTATCATAACCCTGAAGCAATCCAAATTACAGTGCCTGGCTTTCCTCATCAGGCTGGACTTCTATATTGCCAAGTAATCCAGATGTTTTTCCCTATTTCGGTTTAAAAGTTGTTACTATTTGCTACATACTTACTCATAATGGATTTCATTTCAAGCAAAAATTATGGACCAGCCCCTGCAAGGTGGTTGGAGAATTTCTTACCCAGAAAGAAGCTACATTAAAGTCATAAAATCCCTTTGGGGCAGCAAAATCATTTCAGCTCTGTTTTCTGGACTTACTTCTACTTTCCAGAGTCCTTTCTTCAAATCTTTTCTTTAGATAAGGTGACCTTAGCAGACCCTGATGGTTCTTCCTCCAGGTAATATGTTCTCAACACAGAGGAGCCTTGTGGTTTATTGAGAGCACATGTTCCCTACTGTCATCACTCGGTGTGTTGGCCGTTCCATGCACCAAAGCCACGAGCAATGACAAAGCCGTTAAGCTAGAGAAATTGCTCCCAAGTATCAGCATGCCAGCTCTTCTCTCTTAGCACTCACTATACAGAGGTTTTCATTCGCTCATGAGTTCACTCACTCAGTCCCTCCACATGTAATTTATTGAGCATCAGCTATAGCCAAGCATGTTGTAGGTACTTGGGATAGATAATGAAGAAAACAGTCCCAGACCTTGGCCTTGAGGAACTTACATTCTAAAGACAGGAGACTGACAACAAATATATAAAATGATTGTGGGTGGAGAGAGGGCTAAGAGGGAAAGCAGAGTGATGGGAGGTAGCGGGATGGCGTTGGATATTTTGGATAACCTAGTCAACAGGGCCTCTCTGAGCCTGGACCTGAGTGAAGTGAGAGCTTTAACTCCACCAGGATCTGGGGAAAGCACATTCTGTGAAGAGGAACAGCCTGTGGAAAAGTCTGAGGGAAGAGCGAGCTTGCTGGGTTCAGATTTGTGGATCAGTGTCCAGCAGGTTGGCCACCTCGATCGGTTCCAAGGTTTACTCTCTGAGCCAATATCTAGTTAAATGCCCTTTAGCTTCTTCTTGGCAATTTGCTCCCCAAAATGGATTTTTCTTCTGACCATTTCCAGAAGCGTGTCGTCTGGGGAGTGCTGTCGGGAATGTCCGCCAAGATCCCTTAATCGGTGCCTTCTGGGCCTTCCTTTGATGACAGGCTAGAACACCTAGCACGGGGGCTGTATAAATCCATCTTTTGAAGAGCCACCAATGATAACAAGCTCCTTCTGGATTGTAGCATTAGGTGCCTAATGGCCGTGCTGCAAGAGCCAGGAATGTGTTCAAGGATTCAACACAGACCCAGGGCTGACTTTGGATGCTGGCTCTGCCTACCTCAAGCAACTTGACCTCTCTGTGCTTCAGTTTCTTCATCTATAAAATGGGGGCAATAATAATAACCACCTCATAAAGTTATTGTGGAAATCACTTTAAGTAATATAAATGTTTAATATCATGCCTGGTACATACAAGAACTTCATAAATATTAGTTTTTGTTGGAACCATCATTCCCCTGTCCTAACCATCTTCCACAATGCTGACAGACATATCTTTCTTATTTAATAACTTTATTTTATTTTACTTTATTTTATCTTCTTCTTTCTTTCTTTCTTTTCTTCCTCCCTTTTATTCTGAGCTGTGTGGAGGACAGGCTCTTGGTGCTCCAGCCAGGCATCAGGGCTGTGCCTCTGAGGTGGCAGAGCCAAGTTCAGGACACTGGTCCACAAGAGACCTCCCAGCTACACGTAATATCAAATGGCGAAAATTTCCCAGAGATCTCCATCTCAACACTAAGACCCAGCTTCTCTCAACGACCGGCAAGCTACAGGGCTGGACAGCCTATGCCAAACAACTAGCAAGACAGGAACACAACCCCATCGATTAGCAGAGAGGCTGCCTAAAATGATAATAAGGCCACAGACACCCCAAAACACACCACCAGACGTGGACCTGCACACCAGAAAGACAGATCCAGCCTCATCCACCAGAACACAGGCACTAGTCCCCTCCACCAGGAAGCCTACACAACCCACTGAACCAACCTTAGCCACTGGGGACAGACGCCAGAAACAACGGGAACTACGAACCTGCAGCCTGCGAAAAGGAGACTCCAAACAGTAAGTTAAGCAAAATGAGAAGACAGAGAAACACACAGCAGTTGAAGGAGCAAGGCAAAAACCCACCAGACCTAACAAATGAAGAGGAAATAGGCAGTCTACCTGAAAAAGAATTCAGTGTGATGATAGTAAAGATGATCCAAAATCTTGGAAATAGAATGGAGAAAATACAAGAAACGTTTAACAAGGACCTAGAAGAACTAAAGAGCAAACAAACAGTGAGGAACAGCACAATAAATGAAATTAAAAATTCTCCAGAAGGGATCAATAGCAGAATAACTGAGGCAGAAGAACGGATAAGTGACCTGGAAGATAAAATAGTGGAAATAACTACTGCAGAGCAGAATAAAGAAAAAAGAATGAAAAGAACTGAGGACAGTCTCAGAGACCTCTGGGACAACATTAAACGCACCAACATTCGAATTATAGGGGTCCCAGAAGAAGAAGAGAAAAAGAAAGGGACTGAGAAAATATTTGAAGAGATTATAGTTGAAAATTTCCCTAATATGGGAAAGGAAATAGTTAATCAAGTCCAGGAAGCACAGAGAGTCCCATACAGGAAAAATCCAAGGAGAAACACACCAAGACACATATTAATCAAACTATCAAAAATTAAATACAAAGAAAACATATTAAAAGCAGCAAGGGAAAAATAACACACAAGGGAATCCCCATAAGGTTAACAGCTGATCTTTCAGCAGAAACTCTGCAAGCCAGAAGGGAGTGGCAGGACTTATTTAAAGTGATGAGGGAGAAAAACCTACAACCAAGATCACTCTACCCAGCAAGGATCTCATTCAGATTTGATGGAGAAATTAAAACCTTTACAGACAAGCAAAAGCTGAGAGAGTTCAGCACCACCAAACCAACGTTACAACAAATGCTAAAGGAACTTCTCTAGGCAAGAAACACAAGAGAAGGAAAAGACCTACAATACCAAACCCAAAACAATTAAGAAAATGGTAATAGGAACATACATATAGATAATTACCTTAAATGTAAATGGATTAAATGCTCCAACCAAAAGACATAGACTGGCTGAATGGGTACAGAAACAAGACCCGTATATATGCTGTCTACAAGAGACCCACTTCAGACCTAGGGACACATACAGACTGAAAGTGAGGGGATGGAAAAAGATATTCCATGCAAATGGAAATCAAGAGAAAGCTGGAGTAGCAATTCTCATATCATATAAAATAGACTTTAAAACAAAGACTATTACAAGAGACAAAGAAAGACACTACATAATGATCAAGGGATCAATCCAAGAAGAATATATAAAAATTGTAAATATTTATGCACCCACCATAGGAGCACCTCAATACATAAGGCAAATACTAACAGCCATAAAAGGGGAAATCAACAGTAACAGAATCATAGTAGGGGACTTTAACACAGTGCTTTCAACAATGGACAGATCATCCAAAATGAAAATAAATAAGGAAACACAAGCTTTAAATGACACATTAAACAAGGTGGACTTAATTGATATTTATAGGACATTCCATCCAAAAACAACAGAATACGTATTCTTCTCAAGTGCTCATGGAACATTCTCCAGGATAGATCACATCTTGGGTCACAAATCAAGCCTTGGTAAATTTAAGAAAATTGAAATCGTTTCAAGTATCTTTTCTGACCACAACGCTATGAGATATCAATTACAGGGAAAAAATCTGTAAAATATACAAACACATGGAGACTAAACAATACACTACTTAATAACCAAGGGATCACTGAAGAAATCAAGGAGGAAATCAAAAAATACCTAGAAACAAATGACAATGGAAACACGATGATCCAAAACCTATGGGACGCAGCAAAAGCAGTTCTAAGAGGGAAGTTTATAGCAATACAATCCTACCTCAAGAAACAAGAAACATCTCAAACAACCTAACCTTACACCAAAAGGAATTAGAGAAAGGAGAACAAAAAAACCCCAAAGTTAGCAGAAGGAAAGAAATCATAAAGATCAGATCAGAAATAAATGAAAAAGAAATGAAGGAAACAGTAGCAAAGATCAATAAAACTAAAAGCTAGTTCTTTGAGAAGATAAACAAAATTGATAAACCATTAGCCAGACTCATTAAGAAAAAAGGGGAGAAGACTCAAATCAACAGAATTAGAAATGAAAAAGGAGATGTAACAATTGACACTGCAGAAATACAAAGGATCATGAGAGATTACTACAAGCAACTCTATGCCAATAAAATGGGCAACCTGGAAGAAATGGACAAATTCTTAGAAATGCACAACCTTCTGAGACTGAACCAGGAAGAAATAGAAAATATGAACAGACCAATCACAAGCACTGAAATTGAAACTGTGATTAAAAATTTTCCAACAAACAAAAGCCCAGGACCAGATGGCTTCACAGGCGAATTCTATCAAACATTTAGAGAAGAGCTGACACCTAGCCTTCTCAAACTCTTCCAAACTATAGCAGAGGGAGGAACACTCCCAAACTCATTCTACGAGGCCACCATCACCCTGATACCAAAATCAGACAAAGATGTCCCAAAGAAAGAAAACTGCAGACCAATATCCCTGAGGAACATAGATGCAAAAAATCCTCAACAAAATACTAGCAAACAGAATCCAGCAGCACATTAAGAGGATCATACACCATGATCAAGTGGCTTTTATCCCAGGAATGCAACGATTCTTCAATATACGCAAATCAATCAATGTGATACACTGTATTAACAAATTAAAGGAGAAAAACCATATGATCATCTCAATAGATGCAGAGAAAGTTTTTGACAAAATTCAACACCCATTTATGGTAAAAACCCTCCAGAAAGTAGGCATAGAGGGAACTTTCCTCAAAATAATAAAGGCCATATATGACAAACCCACAGCCAACATCGTCCCCAATGGTGAAAACCTTAAACCATTTCCACTAAGATCAGGAACAAGACAAGGTTGCCCACTCTCACCACTATTATTCAACATAATTTTGGAAGTTTTAGCCACAGCAATCAGAGAGGAAAAAGAAATAAAAGGAATCCAAATTGGAAAAGAAGAAGTAAAGCTGACACTGTTTGCAGGTGACGTGATACTATATATAGAGAATCCTAAAGATGCTACCAGAAAACTACTAGAGCTAATCAATGAATTTGGTAAAGTAGCAGGATACAAAACTAATGCACAGAAATCTCTAGCATTCCTATACACTAATGATGAAAAATCTGAAAGTGAAATTAAGAAAACACTCCCATTTAGCATTGCAACAAAAAGAATTGACTATCTAGGAATAAACCTACCTAAGGAGACAGAAGACCTGTATGCAGAAAATTATAAGACACTGATGAAAGCAATTAAAGACGATACAAATAGATGGAGAGATATACCATCTTTTTGGATTGGAAGAGTCAACATTTGCATATTTGCAAATCCTATATCCAATAAGGGGCTAATACCCAAAATATATAAAGAACTCCTTCAACTCAATAGGAATAAAAATTCGATTAGAAAATGGGCAGAGGGTCTGTATAGACATTTTTCCAAAGAGGACATTCAAATGACCAACATGTATGTAAAAAGATGCTCAACATCACTAATCTTCAAGGAAATGCAAATCAAAAACCACAATGAAATATCGTCTCACACCTATTAAAATGACTACTATAAAAAAGACAAGAAATGACAAGTGTTAGGGAGAATGTGAAGAAAAAGGAACTCTTGTGCACTGTTGGTGGGAATGTAAGTTGGTGCAACCACTGTGGAAAACAGCATGGAGTTTCCTCAAAAAATTAAAAATAGAACTACCATGTAATTCAGCAATTCATATGGGGCATTTATTCAAAGAAAACAATAATTCAAAAAGTTATATGCACCCTCATGTCCATTGCAGTTTTACTTACAATAGCCAAGACATGGAAAGAACCTAAGTGACCACCAGTGGATGAATGAATAAAGAAAATGTGGTATATATGTATATACAAAATGGAATATATTCATCCATAAGAAGGATGAAATCTTGCCAATTTTTACAACATGTTTGGACCTTGAAGGTATGCTAAATGAAGTAAGTCAGACAGAGGCAAATACCATATAATCTCACTAATATGTGAAGTTTAAAACAAAAACAAAGAAACCGAGCTCATAGATACAGAAAACAGATTGGTAGTTGCCAGAGACAGGGAGGGAGTAAGGGTTGAAATGGGTAAAGGTGTCAAAAGGTACAAATCTCCAGTTATAAAATAAATAAGTCATGGACATGTACACCATGATGACTATGGTTAATAATACTGTGTTGTATATTTGCAAGCTGCTGAGACAGTAAACCTTTAAAGTTTTTATCACAGGAAAACCAAATTTTGTAACTATACATGGTGAGGGATAACTAGACTTATTGTGGTGATAGTTTCACAATATATACAAATATCAAATGGTTATGTTGTACACCTGAAAGTAATATAATGTTATACGTCAATTATACCTCAATTTTAAATACGTATGAAGAAGAAAGATACTCTCAATGGAGACCAATTACCTGTGAGAATATTTGGGCTAAAATATTACTATTTTAATTTTTCAATATTAAGAATAAGCTAGAATCAAATATATCCTTAATTTAGCAAAATTTTCTCTGAGCTTGACACTTAGCATGTTTCCTGGGTCCTTGCCAACCCCATTCCTACCCCCAGGTGGTTTGTAAACAAGTCAGCCAATTTTGAAGCCTGAAACCAAGCTTGCGATCTTGCTTCTAAATGAGCTGTTTGATTTCTGAGAAGGGCACAAAGGTGTCTATGAAAAGCACACAGTTTTCCTCAGTTCTCATGTTCATAATACACCAGGGGTGGGGCTTTGTTCCCTCATCCACCGATTCTCCCACACCAGCTGAGTGTCCTACAATTCCATTCATTTCTAACACTAAACAGAGTTATCACAGAGTTATCAGTGCCCCCTCGAGGTATCACAGAGTTATCAGTTTAGTGTTATATCTAACACTAAACAGAGTTATCACCGCCCCCTCCTTCAGATGCCCATCACGAGGGTTGAGTCCTCAGGTTACCCACCATTTATGTCCTTCTTGGCTAAAATTAGAGGTTCCCATGACCCTCTCCTTGGGTTCAGTAATATGTGCAAGCAGCTCACAGAACTCAGGGAAACAGTTTACTTACTACTGCTGATTTATTACAAAGGATATTTCAGTGGATACAGATGAACAACAGGAGAGAAGTGTTACATCGGGCGAGGTCTGGAAGGGTCCTGGGCACAGGAGCTTCTGTCCCTATAGAGTTGGAGTGCGTCTTCCCCCAGCTTGTAGATGTGTTCACCAACCTAGAAGTTTCTCTGAACCCTGCACTCTTAGGGATTCTTTTATGAAGGTTTGATCATTTATTTACTCAATTGCTAGCCCCTCTCGCCTCTCCCGAGAATGGGAGGTGGGCCTGAAAGTTCCAAGCTTCTGATCATGGCTTGGTCTTTCTGGTGACCAGCCCCAATCCAGGAATCCATCAAAAGTCACCTCATTAGAACAAAAGACATTCATATCACGAGGAGATTACAAGGGATTTAGGAGCTTTGTGTCAGGGACCAGCATCGAGGAGCAAACGTTATCAGGAACCAGGCGCAGAAGCCAATAGATATTTATTTCCTATTATTTCACAAAAGGTTTGTCCTGATCTCAATTTCAGCAGTGCCTGCCTTACCCATTCATCCTCTTTTTCAAAGAACTCTTTTTGTTTTCACAATTATTTTACAACTAGTCACAAGGGAAAGTGAAGACTTTGGGGAAGAACAATAATTAATTATAAGAAACTCCACAATACACTTAAGGTTCCCTGCCCTTGTGTGTCCCTTCCCCAGAGCCCCACTGTTGGGTGGTCTTAAGGAAGATCTGTAGGACTTCTTCCCTCAGGGAGCCTGCCAGCAACCCCATTTCCTGCTATAGAATGAGAAGGGGGATAATCATACCTGTTCTGCTTCACGCTGAAGGATGATGGGGGGATCAACTGAGAATAGGTATTTAAAAGTGCTTTGGTAACTATAAAAATCTCTATTCAGATAGAATGGATTGGTATTTGGTTTCCAAAACAGGCTTAACTACTAGGAGGGAAAATGTGTTGATATTCCCTGTCAACATTCCTGGCAATCATTTTCCTCATTAAAAATGGCTAAGTTGGCTTTTTGCTTCAACTTGAACTGCTATGGGTTTGGACAGCATCGCCCTATTTCCCAGAGTTTTATTGCTCTAGGTTAACTCAGCCACAAAAGAAGCTTGAGATTTCAATTCTGCCAAGCTGACAGAGCAAACGGAAATCATGCGTCTTTTCTCACCACCATTGGGAAATAATCATAAACGAGAATCTTTAAAGTGAGGCTAGTGCATTAGACAAGGAGCTGAGATACATGGGCAGTGCTGAAGTGACCTTGAGGAAGCCATTTGAACTCTGTCAGCCTGAATTTGTCACCTGATAAAAAAATGGGGTGAAAAATATTAATCCTGCCTATTTCAGAGCTGTTACAAAGATTAAACGAGGTCTGTAAAGACACTTTGCAAAGTATAAAGTGGCCCATGGAAGTGAAATATTATCAGTTATTATATTTATTGTTATATAACTGAATTACTAATTAGAAAAGGGATCAAGTTAAAACCGAATTGAAAAGTCAGGCATTTCTCATAAAAGCCAGTATTTGAGGAGGTCATAAAATAACAAGGCTAATAAACCATGGTTGAAATGTATTATCTCATTTACTGCTCATAAGAACAAAGCTCCCAAGAGTAGGGGAAAGTCTCCCACTTTCATTTTTCAAACTTGAGATCAGACATACCTTTTATATTACAGTGAGCAGATAATTACGGAGGAATTACTATAACCGACACACTTTAATGCACCATGGACATCAAGATCTCTGCCACTGAAGAGCTTAGAACTTAGAAGAGGAATGAGAACATATACCCAAAAGAGCAAATAATGTCACCACACTATATAGGCAGCAATAAATTATATATTGTGAACAAAAACTGCCTCAGAAATTGAGAAGAGGGAGAAATCTCTGTGAGCTGGGAAATTTGGAAGAGTTTTGATGAGAAGGCAGTGGGACTTTTATCAGGTCTTGAAGGACGCATTATATGTATTTGGACAACATAGACTCCTAGGCAACCACTGCAGGCAGGGAGAACAGTATGTGAGCAGAGGTTGTAGGTGAAAAATCATGGATGCATTTGAAAAGCATTAAGGTAGACTGAGTAGCTGGAGTCAAGGAAGCATGAAGTGGCCAAAGGAAAACAGGGTTGCAGGCTTTCCCAGCTTTGCTTTGTCTCCATCAGTAATTCAACTCCAGGGATCCTCCATTCCCAACTTCAGCCCCAGCCCAGTCATCACTCCTCCCCCATTTGCAGTGACCTCCCAAGGGAGTCCCAGTCCACTGTGTGGCACACATATACCATCTCAAGTTAGGAAATGAACTATAGGGAAGACACCTCAAAGGAGGAATATTCTAAGATAATACTTGTGTCAAAGCATTTTTTTCTAGTTGTAATTAAGTATCTTTTCATTAGGACATACCTGTTCTTGATTTATGTAACGTGGTTAAGCTTAAAAACAATGATCCTGAGTGTTTAAAGTAAACCTTTTAGAGCCTAGTAACTTGGGAAAAGAAGCAAAGCAAAAGTTTTGCTTACTTCAATGCTGCTCTCTTAAAATTGTTTTTGGTGCTTTCCTAATAATGATGTTTAGTTAGTTCATCAAGTAGTTAAGAGCAATAAAATAATTTTTTTCTCTCAATAACTTATAATGTCAAAGAGAGGAATCAACCAAGATTTAAAAATAATCTCTTTTTCTTTTCTGAGAACTATAAAACAGTCAATTTATCACTTTACTCATGGAGTACATAAATCCTAAAATTCTTTTCAGCAAATAAATTCTTTTATGGAACTAAAACCATTGGAATCTAAATGTATTTGAGCTCCATGTTGTATTAATTTAAATGAAGGAAACAGTGAAAAAGAAAACGAAAAAGAAGGCGATGAGAGGTGGTGAGAAACAGAGATTAAAGAGAAAGATTGATGAAGGAAATATCCCCCCCTTTACACAATCAGCAAATGTTTACTGAGAGTCTACTCTGCACCTGGACCAATGCTAAAAAGGAAGAGGGGGAGGAAGAAGGAAGGAATAATAAACAACAGCAACAACAGCAGCAAAGGAGAAGCCCTGTGGTTTCTGGACCAGAGGGAGTCCAGGGTGAACTGCTGTTCTCTAAAGCTGTGCTGTCTAAGGTGCTGTTACCTGGAAGCTGAACCTTCTGTCCTTCAACATTTTGTTAAGTTAAAATCTGCAGTTCATTGGTCTCCCAAAGCATCATTAAACCTCCACAGACTCTTCTCAAATTTGAATAATCCCAGCAATAAAATTGCCCTGAGGGCTGCAGAAGCTGCTGTGAGGCCCACACTCACACAGGGGGTACTTGTCAAGATTCAGATGAACTAGAGTTGAAGCCAGATTTGGCCCATGGGCTGGAGATTTGCCAAATCCAAAGTAATCCAACATGTTTCTCCAATAAACATTATACAATATGTGATCATGTTCTGAGTTCAGAGTTTCATGATCCTAATCAGAAGTTACGTATTTATGGAATGCCAACCTGTTTATATTCCTAAAAGACACATTAACTGAAAAGTGGTCAATTATTCAATATAACTGAATATATAATTATTCAAATACATAATTGGTGCCTGTTATAAAATCCAACAGATTCAATTTGCTAAATTTAGTACTTAGACAGCTTTTAAGCTACAGAACTACTTCAACATATGCTAAAGACAGACTCTGCCGACTTATCAGAGTCTCAGTGTTTATTTCAGCAAATGAGGTTTTCTGGTTTATTCAATGGCCAGACTTTCTGGATTGTTAACACTATTTTGCTCTTTCAGTTTTTTCAGACTCAGGATTCTCTCTCCCCTCCCCCTCCCCCTCCCTTTCACTCTCCTCTCTCTCTCTCTCTTTCTCTCTCTCTCTCTCTCTCTCTCTCTCATACATACACACATACTACATACACATATCCTCCTCTATTTCTGTAGTGTTCTGTTAGCAATGGCTTCTGCAAGGGACAGAAAACATGTCTGAGAATGCAAACCAAGGAAAGATGAAATATATTCTGCTTTAAAATATTGGAGAAAGAGTTTTACAAAGCTGCAACTTTCTAATTTAGCAAAAGTGTAAACTTCATATTATTTACCATTTAGAGCTTTAAGCAAAACAAGAAAAAGAATTGTGTAGATTTAAAATATATATATTATTAGAGTTTATTTGCATTTATTTATTTATTTTACTGGAACTGCAAAATCTTTCTTTATATAAATTAAAGGATATGCTGTATCATGAAACATGGTTTTCCTGATATTTTAGGGCCAAATGTTTTCTAGAGAAATATATTTTTGGTTTTATAATGAAAATCAATGGGTCTTATTGACTCAATGGAAAGACATGTATTTTACAGATACTATTGTTGGGAATGCAACTATTTCAAGATTCTGTTATACATTAAGAATCTGAAGTTTTGGCAAGATTTTTTTTTTTTTTGACAAGACAATTCCCATGGAAATTCTATAATGTGGGATCTCTGTAATAAAATAGAACCCAACTAGTGGCCCCTGATTTGCCTCCTGCCAACCTGTCTTTAAAATAGTCATGAAAACAAGAACAAGGTATAAAACTGATGCACCAGTAGAAGCTAGAAACATGGGTCAACATTTATGGGAAGAATTCACCTATCCAAAGTGCTGATGGGGCCCTCAGGTAGAAGAGTGGGAGTGAGGGAGAACAATATGGCACCTCACATGTCTCTCTGTGAAGTCCCCACTTCACAGTTAATGGAGAGTTTACTGGGCAAGCATGGACCGTCAGCCGTTTAGATCACAGAGCCTCTTCTTCAGGTAAATGAGCTCTTTAACAAATATAGTAAACGCTTCCCTCCTTAGAAAAGCTCTTTCTATTTAATTTAGGGACTATAGTTTCCAATGACACCATAAAGCCATGAGTAGAAGTGGCAGGAGTTGTTCAAGCAATATAATTCAACATATTACACATATGTATATGACAAGGACTGCTGTGATAAGAACTCAGGATAAAATGATGATGAAGTAGTCTTTGCTATTGAATATAGTGGTAAAGTGAACAGACATGAATTACTATATAAAAAGCATCCTAACACTGTGGTAATCTAAATGGGAGGGAAGTCCAGAAGGGAGGGGATATCTGTATGTGTATGCCTGATTCATTTTGTTGTGCAGTGGAGGCTAACACAACATTGTAAAGCAACCATACTCCAATAAAAATTAATTTTTTTAAAAAAAAAAAGCATCCTAAAAGGGGTTTCCTAAGACCTGCAAGCTAAGGAAGGGTGCTTTAGAGATTGCAAGTTGACCATTGCAACATCCCTCTCTCCTTCCTTCCTAGTAACTTAGCCCTGCTTTTTCGTTTGCACGTTTCCACCTGGAATGAAAGACTACATCTCCTATTCTCGGTGTGGCATGAGCCCTTGTTGACATAGCGAATCTACCAAGCCAGCCTGGACAACCAACTTTCCAGAATTATTTTATGTGAGAGATGGTTAAATTTTTCTTTTACACCATTATGTAGGGGTCTAACAGGTGAACCCCTAAATATGACACAAGGGCTAGTCAGAGGCGGAGAAAAGGAAGAAAGTGCTGCTTGGAAGAAAAAAGCAAACGATGGAAGACCTCTGAGAGCAGAGCACTCTGCTATTGTAGTTTTTCATACCCTACTTCTAATAAAGGAAGACCTAAAATCACAGAGCAGCTGCTTCTCATTCTAATAGAGCCACAGTAGATAAATGAAACCCTGGCCCAATACATTTAACAGAAAGACCAGCACATCAACACATCACCCAGCATTCTAGTAGGCAATGAGCTAACACAACAGTGAGGGTTCTCATGAGAAAGCACCAGTAGTAAGCACATATGTATATATATTTTTTCTTTTATTACCTTTGCATTTTGATTCATAGTTAGAAAGTCTTTCCTTACACCTTAAAGAAGAATTCATGTTGTCTTCTAGTGCTTGTGTGCTTTCATCTTTTACCTTTTGAGCTCTAATCCATTTGGAGTTAATTCTGATGTTCAATGTGAGAGGCAGATCTAATTTTATCTTTTTTCCAAATTGCTCTCCTATTTTCTGGTCTCTCCCTCTTTACTCTGTTCCATCGTTCACACCACTGCTTGACCTGTCTCCCCAAACATACCTTCCCACACACGCTTCTCCTGCTCAGTGGCCACAAACGGCTTCTTGTCACCTGCTGCATCAAGCCCAAAGCCTTCATGCCAAAAAAATTAAAGCCCTCTATAATATTTAACATCCAGTATATTCAGTACATCTCCATAATCCTAGACTGTAACAATTTTCTGGTCTTTTAAACTTAAATGTAAGAGCTAAAATTTATATAAATACATACACAAAATTGGTATATAGGCTATATTTTTTTAAAAGTTTATTGTATATAATCTACAACTCAGTAAAGTTGTTAAAATATATAAATATATACCTATTATTGTACACAACATTTTGGTTTACATTGCGTATAATAGAAGAATGAGTTAGAAGTGATTTTCCCCTGGGAAGATAGTGTTTAAAGAGTGCTCTGTTCACACCATGAGCTCTTTTAGGACCCAGAGGTCTGTCTTGGGAAAGTCTTAGAAATCAAATATCTCCATTTTTTAAGAAACACAGAGTTGCATATTCTGTTTTAATTTTGTAGGGATTTCCTGTATGTATCTGTTATATCCACTGGCGACTTCATTGCTACATTTGGCAATAGTTACAAAATTATAATTTAAGTTACAGATTTTTTCTGAAAAACTTCAACAGCAAAAAACTGAAGGTAAAAATTGAACAACATAAAGATAAGGAAATGACAAAAGAACTCTGCTATAGGAAAGTCAAAATTCTTTGGAAAATTTTATAGGAATTTTTTGGGGAAATTTTATAGGAGAGCTAAATATTTCTTGAGCGCCGGTTCATGTAAATGTCATAGTAGTCCGTGATGATGTAAGCTTTGGCCTTCCTCAAAAATCAGCATCCAAGCCACTCCTGGGAAAACTGCTGTTTATTGCTGAGCCTTGGATTGTTGTTCTATTAACAATTGTCTGTATATGATCCTGCCTGGTATGGTTGTGTGACTTCCAGAATAACTGGTTATTAACTGTCTCGAATAGAAAAATAACACTACCAGATGTGAGATGAACAAAAACTGTAATTATTATTAACATATTTTTGGAAGCTTTTTCACCCTCTGAGCTTTCCTGAGCAGAAAAGAAAAAAATGTATATAAGTATACAATTCTGGATTTTCCCTTCTCTTCCATGGGCTTACTCTTAAGTATGGCTGTGACATTTGGAAACATCTCTTTATTTTAGCCTATTTTTCTTCATTGTTCTCCAGTGTACATGTTCAGTTCATAAGTTCTTGTTATCAATTGTTCTACTACTTAGTTCCTTCCTCTTGGCCTATTTGCTTCTCAAATACTGTACTCTGATGAGGCATCCCCTCCCTCTACCATCTTCCTATGTCATGTGTGTCTGTCTGTGTATACACACACACACATATATATATGTTAAATATGACTAAAAGAATGGGAGATGTCTTAAGCCTACAGAGGCATGTGGACAGGAAGAAAGTATTGATTCTAGGCAGCCTGCTATGCTGCCTGACTCACGTAAGAACTTTAGGACACTGTTGGCACTAGCCAGTGAAATCATTTCTCTTTCTCTCTCTCTCACCTCAGCTCCTATCCAGGCTGCCTTCCAGAGTCTCTTTGAGCTCCCTTGGTGCTCATCGGGGCTCAGGGGACTCCTAAAATACCTAGAGAAGTCATCCTTACATGCATCTGCCTCAGGGACAGCTCTGTGATTTAATAGAGGATTTTAACCTTTATCTAGCCCTGTGCTTGGCCCTACTTATTTGGATTCATCAACTTGGTTCTGAAGTTAGCTGCTGTATCAGATCCCACAACATAAAACTTTTCGATATTTTCATGAAGTTTAGTGTTTACTCCTATTCATTTGTCAGCTTTATGTGCCTTAAGTATGCATTCTAAAATCCAGTACCATTGTATTGACAGGATCTAACTCATTTTCTGCATATGTGCTTGGAATATCCATGTGTACATATAATTACTTCACCTACTCTCTGTGATATTGTCATTTTTTTTTCGTAGATCTTTTACTTTGGTTTACCCAAATGGTGACCAGGTATACTAGTCCTATAATGAATGTTCATTAGATGGTAATCTGAAATTAGCTGTGTGTAGCTCTAGTGCCTTAGAATTTTAATGACTTTTAAGTAAAGCTTCTAATGAATATCTTCTTATATATATGTATAGCAACTATATGATTAAAATTTTTTAATTGTAGCTTTTCAATCTCTTTATTTTAAAGTATTTTAGGGGATTATTCTATGAATGAGACTCCTTGTTTCCCACACCTTACCTCTTTCCTGACGAGTTAACAAAGAGTTGCACAAAGGTGAATAGCGTTAACTCTGCTATCCAGAAATTAACCGGTTTATTACTTATTTAGGGTCTTCCGCTCACTCTCCCATCTGAGGCCAACAATTTGGGCACTTTTCTGGATACTGCATCCAGCTGTCAGAATGTAAAATTATAGAATGAAGAAGCAGTGCACAGATCAGTGTTCATACTCAAGCAAAAGGCAAAATAAGAGAACAGGATGAGAATAATGGCCGTCATGAGCATTCGGGCTGATTTGAGGGCATTGGTAGGCTCTGCCAGGTTTGTGTTTTTATGATCCTATAAAACGAAGGGCTGACATAATGAATGCGAGAAGAATTTAGATAAAAATGATATGTGGTTTTTCACTTTACATCAAAGATCATTACTCAGCAATATACATGATTGTATTTTATAAATAAAGGTACGTTCATTCAGGGTAAACTCAATACACAGACCTGAAAATTAAAACATTCACCAAATAGTGTTCTAATTTATTTTGTTACCTGAACCTTTAAAATGAAGGCAATTAGAGACTACGGTACACATGCACTAGAAAACAGCACCTATTTGTTTATTTAAGCTCAGTCATATTATACAGAATTTCAGAAAAACAAAAGAACTTAGTAACTTTAGGAATGATTTTGTGAATAATGAAGGGAATGTCACCTCTGCAAGTAATACCTGAATAATTTACTCTCAGAAATTTGGGAATAATATATAATGTAAAAGACATTCCAAAAGAAGAAAATTTCTTCAAATAAAAATGGAATTTGTGCACTAATTTATTCCATATATGTAGCACATGCTGCTAACCCAATATCCTCAGTTTTTGTCCTGAAAAACTAAGATCAGGACCAATGACTTCCAGATCCATCTGTCTGAGTTAGGGTTTGTTGCGGCAACCAAAACAGCAGCAATAAGATAGAAATCTCAGTGGCTTACAACAATAAACCCACGGGTCTGTGGGTCATCTGTGGCTCTTCTGGGCTTGGCTGGACTCAGGTTCAAGCATGCTGCACGTGACTCTCGTTCTGGCTAGGGAGTGTGGGGGGAACCCAGCCGCACCACACAAGCAGATTTAAAGCCTCTGCTGGAACGTGGCACATGCTACATCTAGTCACATTTGATTGGTCAAAATCAGTCTCACGACAAAGGCAAAACTCAATGCAGCAGAGAAATATACACTACCTATAAGAGGTACTGCCAAGTCACGTGGCAAAAAGTGGGAGTGCCTAATCCTTTTACAGAAAGTGGAATAATCAGGAATGCTAATCTAATGTACCACGATATCTCTCATATGCTTTTTGAGTAACTATCCTCTTTTTGGTCTGGCCATGTATGTGTGGGCTGTATGTATTCTCTCAGTCTCACTCAGGTACAAGAATCTGCTTTACTTCCTTCTGCCATCAGCCTGACTTGAGAGTATCTTAGTACCTCTGTAGAATAGCTGACATGACTTCTTAATCTCTCAATCCGTTATATTCAAGATGTGCAGAGCACAGGTTTCATCTAATGGTCTTTGCATCTCAAACAGATTGTTCCCTTCTCTGAAAGGCCATTTAACTTCTTATCTGTATCCTTCATCTGGGTTCTTACTTAACTTTTTAATATATCTTTTGCTCCCTTTAAAATATAGTTTTCCTAGGAACACGGTTTTTAGTTGCCAGTCATTTTCTCTTAGAATTTAAATGCTATTGCACCTATGCTGGCTTCCCTCATTGTTGCTGAGAAGTCTGCTAGTATTCTAATTTTCCCTTTGTAGCTCACCTGTTTTTTCTCTCTGCTTTCCTTTAAAGCCTTCTCTGTATATTTGATATTGCCCAATTTCAACACCAAATGTCCAGATGTGGATTTATTTATTTGCACTGCCTACTAGAAATTGTTCTTCCTATATCTGTAAATTTTATATTTTATCATTTCTAGAAAATTCTTAGTCATGATCTCCCCCAAATATTCTCACAATTCACTCCTTCTGGGACTCTAATTAGCTGTATGTTGAAACTTTTCACTCTTTCCTCCTAACTCTTAACTTCTTTAATTTTGTTCATTCCCTGTTTATCTGTACTACATTCTGGATAATTTCTTTACCTCTTTATTCCAATCTACAACTTTTTTTCTCAACTATGTCTTAATGACTACTTTTACCCATCCATTGAGTTCTTAAGTTCCACAAATATGTTGTTCGTGTCTGAAAATTCTCTTTGGTTCTTTTGAATGGTTTCTTATTTCTTACTCATTTTTGTGATTCCATGTATTTGTTCCTGTAAACATTTTATATTCCATAACTGATAATGTCAATATTTGAAGTTCTTGGGGTTCTAAATCCATTGCTTTTATTTCTGCTAAGTGTCACCCAAGTGTGCTTGGTTGATCTTTGATAATGAGCCTATATTTGGTTGATGTTAATCTGGGTAAACCCTAAGGAACTAAATTAAGGATGTTTTCTACAGGGTTTATGTTTCTATTTCACGGTGCTACAGGGTGCCTCTTTGACATTGCTCAGCTTAATCCTCTGGGGAGGCTGAGGCTGAGCCCTGAGACCTTGCCACTGACACAAGCTTGGTCTGAAATTTGGTCTAAAAGTTGATATCCGCATTTGTTTGCAGGCACGTCTTGCCTTTTATGTTTGTTTACTTGTTTACTGTTCTGCATTGCCGTTTCAGCATTTTGTTTTTGTGTTGGCTTGCGCTTTTCCTTTAGACTTAATTCTTCTCGTTTTTAACACTCCAGAAATGCAGTGAAAATTGTTTTATGCAGGAGCTATTATTTTCAAGCAAGAAGGCTTTTTCAGAGTATCTAATCTACCATCCTGCCAGGAGTGGATGTCTTGGTGATATTTTTTACTCTGGGTTTGTAGCTATGCTCCTAATCACTGAGCTTGCCAAGAGTTGAAATTCCCAGATAAATGGAGCATGACTTAAATTATTTTAAATGTAAAATATCAGAGTTAGAACACCTAACTGACGCTTCCCCTCTCAAAATGGACCCTATATCAGGACTGGTTTGCTTAATTGACTGCACTCTATGCTAATGAGATTATGTGATTCAGTTAGGTTTGCTCTGTCTACAGAGTACAAATAAGTCTGCTACCATTGCTGAAAAGGTTACTCAAAATATCAGTCTTACTGAATGACGAGTTAATGATATAATCTCACGAAGAAAGGTTAACATAATCACAAATACTTAGCTGGTATAGCTGAATATCTAAGGTTTTACTCTAACTTCATATATGGAGGCTATTCAAGTGAACATTGCCATTGTTGGCCTAATATCATGAGCGTGGGATTCTTATATTTATTATTCTATAATTTATCTTTTTGGGGAAAATCTTATCTATTAATATAATTACTTCATTGACTATCCTATGTCCTTTCCCTCAAAACAGAAAGTGATACTAAACAGCTAATGAATAGGTTTTGTGAATGAAAGACTAGAGACTGTGGAAATAAGAGGCATTTAATACAGTGTGAGTGTTTAGCAAATATCTTGATTGAAAATATTGATTTAGCAAGATAGTAACTTATAGCTTATATGAAAAACAATCACACACTTCTGAAAGTGAGTTAATATCAGGGTTTTCTGACCATATTTAAATTATATTCTGGATTTCAGAACTTTATATGTAACAATGGCTTCTAAGATGTGAATAAAAGTTACAGTAGAGGCTAAGAAAATGCCCCTACCTCTCCACCAACCCCGCCCCCCCACTATTAAACTAGGTAATTAGTAATTTCAGTAAATAAATTCCCTTGAATTAGCAAGAATTATATTGAATTATGCTATTTATTAAATACTATATTTATATGAGCTTTTATACTGTTATTGCCAAAAATATGAGTGCTACCCACAGGAGATTGGAATGAAGGAATAAACTGATTCAGGCAAGGATCAATAAAATACACTTGTGCAAATTTGAAGTTAATATCCAGGGATGAATCAGTTTGTACAAGTCTTCCTCTCAGCTCTGCATGAAGCACTCTCTGGAGCTTCCTTACCAACTGTGTCTCCAAGGACAGAGTAAATCCATTCACCCTTATTTAAACACATATATTATATCCTTGTGTACCTTTCAACCATTTGGGCTTCAGTTCAAATGCTGGATACTCATACTAAGTAAATCAAAGTTAAAATGTATTAAATGAAACACGTTTCAGTACTTGCACTCTCCGTCTTTAGAAACCAGTAATGAATGAGCCTAACATGTTCTTAACTATTATTTATAATTATGGAGTTCTGAATTTTTTATGTTAATATTTCAAAGATTAACTTTGAAAAGCTTAACACAAAGGGATGGTGATTCAACTTTTTAACAATTTAAATCTATTTCTAAGGCTTAATATTCACGAAGAAATCGAAATTAAGTTCTTTGAAATCTTGACGTTTCTTTCTCCAAAAATGGTGTTTTCATGGAGTATATATTTAAACTTCAAATAAACTTGTGATGGGCAATTCATGGTATTTAATTGCACTTAAAAATTCATACTTAGAGTTTCAGTACCAGAAACTAGCACCCATCGTCTTGTTAGTAGAACACAAAATGTAAGAAAAACTGATCACTCTGAATTTTTTTTACATGAACTAAGGCAAATTTTATCCAAAAAGACCTCGAGGTTAATGAAGAAAAAAAGGTGCTTGAAATATAAGAAAAAACCTTGAAATACTTCTTTTCATTGTTTTTCCTTTATTTTCTTTGTTGCTTTCTCTTTTGGTTTGAAAAATAAGATGAGAACACATCTAAATGTATCTGGAAAAAGTCTTAGGGAATTTAGCTCACTTCTTAAAAGCGAAAAGAACTAACTACATTATGTGATAAATAAAATATTTTCTATTTGAAATTCCCTTTGAATCTTTATTCTATCAAAGGCTGGAATGAAAGAAAGAGCAATGAAAACCCCATCTCTTATGATTTGTGATGACAATAGCCATTTGTCACAGGATAGTTTTTCAGTGTTGTTATGATTAATAACAACATATAAGAGAACCTGTATCATTCCCTTACAAAATCCTATGTCCAAATCAGAACTACAAAATGTTTCATATGTCTACATAGACATTTCTCAGAATTTCATAGACAACAAAATTCTACAATGTCCTTTTGTAGACTCTTTATCATTACACTAGGATCAACTGAATCCTACAACCAAAGTCCCTTTCTATACTTTAACTTGCACTAACTATGCTGTTTTAAAAGCTGCTTTCAGGATGTGAGAACTGAATTATAATTAATATTTTCTAATAGGTATGCAACATGGGATTGAAAGCAAGAATAAAATTATCCATTTTAAAAAAAGAATATGATTATAGAGGAAGTAAATGAAGTTTAAAATATTGTGTGAGGACTTCCCTGGTGGCGCAGTGGTTGAGAGTCCGCCTGCCGATGCAGGGGACACGGGTTCGTGCCCCGGTCCGGGAAGATCCCACATGCCGCTGAGCAGCTGGGCCCGTGAGCCATGGCCGCTGAGCCTGTGCGTCCGGAGCCTGTGCTCTGCAATGGGAGAGGCCACAACAGTGAGAGGCTTGCGTACCACAAAAAAAAGAAAAAAAAAAATTGTGTGAATGTCTTACAATAAGTAACTATTAAACACAGGGCCGTATATTTTAGTTATTACTTTCTGTATGTCATTTGAAAGCATTTAAGTGCATTTGAATGGAAGTAGGAGTTCTTCACGTATTTGCCAGTGAGTAGTTTTTTTGTCACTTTTTTATTGCATGAAAAATACGCTTGCAAAAAGTTTCGTCACCTTTTCAGTGTAAATCTGTATCCCTTTCTATTTGAGAATTTCTGTATATGTTTGGATTTAAATTAAGAGCAAATTGTACTACATGCTCTAAGAGGAACATACTTTTAGAGTGATTTTAAAAAATGTTTCTTATCTAATAATACCAGAGTCTTATATATGTCTCTCTGTGCATACTATAATAAATTAATGACCCAGAATACAACTGTAGATTTAAAATAAAATGAAACCAAAAAAGAAAGAATGAAAAAGATAGGCTGCACAGTGACAAAGACCGTCTCCTCTCATGCCAGTAAAGTTCTAGCTGTTGAGCATGCTCAGACACAGGGGAGGCACTGAAGTTACTATATCAAAACTCCTTCTGAGGTTAAGGAGCATACATCTAATAACTCAACTGCTGTGAACCCGTTGTTATTTTTCTGGTATTAAGCGTCTCTTCAGCCGCAGATTGATTGCAATGTTCCTTCTACTTCATTTCATCGTTCTGATGGATGTCAAAGGTAAGGTTACTGCTTTCTTGCTTGAATGAGTGCAATTCCAAAAGAACAGAATACTTCTACTTGGTTCTATCATATTTTTAATACACTCATTGCAATGTTTGATAGACATCCAGTTTGCATTGTCATTATCACTAGTTGCCTATAGTCCCATCCTAGCAATTTCTAGATGCAACAGATTTTTCATGGAAACTTGCCTTTAAATGTTGTTAAAATTGTAATAAGATAGCTTTAAAAAACAATGTTGAAGAAATCAGTTATAATGGAGAACCTTTTTTTAGTATTTGAAAAAATGTATGACAATTAATAACTTAAAATTTTGCCTTATGAAATTTCAACCTGTTGAAATCTGCTCATAAATTTTATATAATTGTTAGTTGCTATGTTTCATTGTTAACATAGTTAAACTGGGAACTGCAAAGCCGAAGGCAAATCTAAAAATCAGTATCTCTCCCTAAGAGCAAACCTATGTAAAATAAAATAATTAAAAATGGACAAAAGTTACCTATTCAGATAATTCTATTTTCTGTTTTTTATTTTTAAACTTTTCATTTTAGCCAAACTGCTCATTTTCAAGTTGGCAGTATTTTTATTGTAAAGCTGAAAAAATAAAATAAAATTTAATCTTCCCCTGGTTTTAAAGAAAAATATAGACTTGTTTTGTTATGAGCGTGTCCACTTGTAAATAATCTATTCATCATACCCAAGGCATGTTGGGTTTATTATTATTATTTTTAAATGTATTTAAGTTCATAGTCTTGCTTAAAGACTTTTGATAAACCTCTGAGACTAAAGTTAGAATTCAAAATTATTTTTCTTTTCTGAGAAATTTGTTTTAGGTTTTTAAAATGTTTAATTTTATTAAATGAAGTCAACTGAATATTTTAAATATTGAAATAAAATGCAGTATTTATGAGCAGTGACTTAAGGACTTCTAACAGATAAAAGATTTTTTAATATTTAAATTTGTTTGAATTTGAAATACTAAAACTTTGTTGCAAATTATTTTAAAATATTTTAATACATGTAACATGATTTTTGTCTTATATTTTAATCTTTCTTACATGAAAACTTAAGTGTTATCTAAGGAGAAACAATCTGAACTCATTTTGCAGGTAATACAGTTGTAGAAAGCAGTCTACTCTTGATATAAGGTCTTCCCTCAGAAGTTAATGCCCTATGCACATTTATAATATTCACTTCTTTATGATTTTTAAGGATAGACAGTTACAAAATAGGTTCTTGGATGCAACACATTTCATAGAGGTTATCTATGCCCTTAAAAAATTCTTTAATGTACAAGACTGTAACTGTAGTTAACCAGTTTTAACTACTTTTGCTTATGGTAATGCATCTAATTGATTTGCCTTAGAAAAACAAAATCTTTATGAGAAGAAAAATATCTATTACTAAAATAATGTTTCAAGATTTACCACAAAGTAATGGTGTTCTTTAAAAAAAAGAAGAAAAGAGGGCTTCCCTGGTGGCGCAGTGGTTGAGAGTCTGCCTGCCGATGCAGGGGACACGGGTTCCTGCCTCGGTCCGGGAAGATCCCACATGCCGCGGAGCGGCTGGGCCCGTGAGCCATGGCAGAGCCATGGCCGCTGAGCCTGCGTGTCCGGAGCCTGTGCGCCGCAATGGGAGAGGCCACAAGAGTGAGAGGCCCGCGTACGGCAAAAAAAAAAAAAAAAAAAGGAAAGAAATTTTAAACATGATTTTTTTTTTATTTCTAAGTAAATGTCATATTTAAAATCCATATTATCAATCTGATATTTGATTGTAATTCCCTGGAAATTTTTACTTTCTAATTTTATATTATTTTCAATTGATAATTTATATTTAAAATCATTTATTTTCAAAGTTAGATATGTTAACCAATGTTTTGATATCTTATTCCTACTTATAAAAATAATAATTTGCTATATATATTAACAAAATTTTTTTCTTTTTCACAATAAAATTAGAGTTAAATTAGTTAAAGCAGTTAAAATTATACAGTTAAAGCAGTAAGGCTCTTTATCATAAACAAAGAAAAGTCATTTAGAATTATGTAAGAGTAAAAATTGCTTTTTAAATTTAAATGAATATTTGTGATAGATTCTTAGACCAGATCTAAACAAAGGGAAAAGTTAACAATTATATGATTGTCTTTTCTCTTCTGGCCATGATCACCCTTGCATGCCTAATGAATAAATGATACAACCATCTTAAGCTATAGACATTAATTGATAAGTAAAGATAACATGTCTTATTATCACTTTTTCCATGTTTTTTTTTTTGTTTTTTTTTTTTCTGTACGCGGGCCTCTCACTGCTGTGGCCTCTCCCATTGCGGAGCACAGGCTCCGGACGCGCAGGCTCAGCGGCCATGGCTCACGGGCCCAGCCGCTCCGCGGCATGTGGGATCTTCCCGGACCGGGGCACGAACCCGTGTCCCCTGCATCGGCAGGCGGACTCTCAACCACTGCGCCACCAGGGAAGCCCCTTTCCATGTATTTTATCATCCATTTATAAACTGGGTATCCTTGTTAACCAGCTTCAAACTCCCTCCAAAAAAAAGTTTTTTATGGACTAATTGTGAACAATATTGCAAACCAAAAAACATGGGCTTATATGGGAAACTGAAAGCATGAAGTATTGAGAATGCTACTGGATAACTACCAGTTGCTACTTATTCAAATAATTTGCTAACCTTGAAAAAGGTAGTCATCAAAAGCAGGGCTAGAGCAGCATTTGGACGTGAACAGTATTTGACTGCCCCCTAATGGACTAGTTCAAATCTCATCTTGGTCCTTTCTCAGTAATGTCAGTTCGACTTGGATGCTGTGACTTAAGAAAACGTTTTTGAACTAAATTTTAATTTCACACAATTATATCCATGCTGCCGATAGCTGTGAAAATCAATTATATTGCAGGACAGTCATACTGAGAGGCCAAAGCAGCACCACTAATGAAAAAGAAACTCACCTGCTTCAGGGCTGAATGGAGCCTGCTGTGAGGGAAGAGGAAAAATATCAGAAACCCAGAAGTTAAGGCCATTTGAGATAAGTTATCTCTAAAGGCACTAACTAAATACACCTCACAACAGATGTTTATTCATTTATTCATCTTACTGTGAATGAATGTGACCAGATGCAATAAAACATTTTTAAGGACTCTCACTTGAAGTGACAAAATTGGCTGTCACCTGAATTTTAAAGACGAAAATGGGGATGTTGCTTCAAATAAGCTGACGTTGAAAAATGGCACATTCGTCCTAAGAAATTGTGGCTTGAATAAAATTCAATTAACTAAGAATAGTTTTTGTGTACATAGTTATACGATGATAAATGCACAGACTTTTTAGGAGTATATATATGTTTGAGAACCCAAAACAGCTTGGTTTCCTTGTTTGGTAAAAATGTAACTTACCATTCATCAGGCAAGATGAATGTGCTTGGTTTATATAAGAAATCATAGTGGAGGGCTTCCCTGGTGGCGCAGTGTTGAGAGTCCGCCTGCCAGTACGGAGGACACGGGTTCGAGCCCTGTTTGGGGAAGAGCCCACATGCCACAGAGCAACTAAGCCCGTGCGGCACAACTCCTGAGCCTACGCTCTAGAGCCCGTGTGCCACAAGTACTGAGCCCACGCACCACAACTACTGAACCCTGTGCACCTAGAGCCCATGCTCCGCAACGGGAGAAGCCACTGCAATAAGAAGCCCGTGCACTGCAACGAGGGGTGGCCCCTGCTCGCCACAACTAGAAAAAGCACATGCACAGCAATGAAGATCCAATGCAGCCAAAAATTAATTAATTAATTAAAAAGAAATCATAGTGGAATTAGAGGAAACATTTTTAAGTGCTTTGTTCACATGCATCAATTCTTCATCCCTATAATTCTAGATGTTGTGTGTGTATAGAAAAAAACTAAGGTTGCAATAAATATTGTTCTCATCAGTGGTATATCACTTTTTTTTTGCCCAGGGAAGTTCTGTGTTAATAGGATATGTTTGATAAGGGGAAGATAATGTTATCTCCCAGTTCCCCAGGTATGAATTCTTTCTTTTTTGGAGGCCTGGACATTTTCATGAAATTGGAGGGATTTTTCTCCTGCACATGTCTCCCTATGAGTGGTCTCAGAATTGCCTCAACAGAGTCCACTGGAGTGTTCAGTTCTGAGCCATAGTTTATGAGTATCTCAGGGATTTTACCTTGTGGGTGATCCAGTTCCAAATCTCACGCTCAGTTTGCAGAGATACCACCACTGCTTTCCCTACTGGCCATGGGCAAGGGGCAATATTCAAATCACAACCTCAGGTGGTCAGCAGAGGCATTTCATCCCCCATGCATTGTTAGGGGCTCTGTCGCAGCAGGTAGCTTCATGTAGGTCCCAGCCTCTGCTGGTCAGGCTGCATTCAGCCACTTTCTCAAACAGGCATGGGAGCCAGATCTAACTGCTCATCCAATCTAGGCTCCTGTCAACCAAGTGGGCTTAGCTCCTCTCACAACAGCAGCTTTTTCTCTGTTCACGTTCTGTGGAGATTCTCTCTTCAATAAACTGAATATTTCAGTGAAAAAACATAGTAACAGTCTTCTCTATCTTTGGAAAAGTAAATGTTGTGGGAAGCATATTTAGGATTTGCTCACAATAGATCATCTTTGACCCAACGCTCAGAAAAGAAGGTAGTTTTTAATTCTTCAGATTTTGCTTAATCAGAGACTGGACATGAAAGGGCATACACACCAGAGATTTGAAATCATGAAGGGGTTAGGATAGGAGAGGCAGCAGAGTGGCAAGGATGCTAGATTTAGGGGTGAGCCAACCTGTGTTCAAGCCACAGCCCTGATCCTCTGAAGCCTTTGACCTTCAGCATACCAGAGAACCTCTCAGCCATAGCCAAACATAGGTGCAATTATTGAATTGCTAAGAATCACTTGTGATAATGGTAAAGAAATAGATTCTAGGACTCTAGCCCCCCCATAGATCTGATAAGTCTAGGGTGGGGTGTGGGACTCTGTACATTTAAGAAGCATTCTAGGTGGTCTGATGAATCTGCCCCATAGGTCACACCTCTGGAAACACTGGTAATTGCACTTAGCACATCAAAATATGAGTAGGCTTTTTTTTCTGTAAGGGATGCTAATTCCTTGTTATACTCTTTGTGCGTACCAGGATTGTTAATTGGATTCACTTGGATTATTTGACATGTTAATACTACCTGAAAAGTCTTCTTTTTTCAATTTTGGGGGTTATAAGGACAAATTAAGTATTCAGCAAGGGAATAGCTGATCTAATGATCAATATACTGACTCAGTAGACAGTAAAATTCAAAAAAGTATAATTAATACACAAGTTTAGCTATAAAGTAGTCTTGTTGCTAATTACCACTCCCTCCTTAAGAAATAAGAAATTAGTAAACCAACGACACAATGGTTTTGCTGAGTACACAAGAAATTAAAGATGATACAAACAGATGGAGAGATATAGCATGTTCTTGGATTGGAAGAATCAACATTGTGAAAATGACTACTACCCAAAGCAATCTACAGATTCAATGCAATCCCTATCAAACTACCACTGGCATTTTTCACAGAACTAGAACAAAAAATTTCACAATTTCTATGGAAACACAAAAGACCCCGAATAGCCAAAGCAATCTTGAGAAAGAAAAACGGAGCTGGAGGAATCAGACTCCCAGACTTCAAACTATATTACAAAGCTACCATAATCAAGACAATATGGTACTGGCACAAAAACAGAAATATGCATCAATGGAACAGGATAGAAAGCCCAGAGATAAACCCATGCACATATGGTCACCTTGTTTTTGACAAAGGAGGCAAGAATATACAATGGAGAAAAGACAGCCTCTTCAGTAAGTGGTGCTGGGAAAACTGGACAGCTACATGTAAAAGAATGAAATTAGAACACTACCTAACACCATACACAAAAATAAACTCAAAATGGATTAAAGACCTAAATGTAAGGCCAGACACTATAAAACTCTTAGAGGAAAACATAGGTAGAACCCTCTATGACATAAATCACAGCAAGATCCTTTTTGACCCACCTCCTAGAGAAATGGAAATAAAAACAAAAACAAACAAATGGGACCTAATGAAACTTAAAAGCTTTTGCACAGCAAAGGAAACCATAAACGAGACCAACAGACAACCCTCAGAATGGGAGAAAATATTTGCAAATGAAGCAACTGACAAAGGATTAATCTCCAAAATTTACAAGCAGCTCATGCAGTTTGATATCAAAAAAACAAACAACCCAATCCAAAAATGGGCAGAAGACCTAAATAGACATTTCTCCAAAGAAGAGATACAGATTGCCAACAAACACATGAAAGGATGCTCAACATCACTAATCATTAGAGAAATGCAAATCAAAACTACAATGAGGTATCACCTCACACCGGTCAGAATGGACATTATCAAAAAATCTACAGACAGTAAGTGCTGGAGAGGGTGTGGAGAAAAGGGAACCCTCTTGCACTGCTGGTGGGAATGTAAATTGATACAGCCACTATGGAGAACAGGATGGAGGTTCCTTAAAAAACTAAAAATAGAACTACCATACGACCCAGCAATCCCACTACTGGGTATATATGCTGAGAAAACCATAATTCAAAAAGAGTCATGTGCCACAATGTTCATTGCAGCTCTATTTACAATAGCCAGGACACGGAAGCAACCTAAGTGTCCATCAACAGATGAATGGATAAAGAAGATGTGGCACATATATACAATGGAATATTACTCAGCCATAAAAAGAAACGAAATTGAGTCATTTGTAATGAGGTGGATGGACCTAGAGTCTGTCATAGAGTGAAGTAAGTCAGAAAGAGAAAAACAAATACTGTATGCTAACACATATATATGGAATCTAAAAAAATGGTTCTGATGAACCTAGGGGCAGGACAGGAATAAAGATGCAGACCTACTAGAGAATGGACTTGAGGACACACAGAGTGGGAAGGGTATGCTGGGATGAAGTGAGAGAGTGGCATGGACATATATACATTACCAAATGTAAAATAGATAGCTAGTGGGAAGCAGCCACATAGCACAGGGAGATCAGCTCGGTGCTTTGTGTCCACGTAGAGGAGTGAGGTAGGGAGGGTGGGAGGGAGATGCAAGAGGGAGGAGATATGGGGAT
>NW_021703785.1:66961213-67191678 GCF_005190385.1 Monodon monoceros | reverse complement strand
CTATTTTACATTTGGTAATGTAAAATAGATAGCTAGTGGGAAGCAGCCACATAGCACAGGGAGATCAGCTCGGTGCTTTGTGTCCACGTAGAGGAGTGAGGTAGGGAGGGTGGGAGGGAGATGCAAGAGGGAGGAGATATGGGGATATATGTATATGTATAGCTGATTCACTTTGTTATAAAGCAGAAACTAACACACCATTGTAAAGCAATTATACTCCAATAAAGATGTTAAAAAAAAAAAAAGTAAAAGAGAACTGCTCACTGGCTATGCTTGATCTGAAATCACTTTGAATGACTTTTTGTTCATTTTCAATACTATATAGTATACCATTGATAAATATACCACAATTTTTATCCACCTTATTTTTTTCAAGGACGTTTGTATTGTTTCCAGTTTGTGGCTATTATAAGTAATGTTTCTGTGAATATTGCTGTCTGTCTGAGTCTCTTGGTGCACATGTGCATGCATTTCTTTTTTTTTTTTTTTTTGCGGTACGTGGTCCTCTCACAGTTGTGGCCTCTCCCGTTGCGGAGCACAGGCTCCGGACGCGCAGGCTCAGCAGCCATGGCTCACGGGCCCAGCAGCTCCGCGGCATGTGGGATCTTCCCGGACCGGGGCACGAACCCGTGTCCCCTGCATCGGCAGGCAGACTCTCAACCACTGCGCCACCAGGGAAGCCCAGCCTCTACATATTCTTAATGGTGACTTTGTTTTATTTTTATTTTGGGGTTAACAGAAGTTCTGAATTTTAATATAGTCTAATTTAGCTATCTTTTATGATTAATGCTTTCATTTTTTGTTTTGTTTTTTATTTCCCTTAAAATCCTATCCTAAAGGGATAAGTCTTTTCTCCTATATTATCTTCCAGAAACTCTATTGTTTCACCTTTAATCTTTAGATCCATAACCTACTTAGAGGTGACTAACCCCCAGTACTGCTCTGCAGTGCCACTTGGTCCTAAATCAAATGTCCGTGTGTATCTGTATTTTTCTGAACTTTCTGAAGTATTGTATCATTATCGTAAGTCCTGATATACAGGTAAACAGTTCTCTCACCTTGTGTTCCTTCTTCAAGACACAGCTATCTCCTCCTGTCCTTTATCGTCACCATATGCCTTGGAGAAACAGCTTATCCGTTTCTACGCACACATACATATACATGTACACTTATGTACACAGGTAAATATGTACATGTACACAGGTAAATATGTAAGTTGATTTGACTAGAATTTGAGAGAATTACCACCAAGAAGAACAGCCAGTGAAAGTCCCTAGAGACAGAGCAGTCAACCACTCAGAGAGGAATTGGAAGAGACAGCCATGAAGGGAAAAAGCTATCATCTTCTCTCCTCTGCACATTTCCCTTGCGCAGTTTCTGTCAGGTGTCACCCTGTCTCTTTCATAATCACCCTTTCCATGTTCTTCTTCCCTTGATCCACCACAGTGTTCATTCTCTGAGTTCATTGTACACAGGCAGATTTTAGGAAGAAGCCAGTCTCTCAAACTCATGCAGAACAAGATAGGAATTTAAATACTAAAAACCAAGATATGAACCTAAAAGAATGCATCCCTTAAAATGAAGCTTAAGCAGTTTACTGGTCAGTAGAAGAGATGTTTGGGGAAGAGAAATCCTTCTTGTGCCTGCGTATACCTTAGACCCCACCAAGAACCATGGTGTTCAGTTTGTGACCCACATAAAAGCACCCAGCCAAGGGGGACATAGGATGGAAATCCATCCCTGGTGAGCATGATGTTGGCAATTTAAAATTCTGGTTTTCTCCTATTTAAATCAACACGTATTGAACCTATACTCTGTCCCACATAGTTAAGCATCATTTCCCCATATCTGTCCAAACATTGGGCAATAGTCTGAAGAGGGAGATGGGGTGATGGTTTCTGCAGATAATCTGTGAGTAGGATCCTGAAGGTCATTCACCAGTCAGAGGTGGTGGGTTTGTCTCAGAAGAACACTACAGAAAATAGGGGCTTAGAGAAACTCAGTTAAGGTAGGAATCTTTGAAATGGGAAGAAGTTGGGGTAAATGTATGCATGCAACTAGATCTGAGTTCTACACATACTGACTGATATGGCCACACAATATCGTCAAAGCTGGGAGGACTGAACAGTAGCATAAAGGGACAAGATTTCTAACTTCAAAAAACAACCACCAAGAGGGTAATTTCTCTCCACTCACCTTAACATAACCGCTTTTCCCGTTGCGGAGCACAGGCTCTGGACACGCAGGCTCAGCGGCCATGGCTCGCGGGCCCAGCCGCTCTGCAGCATGTGGGATCTTCCCGGACCAGGGCACGAACCCGTGTCCCCTGCATCAGCAGGCGGACTCTCAACCACTGCGCCACCAGGGAAGCCCTTCAACATAACCACTTTTTAAGGCAGACTTTACTAGTTTCCTTCAAACAAATAATAAATTCGGTGCCCCAGAAAGGTGAGGTTTTAGTGGCGCTCAGACTCTTCCCAGAAGGAGGGGGGCGTCCAGTAGGTGGACTCAGTGAATGAACTGGTTCACCTTTGCTTCACTGAGTAGCACGCTACTCCTCTTGGAGATCCTGCCACCTGAGCTCCAGGTGGGAATGGACGTTGTTTGCCTTGTTGAGGTAGCACGTAGTACGCACTCAGCTAAAATTTCCTAGATGTTAAATGAATGTTTCTTCCTGTGCTGCAGTAACTGGCTCTTTAGATAAATGGCAGAGGCTCCCCTGCATCCGAACTGGATTAAGCTCCACTAGGAGCAGTGCACGCTGGGAAATGTTCTCACTGGCCAGGTTCCTCTGGGCTCCCTGGGGGTGGTGGGACCTTCATCCCTGGCGGGGCTGTGGAGAGGGTCTCAGCCAGAAAACTAGGCTGAGACGATAAAGGCTTTCTTCAGCTTCATGCAGGACAAGCATTGGCAGAGAATCAGAGAAAGCAGAGAGGGTCTTGATCACCTCCGTCGATTCTCGAACTGAGCACCTATAAGATCATTCTCACCGGTAGTTTCCCAACAAGGAAGGGGTTTCTGGGCAACAAAGTATGTCCTTAGGCAGCAGTCAGTTGGTTTCCAAAAGCTATCAAGGAGTCATTTTAGCATCCCTTTGCACAGATATGTCCAGAACATTGACCAGAAGAGAGACGAGAAAGACCATTATGGAGAAACGTTCTTTCATATGTTCAAACCTCCTCTCAGCTGTGTGTTTGACACAGGTCCCATAGAAACTGCTGCAGAAACTACTGACACAGCTTGTATGTAGGCATCCTCCGTTTTTATAATCCCCGAGTTTCAGTAAAACTATCTCCACTTCCACAGATGGCAGGAGGAATAGACAGCATAATATGCTGTCTACAGATGGGTATTGATTCTTTTTCAGTATGCGCCAAATACAGCAAGGATTCTTTTTTTTTTCTTTTTTTTTGCGGTACGCCAGCCTCTCACTGTTGTGGCCTCTCCCATTGCGGAGCACAGGCTCCGGACGCGCAGGCCCAGCGGCCATGGCTCACGGGCCCAGCTGCTCCGCGGCATGTGGGATCTTCCCGGACCGGGGCACGAACCCGTGTCCCCTGCATCGGCAGGCGGACTCCCAACCACTGTGCCACCGGGGAAGCCCAGCAGGGATTCTTAATCATTTTCTAAATTGTATAATAACCGAACGATAAATACCTTGAAGACTAAAAAAATACTTTCTCATCAAAATAAAAACATTACCCTGCACCTATGGCAATTCTACATTTTTAAAGGGGCTATTCCTTCAACTGTTCTTTTATTCCTAAATCACCCATTAATTCATTTGTTCATTAAAAAAATTTTATTGAGCACCAAGTAAGTATGAGGCACTAGGTTAGACAACTGGGATTTAGGATACAGAAGGCAAGGGGTAGGTAGGGAATAGATTCTATTTATTTATTTTCCTTCCACACAAAATTTATACCTTGAGTCGTTTTCAGGAATGTTCCATTCTGGGGTGAAAATGTAGAATTTTGAGAAATACAGTTGGTAGGTGCCGTTTGTACATGGTCAGTCTTTCTCCTCCCCTTTCTTCACCCATACTTGCTAGGTGAAACCCATTTTTTCCCCAGGGAAAAGGAAATAATCTTGATCCTTCTTGTCTGTGACACTTGATTGTTTGTCTCCCTCGGAATGAGTCTGCATCTGTGAGGATGCACATTCAGTTGAGTCCAACCCTCAGAGAACTCAAGGATATCTTCATGATAAAACCCTGTAACGGAAGACAATATTCCACCTTCAAAATATCTTACACAGCCTCAGTTTTCTGTTTCAAAATTGTCTTTAATCAAATGCTTAATCACCTCTTCTAGATCGATAAAAAATATTATTAGGAAGTTGTAAGGACATTTTTGTTGCTTAATCATTTACAACCCCCCTTCAGCTTTCAAAAGAGATTTGAGGCTGCTTAAAATAGAAAGCATATATGTCACATGGCTTTTAAAATAGAATAACATGAAGAAGTTGGAGAAACTTTACTGTAGTCCTATTATTTCTTTCATAGAAGTCATATAAAAAGATCGTGCAATTCTAAGGCACAGCAACCTTCCATTAAAGTCCTAATTTTTCACTTTGCATTGAAATTGCCTGTATGCCAACATTAACCAAGGGTCTACCGGGGGCCAAGCACTCTTCAGCACTTCACAAGCACCATCTTGTCTGGTTCCTGGGATATTATCATTACCCCTATTTTAAATATGAGAAAACTAAAGTTTAAAGAGGTTAAGCAGCTTGCTCGGAGTCACACAGCTTGGGAGTGGCAGAGAGGGTTATAATCTGGGTCTGATGGTCTCCAGAGGACTTCATTACTAATGAATATTTTAAAATAGTGGGTCCCATGCCATTAGTGGCCCATGAGATCAACCTTTTGATGCCTTTTCAACTGAATAAGATAGAATAGCAATGATCAGAGTTCATCCACTGCAGTAAAAGGTAAGTAATATTTCAAGAAATTTTGCTTTCTGTGTGTGTGTGTATGTGTGTGTGAGTTTGTCTGCCAGACTGTGATGTGATACCAAGCTTATTTCTAACTGTGAGTTACTATTTTAAACAATTCTAAAGCTGCTACACTAAGAAATATTGACCCTTATTCATGTTCCAAACACAGGAGGACAGCTAGTTTTTATAAATCTGCCCTCTGTAGAAATCGCTATAAGAAAGAAGTTAAGAGATTTTAAAATCTATGACTCAGCATCCCTCTCCCTGTGTGAATAGGCTTCACACGCCAAACCCCAGAGCCACACAGCAGAGAGTTTTCCTAAAATAGTCAGACCTGACTGGTCTTATGCCCAGTTGCTCATACTAAATCATTCATCGACCACTGCAGCAGGAGCAGAGAAAATGGTTCTTGCTTTTGTAAAAACAGAAATCCAGTGGGTAGGAAAGAATCTGAGGGCCACACTCGCCACTCAGGCAGGCCTAGTGGATGCAGGAGCAGCAGCTCCCGTGGGGGGATGGACACTGCTTCATCTGCCTGTGCCCGGGAAAGGGCCAGGCGCTGCTCTTTTATGTGTTTGCTGGGTCTAGAGGGTCACCATGACTAAAGGACTAAAGCTCAAAACCTCAATCTACTCATCCTCTCTAACCATATCACTAAAAGCTTGACATGCACCGTAACTCAGACACAGCTTTAGTGCCTGTAGCAAACCCCTGCCCTTTTACAAACGGCATGATTTGTTAAACAAGGAAGGCCAGCAGCCTTCACCGACTTCAGGAGAGCCTGGTGATCCGTCTGGTGGGAGAACACCTCCATGCAAGGCAGCATTTGCTTGGAGGGCCCAGACCTCGCCAGGGTGTTTTCCCAAGAACCAGAGTAGAAGTGCCTTTATATTCTCAGCCTTCATTCCTCATCTTTACGTGGAGATAATAATACCAACAACACAAAGTTGCTGTTAGGATGAAGTGAAATAATTAGGAAACACCCAGCACACAGTAGAAGATGCTCCACGAAGGTTGGTTCTCTAGTTCTCTGCAGTATTAAAAAGCCCCGTACCCCCAGCCCAAGAGAATTCCTGGCCATGACGCCAACCTTCCGTGGTGCGGTTAGGAAAACTTTGCCAACAGCCCTTGTTGCCTTCAATTAGTCAGGACGAGTAGACTACTGCACCCTGCCTAAGTCTGCATTCTCCTTAAATCTGTTTCTGTGAAGTTTCATCTTGCGCTCCTTTCCCCCCACACACTCACATTTTATACCCTTGACTCATTTATTTTGCAGCTGGGAGTTTGTACCTCTTAATCTCCCTCGCCTATTTCTGTCCAACCCATACTCCCTTTAAAAAAAAAAAAATAACATGACTTGTAAATTTTTACTAAAGTATTTACGAAAAAAACACATCTCCTTATTTTCTGGAAAGTGCTCTTTCAAAATTAAAAGAGTGTCTCTTGCATCTAAAATTCTGGAATTTCTTTGGTCATCCTATCCGCAGTTATAGTAACTTTGTAAATGTTAATTATATTTCCTTCCTGTGCTTTCTCATTCAACCCAGCAGTTGTTCAACTCTCATTCATTTTCTCTTACATTCCCAGCACAAGAAGACTATTTTTAATTCACCCTCATAGGGGACTTATGCTCCTTGAAGTGCAGGTTCCTGATTACCCCTAGCAAGACGGTTAAAAATGGGCCTCTGGGGTCAGAGGGATGATCAAATCTACCTGTGTGATTTTGCATTCTACTTCCCTAACCCTGAAATAGGAAGGATACTATCACCCACACATAGACTTGTTGAAGGAATAACTGAGATTAACCACTGTGCAAACTACCTGGCACACAATAAGCCCAATGAGTGTTAGATGTTATTACTCAGTATTATCTCTCCTTGTTCCAATGCGGTTCTGGATTTCACTGTCATGCACACCTAAACTCTCCTTTTGCATGTGTATTTTCATTATGTTACTTCAAATCTTCCTTATAAAGGATTAATAAGTAAATAAATCCACCTATTTGGTCCTGTTAGCTCATAGTTTTACCTTTTGGTTTCCAGGAGTGGAAACCAAAATTAAACAGGTCTTTAATTTCATACAAAAGTAGGACAATTGCTTTGGTTTTGTTTACCGTTGCCTTCCTGAAGCAAATTCAAAATGAGCCCTGATTCCACTCTTGGTATAGCTGGTGTTTGGTATGATTGTGATTATTTTAAATGTTATAATTAAAATTATAACATTATAATTTTTTCAGAGAAACTGTACACTAAGAATAACACCAGACAAACTCATAGCATTTTGTGAAAATTAAATGGAATAACACAAAAAGAGTTTGGCCATGTTAACAAGTTCTTCTCATTACGTAAGCCTTCTGTCCCCTCTTTCTCATAGATTTTGCACTGACCGAAGGAAGTACAATCACTCCTTTGTGCCCAAAAGGGTACTTTCCCTGTGGGAACCTGGCCCAGTGCTTACCCCGTGCTTTTCACTGTGACGGCACGGACGACTGCGGGAACGGAGCTGATGAGGAGAACTGTGGTGAGTCCTGGGCTCGACTCCATACGGACGCCAGCCCTTGTGAACCGCCCAAAACTGTGGGTGGATCAGATGCTAATGGTGATGAAAAAGGGGAAAAGGGGATTTGGTACTCTATAGGGAATGCTATTGTGACACAACTAATTGCTTCCCAGTGGATTTGTGATAATTACCAGAATTTTCATATATTGAGGTTGCTTAAATCAGAAGTACAGTATTACAAAAAGTTGTATTTGATGAAAAAATAAAATTATTTAAAGTTCTACTTGGATACCCATATGTTAATTTTAAATGGCTTACTATGACCGCTTCCCTATGGCTTGGTAATTTGGTTCAGCTTCAGGAATATCCTTAAAGTGCAAATGGGCCTGCCTAGAGAATTAAGTTATTCAGTAGACCTATATCCAGTGCCCCTTGTGAGCTCTCCAAGTCACCAGGACTCAGCAGGCTCAAGGGAGCCTCATAAGCCTGCCCTTATGCAGTTCACAGGGACCATGTGAAGAAGCAGGACAGTAAACTTGTACGTAAACAAATTAAATAATTTCAGAGAGCGATAAGTGCCATGAAGTATATAGAACAGGATAATGGGATAGAAAGTGAGTTGGGGGAAAGGCTACTTTAAAGATATAGCCAGAAAAACCCTCTCTGAGATGATGACATTTGAATTGAGAATGAAATGAAAAGAAGAAAGAAACCATGAAATATTCTGGCAAAGTTCCAGGCAAAGGAGACAGCAAATGCAAAGGCCCTGAGGCTGAATGAAACAAGACAATGTGTTTGTGGGAAGGAAAAGCCCGATTGGCTTGGGCGGAGTGAACAAGGATAAAGAAGAGGTTACAGGGGTCAGATCACGAAAGGTCTTATAGGCCATTTTAGGTCTGTATATCAGGACTGTACATGTCATCTAATCTAACCCGTGTATTTTTCTCTCGAAGAAACTGAAGCCAAGAGAGGTTGACATGTCTAGTTAGTCACAGAGTATACGCTAGAACCCAGGTCTCCTGAATCTGAATGAATCCCGTGTGATTTATACCACACAGAACTGCCACTCCTTGGCACTGCCCAGCTAGCAATCAGAGGCGATGGCAAAGTCCAGGAATGCCAGTGTGCAATGCCGGTAGAATCTGCTCTCCTGCCCCAGCACCGCTGCCTTCACCACCTGTGAATCACTCCTACTCAGCCTGTAGGGTGCAGTTTAGGTGTCCCCTCCTCCCCTGAGAAGCTTGGCTTTCCCAGCCATGCCTCCCCACCCTGAAGCTCCACCCCAGGTCTAGGACAAGCACCCTTTCTCTCTGTTGCCATAGCACCCTTGGTATACCCGGACGACTGTACTAAGGACTGCCTTGTCTTCACACTGTACTTCTCTCACTAGACATAAACTCCTTGAGGAGAGTTCTCATTTGTTTTGGTGTCACCAGATCCTAGAACAGTAGAGTACAATCAGTGCTCGTGATGGGGCAGCTCTCTGGATGCCAACGGCAAGTCACTCAAATTCTTGGCCTTTCCTCTTCAGTGCAAATCTTAGACCGTGCATGTTAGCTACCTCATGAGGGTGTTAGGAACGCAAATTAAATAATTCATGTAAAGGCATCAAATAGAATAATTTTAAAAACCACTGAGGTTATCAGCAAGAAATAAACTAAAATTTTCAGAGATCAAAGGGACCTGTGGGCAGTTATTTAAATTTACTTTTCTATTTGTATGAACTTCAGTATCATACATCATATTGTGTGTTTTATCACTTTAAGAGCTTATGCTAAAGTAATGATGCTTCAAAAATCAAGCCTTCTTTTTTAAAAGAATACAATTTTATTGCAGAAAACGGAACACTTGGCAAATAAGCAGATTATATCATCTGACAAGTTGAGAAAATATTTTTCTCATCAGGACTAGACAGACTTTATTAAAAGGAACTTGGTTTTTTCCTTATTAAAAAGGTCAGGTGCCATAAACTTTGTCAGAACTCATTGCATATATCAAGTATGTATCTACATACACGTATGCATATGACAAAATAAATTTCAGATTATATTTTCTTCTGAGGACCTCAAAATTAAGATCAAACATTTAAAATGTCAGCGTTAGAAACAGGTGATATTTTTCAAGATGGATACACGTATGGAAAATAATCATCTATTTTCATTATATATTTTATGATACACACATTTAAACTATTTGTAATTGCAGAAAAAGACTCCAGATGTTTGCCTGCCTTTCCCTCCCTTGTTATCTTTCTATTACTTAAACAAATTTTTAAAATTGATTTCATGATCAAATTTTTATACTTTTGTTTTGTAATTTGATATTTTATTTCTAGAATAACTGACACATGTTCATCGCCGTGTGTTTCACAGGAGACACTAGTGGATGGGCGACTCTGTTCGGCACAGTCCATGGAGATGCTAATAATGTGGCATTAACACAGGAGTGCTGTAAGTGGTATTGGTTTGAAGACTCAGCCTCAGCTTTGCGAGCAACATTATTTATGGGGCATGGATTTATATGGGTAGTGTGATAAATTCCCTTTAGAATTTCAATTTCGGTTCAATGTATGTCAGTGGTCAACTGGTCTGTTATCTGCTCTTGGGACTGAAAAGAGAGAAAGAAGAAAACAACATGCTCCATTCATGCTCATTCTGTGTATTAGCCTGAGTGCAAGAATACATAGGTACTGAATACTTGTGACAAATAATAAAGCTCTCACTCCCTTTGCTTACTTTCTTTAATAAAGATATTAAGCGCCAACTACTTTCTAGGACCTGTGTTAGGCACTGAGGGTGCAAGGATGGCTGAGGTCCTCAAATACCTCACACTGTTGCAGGAAAGACAGGCCCTTATAGAAGCAGGAATGGTACAATATTTGTGCGAAACTGAAGGAAGGATGTTTGCACAAGGGAATGTGGAAGCCCTTTGGGAGAAATGATGGCTGTGCCAGGGATGGGGAGAAATCCACAGACAAGGTGACATTGAGGTGGGCTTGGAAGTCCTTGGATGGAGGGAAGGGGAAGAGGTGACGGGATGAGCAGGGTAGCACGATCTGCACAACAGTGGGGTCAGTCAGAGCCTGCTTCACATTCATTCTAGTACCTGCGTTGGAAGGGTGGAGCCAGCCCACAAAGGGTTTGGGGTGCACTCTTTGGAGTCCAGCCTCTATCCCAGAGATAGAATTATATCTCTCTATATACACAGATTATATTATATGTTAATATGTTATTATATTACATATAATATGTATATACATAGATATAATTATGTAGGTGTATATACAATTACAAGCATACATTAGTATGTATACATAATATATGTATATAAAGTCCATATATTAAATACTACACTATAGTATATTATGCACTTTATAATACCTGGTTATAATTACCACTTATTATGTACTTTATTATACACAAATATATCATACATAAAATTAGAAATTGAAAAGAGTAAACTAAAAAGCTTAAAAATAAATATAACTGAAAATTCTAACATTTTCTTCCGGAACCACAATGGGTCATCTTGCACACATGGCACTGTGGAGATCGCTGCTGTATACAAGGTGTAACCACCAAAGTTGTGAGCTTATTTCCATTTAGTGAAGAGGAAGATGAAGTGATAAGAAGTGTATGTGAAAATGATTCTTCTACCAGAATTTTAAAGAATGGGTTAGAACAGTGTTCTCACCCGGAGACAGTTCTGCCCCTGGAGAACGTTTGGCAATGCCTGGAGACATTCTGGGTTGTCACAGCTGGAGAGGGGTGGGTGACTGCTGGCAGCTAGCGGATGCAGGCCAAAGGTGCTGCTGAACCTTCTACAGTGCACACAGGACAGCTCCTCACGGCAGAGAATGATCCTGACCTGACCCCAATGTCAACTTTGCCGAGGTTGAGGAGAAAGCTTGGTGAAAGAGACACTGAACATTATGTTTCTTGCAACGCTCCAGACTAATACTAAGAACCTGAGCCCAGAAAATACCTCTGGGAAGAGTGAGGTAGAGAGAGCTTCAAGAGGCACTTCAGAAGAAGAATCCAGAGGTTGGGGTTTGACTGACCTACAGGTGAGGGAGTTACACTCACATTTCTGGTTTAGTCAACTGGCTCAGCTTGGAGTACACGAAATTCTCTTATTGGTAAATAAGAGCTTCCAGTCCTAGGCTTTCAATCTAATAATGTAACCGCTATTTTCAATGTCAATTAAACATTGAAGTAAACAGTCTGGAGTTATCTTTAGGAAGTTGAGATGATTAGCATAAGCCTACGAACACCACAGAATATTTTCTAAACACGTATACACTAGAATGCATCTTTTGGATTAGGGAGGCACTCAATAAAAGTTTGTTGGATTTACTAAAATTTGGTGAAATTGATTTTAAAGATAAAGTTTGAATAAAAGTGATCTAAAAGAAGCAGAGCAATTAGAACTTATAATCAGACTTAAATAAATAATAAATATAAACATTTGAAAATAACTCTCACTTCTTTTAGCTCCTTCAAAAAAAATACCCACAGGATCAGAGGCAACATCAAATGCTCCATTAATATCATCCCCCAACTCTCTCTCTCTCTCTCTCTCTCTCTCTCTCTCTCTCTCTCTCTCTCTCTCTCTCTCTCACACACACACACACACACACACACACACGAGTCATTGTTCTGTGGACCAACTTGGCCTGGTTTATCCATAGATTTCTCATATGCCATTATTTTAACAATTAACATAATTAATAACTACATAATATATAAATAAAAGAATTATGTGATAGTGTTTATATATTATTAATATGATAAATCTTACTGATTATGGTAATATGCCATTGTATTAATAATTATGTGAGTTCCTTCAAGGTAAATCCTAAAGTGTTTTTCTTCCTTCTGAATGCTTCAGATAGATGGATCTTTGGTCTTTTTCTGCTTTACAGTTTCTCTACAACTTTTACCTACCACGTTAACTTCATAGTAATGAAAAGCTAAGAGCGGGAATGATAGGGTGTCTGGGTTGGTTGATTTCACTAAGGCACAGTGATGGCCATGCCCAGCCTGCATCTCACTCTTGTCGCAGCTCTAAGAGAAGTTTGAAAGGGGGAAAATAATTGAGTTTAATTTTAACCAACAAGCATTTACTGAGCAAGCTCTTTGTGCCATTCAGTTAAATGGAATTGACTCAGTTACACCCATTAAAGATTTACTCAATCATACTCATGTTTTTCATTGAGAAGAACTTAATCTTGTTCAACATATGCTTTTATGCTATTTAAACATCCCTGTGGTTTCTTTCTAATCCCTTGTTAAATGCCTCGGAAATGACCACTGGAAGCTAGAACTGAGATGAATATCACATGAGTCTATATTTGTTTTTGGTTTTGTTTTTCATACTTTATTTATTTATTTATTTTTGGCTGCATTGGGTCTTCACTGCTGTGCACGGGCTTTCTCTAGTTGTGGCAAGCAGGGGCTACTCTGTTGCAGTGCACGGGCTTCTCATTGTGGTGGCTTTTCTTGTTGCAGAGCATGGGCTCTAGGCACGCGGGCTTCAGTAGGTGCAGCACGCAGGCTCACTAGTTGTGGCTTCTGGGCTCTAACGCGCAGGCTTAGTAGTTGTGGTGCACGGGCTTAGTTGCTCTGCAGCATGTGGGATCTTCCCAGACCAGGGCTCAAACCTGTGTCCCCTGCATTGGCAGGCGGATTCTTAACCACTGCGCCACCAGGGCCAAGTCTATATTTGACTAGGAGAAAATTCTTGTTTGCTTTTATTATGGACCAGAATAAGTTCATTTAACAAGATGTGAATGTTATACATTCAATGGAAAAAGAACAATGCCAGTTACTAGAAATAAAGTCATAATTAAAGAGGGTTTTTTTTCCTATTGAATCGTTACTCTTTTTGCCCCCTAGTTTTAAATCAGTACCCACAACGCTGTGACTGCAAAGGAACTGAGTTGGAATGTATAAATGCTGGCTTGAAGTCTGTGCCAACCGTTTCCAGCAATGTGACATTACTGTGAGTAAAGTTCAAATCTGATATTTGCTCTTGAAGTCACATGAAAACCGTGTAGTCTAGTCTAACCTCTCTTTGTTCTGTTTTATGCTACTTATATATTAGCAAAATCATAGAAATTCCCTTTAAAACCACCAGCCATCAGAGAACTCTGCATGCGTCTTCTCCAGGGAAAAAATGTTTTAAACACTGTATGTTAGATTTGCCAGGTTATCGTTTAGCTCACAAACATCTGTGGCCTGGAGTTATTTTCAATTTCCAATTCATGTATTATTACTAATATGCCAGTACTATACAAGTAAAAGTAAAAATTTGAAAAAAAAAGGAAAGGTACTCGCTTATTCTATCTCATTTTAAATAGTGGTAATTTGTCCAGGACTTTAAGGTATAAAAGATCCACGAAGCTAGCTGTGACATAATTGTGCAAGTTTTTCTGAACTCTGCATAAAAGTTTTGAAAGCCTCAGAAATTTGCCTGTGGACATATCATAATTTGGGCATGCATGAGTTGGTTAGGATTTTTGTTGTGTTTTGTTAAATTATCTAGAGAAGAAAAAGTTAAATCACCATAGATGTTCCAGTCTATTATATTGCACTAACTGGCTAACCTTGTCAGATATTTGCAAACTGCTTTAATTTTGCTTTATGGACTTTTCGTTCTCACATGAAGGTTCTTATTTATTATGGGCATTTTCAAACGTGTGTGACGTAGTATGGAGCATCATCAAATATTCTCAAGCATGCAGCTTCTAGGGAAGAGTTTGGTTGGTCATAAAATCCATAATAACGTTTTCTTTCCATGTTATTTTAGGTCTCTTAAGAAAAACAGTATTCACAGTCTTTCAGATAAAGTTTTCATCAAATACACAGAACTTAAAAAGATGTAAGTAACTATTAATAGTGTTTTTATGGGAAAATCTATGGGATGTTTTGTTTAAGATGTTTTTAATCTAAGAGTAAAATGAAGTATAAGGTTGATTACCTTTATCATTAAAGTTATTTTTCTAAATGTAATTAAGATTAGACAATAAAGCTTTGAACAGTATGCTTTCTTTCCATTTCATAATTTAAAATAACAACTGGTTTTACTTAAACCTTCCGTAGAGAGTTAAACTGGATTGAGCATCTCAGTAAGAAAATACATAATTCCACGGTTTTACTCCAGATCATTTGGAAAATGACATTGCCGATTCAGAGGCACTAGATGCACTTTTTAACCTGGAAGAGTGTTAGCATAGACAAGAACCATCGTTTAAAACATACAATGGTAGGATATGGACTGTCTCCCAGGACAAAAAGAGCAAAAACACGATCTTGGTGAAATCGGTGATATTAGCATATCTGAGGAAAGAAAATAACAAATAGGACAAGGTCAGCCATGAGAAACAAAGTGTCAGGATGCTTCCAGCATCATCAAAAAAAGAAAACCAGGATCTGAGAGATACAATCCCTAGAGATAGTCTCTGTTGGGGGGCAGGGATGGATTGTGCATCTCCACCATAACTCCCATGAACTTCACTGTGACACTGTTCATATCAAGATGGAGAATGTCTTTGGTTTGATTCCCTGCTCATCAACCAACCTTATGATGACTAATTAACTTCCTAAATTATTCATACTAAAGCATCTGGGAGGTTACCTTGGATGGGGAATAATAACATTCTAATTAGTGGAATGGAATACATCCTATTTAAATAAAGCAATTAGGGAATTCCCTGGCAGTCCAGTGGTTAGGGCTTCACACTTCCACTGCAGGGGGCATGGGTTCGATCCCTGGTCGGGGAACTGAAATCCCACATGCTGCACGGCGTGGCCAATAAATAAATAGATAGATAGATAGGTAAATAAATAAATAAAGCAGTTAAATACTCAACCTCTTGAGAGTTTGGTTACTCTGTGTCAGTCCCTCTGAGCCTGAGTCACTCTGGGATAATGGAGAGGTCAACTTTCTGCGCTTGCCAAGGTGGTCATTAGACTAGATTAGAAAATTAGCAAGACAATGTTGTAAGGCCCCTAAGCAGTACCATCATCTTACAATTTTGCCCTTTAACATTCAGAATAGAAGGGAAAGTTTCTAGAAATGTGATATATATTAAAATCCAGGATAAAAAATAATCTGATCCTTTGCTGATACTGGACAAACGTATTTGGTTTGAAATGCCATCAGCAGTTCTGTGCTGCTCATGAATTTAGGTACAGACTCCCTTATACAAGAAAGGAAGTCCCTGAAGGAAGTCCATTAGCGAGGAAAAATCTTGTGTGAACATAGAGAATCATGCCTGTGTTTGATTGTAGCCTCTGTGATTCAGTGAGCTCCTTCTTCTCCATCCTGGAGAATGTGGTCCTGATGTTATTGTCCCCTGGAGTAGCTATGCATTGGCTCTGGGGTTCCAGATTCCTCTAGAGAAGAAATCTTAACTATACTGCTTCTGGTCTTACTGGAAATGCTTAGAATCACAGCCTGTTCATTTTCACAAATCAGTATTGTCCTTGCGCTCCCTGAATAATGCTGAAGGGAAGAAAACTAAAATAGCCTAGCAGAAAGGAAGGAAAAATATTCATGCTTTAGAGTAGCTGTTTAAAACTGTTATCTAGAGTCATAGAAGTCTTATGAATTCCTAATTAAGTCTTCTCATTATTTACGAGGTAACTAAAGTCTGCAACAGTTAGATGACTTACCTAAGATCTACAACTAACTAGTAGAAGAGCTAGAATTTACAGCCCATATCTTCTGATGCCCAGTGCAGTGTTTATTCTACAATAACCAGAAACCTAGCGATGGAAAGAAATTGCTCTAGCATCTAACTGAATCTTCTACCAACACATACTCTCCTGTCCCACGCAGGACTCCCTTCTATATCTTTTGCCCCCGAATTTGGGGAAAGCTGACTTCTGGGGAGGCAGAGGTATCACTAGAAGGTTAAGCGAGGAGATTTAAGATTCGACTTCACAGGCCAAGTCCTTCCCTGGACCGCTGATTCATAGCTTTGTTCTGTGCCAGGACTTCTCTCTCGGTGTCTGGTAGCCCACTGAAGGGAAGAACGTGGAAGCGCTAGTGATAATACAGGCCCCAATTTTCCCTAGTGAAAAAAAGCAGAGATTTTTTCCCACCAGATCAGCTGGCAGTTTCTCCAGTTAATGTTGAATTTCTCCTAAGCCTGAGAAAACTTAGGTACCACATCATAACCTGAGTACCACTCAGCAGGGCTTCTCTGAATGCAAGCTGTTATTTGATGCTTTCCAGGCAATTTGATTCTCCCAGAGACTCAGAGAGAAAAAAATTACAAGACCCTTATCGATAAACATTCACCAAGTGTCTCTTAATGCAAGGCACATCAAGGGGGATTAAACGCCATTTCTTACATCCATCTACCACTTTTTAAAGTTGACAAAGACTTCCAACGTTTGGAATTCTCATTTGGACTTTGACCCTCAAGGTCTGTGAGGTAGGGCAGACAGCGTCAAGTTCCTTTCAGGAATGAGGAAACCATCCTTGGGGAAGAAAGGTGGTTTGTCCAAAGTCAGCCAGCTGACAAGTATTAGAACTTGGCTTCAAAGCCAGACCTCTGACTGTAGTCCTCTGGAAGTCCACCCACATGGGCCAATCTCAGAATATTGTTACCATCGATGAAAGTGTCCAGAAAACAAACTTTGGTTTCAAAATAACCGAAGTTCTTTATAAACATTATTCAAATATCCTAAAGCAGTTCATAAGCCCAGCAACTCTTCTTTAAATCTCCTTCCCCTCCCCCATCCCCTTTTCATACCACTCAGCTCCTCCCGTCACTCTCCGGAACCCGCAGAAAAATCTCCCCAGTGTCAGCAAGCCCTTGTCCTGTCCTGTCCCTTTTCTTCCTGATCCTGCATTACAACAGTCCAAACAACCAACGTAGCAAAACACAAACCATCCCCAGGAAGAGGTGTCAGGGGAAGGAGGAAACTAGATGGACAGCCCCAGAACTCTTGGTAGAGACAGCAGGAGGGTAAAAGCTGGCCAAGCCCACATGTTCGTTCATTCTTTCAACAAATATTTATTGATACCTATGAGGTGTCAAGGATATAGCGGTAAACAACACATATGAAAAGCCCTCTCCTCAAGGAGCTCAACTTCCAATGGAGAAAGATAAAAGTGCGTAGTGTGTTAGATAGTGATTATGGGGGAAAAAGATAAACCAGGAAGGGAATTAGGAGGTGCTGAGGGAAAGGAATTTCAAACGATATGCGAATAAACTGTCCTGTCACATAACTCTACTACCTCCCAAAACATCTGAAAAGCTCCCCATGATTCTGGGCTTTACCCCAGGAGACTGATCAGAACACACCCGGTAAGTCTTCTATGTAACTCCTCTGATATTCAAAGCTGGCCATTATCACCATGCACCCCGCCACAGGTTTCTCCCCATGCAGCCTCGAATCCTTAACTTCTTCCCCAAAGGGCCTGGTTTCAAATCTGTTTGTCACTCTGTATATGGTCACCTACATATTCCTTACGTGTAGTATCTAGAATAAATGTAATATTATCACTTGTATGACACATACAAGGGCAGAACAGGGGGAAGCTAGCAACCCTTCCTTTCTAAACTCCTTATGCCCTAAGGTTACATTTGTTCTTTTTGTGGCTACTTCATACTCTTAACTCCTAGTGATTGTGTCTCTAAAATCCCTCATCCTGTACCATATGCATAACTGACAAGTGAGAGCTTCTCCATCCTGTACTTGTGCGCTTAGCACCTGAGAGCTAGTTGTGACACTTCAGATTTATCCCTGTTCAGTTTCACCCTGTTAGATTCAGCTTTTCTTACCAGACTAGGAAGATCTTTTAGGCTCATCCAACAGATTCACTCTTCATCCCAGCACTCTGTTATCTGAAAATAAGATGAGCCGTCTTTACCTAAGTCATGGAGCAGAATATTGAGCAGGACAGTGCCAATATTCTTTATTTTGTCTATAAAAGCATCATAAAACCACTTAATCAATGCCTGGTAGACATATAAGCAAAGTCGACCACACATTTTTATCTGATCGGTCTTTGAATGAAGAAAATCAGGTTGGTCTGACGTGCCCTGTTTTTCGTGAACTGCCCTGTTCCTGTTCTCTCTGAGGTGCTCACGAAGCAGCATCAGAATATCCTGTCCTATGACCTCGCCCAGAACCAACTTCAAGCTCATCCAACTATAGCTTTTGAAATCTACTTACCTTTTGGAAAATCAAAACGGCATTTGCCCCCTTTAATTTTCCAGCCACTCTTCCTTTTTCCAGATTCCATTGATCACGACTGAGTGTACGCATTTTCAGTGTTTCTCAGTTTCTAGGAGAAATTGTCCAAACCAGAGGCTTTAACTCATTTTGATTAACTTATTCTACCATTTTGGGATTTCACTGCCACAATGCTGTATCCTATTTATTCACTTCAGTCCTGAGATCACCTGCGTTGACCAAGAAGACAAGAACAATGTAGGAGTTGAGAATTTATATTTTTTTATTATTTCATGATAATATAAAACATGTCCCACACAGCAGGCTTGGGCTTTTCCTTAGCATTTTCTTGTTTCCAAAATATAACTAGAAATTCATTTCTACTGCCCATTATATTCTTCACTGTCTGAGTTTTGAACATGTCTTAGGTCATTCTTTCAATTATGATTCCATTTTGTGAACCCCTCACCTTCATCCTTGGACTTTGAAGAAACCCCTTATTACCATCCTATCCTCTTCCTGAACTGGATGGTCCTCTGGCTCTCTCCTAGTACCATGTACCGCCACTGCCAGCACCCCTCATTGTCACATACGCTGAAACATATATGAGGATCAGTGTGCGTTTGTTAAAGGAATGATGTGTAGGACTAACACACGGGGCTAAAGAGAAGGTGGGGCGCATCTTCAGCAAGGAGGACCAAAAAAGCATAAGCAGAAACACTCAGAGGATGTTAGGAAGAGAGCGACCAGGGAAGTTTGTCTAAAGGAAAAGAGTTCCCACAGGAATGATGGAGTGTATGCTGGAGAGGTCATTGAATCATGATTGTAGGGCCTTTGAACGCTAGGCTAGAGCATCTGGGCTTTATTCTGTTTGACCAAGGAAAAGACATGCATGAATATGTGTTTTAGATTGTATTGAGCTTATAAAGTTGATATGCATCTTTAAGTTGTATTGGGATATCTCCTAAGGGATCACCCAATTTAACGTCAAGTGCGTCTCCGGTCTTGCATGCTCTAAATATTCACAGTGAAATTAAGGTCATTTAGGCATCCAGAAAAAGAAATTCCTAAGTCAAAATAAAATGTTAATTGCTAGATGAACAGATGTCACTTATCTGAATGCTTTCACTAGCGATCAGTTTATTCTTTTTAATATTCTTTTAAGCTTTCTAACATTAGGGGGTAAGAAGCAATTTAAGATGATCTTTGAGAGAAAGAAATAAAATACAGTTTATGAACTTGACCATAGTACTTCATCACTGCTACCACGGAAACCAACAGCAGTTCCTCTCCTCACTGTGACATAAATTTTATTTAAATTAGGAATTCCTTCTTAAACTGGGTTCCTGTTCAACGCAATCATTGGCAACAAAATGTAATTCAAGGAGTCTGCCTGGCTCATGAATACAAAATGTTGCATTAAAAAAATAGCCTATAAACATGCATGCCATTAAAGCATTTATTTGCTTTAGTTTCAGGTACATAAATTCCTGGCGTTTCTGCTTGAAAAGTCCTGACAGCTGAAACAGCAGGAATTCATGAACCAGTAAGTTATTCTTAGAAGAACCATTCAGTGTAAAGTATATCAAACGGGCTCATATCTCAGCTGTGAAGAAAAAGAGGACACCACTTGCCAAATTGTCATGTTTCCAAATTTCCCCTCATATTCACCAAGCTACTATTCTGTAAAGAAGAAAGCAGATACTGAAAGATCAAGTTAAAAAATTCAGCAGCCTAAGTCTGAGATGAGAGACCTGGGACTCTAGTTCTTCGTGGGGTGCCAGCAAACTGGCTAAATAGAAGACTAGAGCTTCTTTATTATTTAAGAAGTTGGAGTCTTAACTGGTGTCAGTGAAGGCAGATAGACTGAACATATCGGGTGAGTCGTGCAGATCAAAGGCACAAGGTCAAATTCACAGTTTACAACTGCCCCCATCTCTTCAAGATTGACAGCGTGTAGGTAAAATGCGCAGTGCACTTTTGACTTAATTATCTTAAATGAAATGTAAATAACACTAGTTAGGTAGTAAATTTTATATTTAAGAGGAACTTCAAATATGTAGATTATGGTATTATATTCTTTTTCTATTTTCATTTGCTACTGTAATATAATTCACCATATTAATTTTCATTACATCACTCTAAGGGCTCTGAAAATGCTAAAACAGATATTGATATGTATGGGTTCATTCTATTCATAGCAGAACTTTAAAGCAAAAGCAGAATTTATGCTACAATGTGAAGCATCTCCTTACAGACATGTTGCAGCAGGGAGAGGGGGATGGAATGGTATGAGTTCTTACAGGGTTTCAAGTTTACTTTGTAGAATTGAAATTGTTGCTTTGTGTGTCACTATAATTGTAATGCATGTGCTCTGTATAAGCAGCTTTTCCACATGGTGGTACACAGAGAAAATGACAATATTTGTTCAATATTTGGGTTAAATATTCAATATTTGTAAAATATTTGGGTTCAATATTTGGGATAAAAGATGGGTTTGTTAATAACTGGAAGCTAATCTTGGCTTTCCTTTGCCACCTTGTGGGCTGAGGACATCGATATCCCAGCACAGCTACAACGCAGTCATGACTCAAAGGCTGGGAAGCTTCGCTGGGAATAATTGTGGTGTAACAAAATTCAGAGTACAGCCAGCTGCTGAACAAGCAAAAGATCTACCAGTAGTTTTGCAGTGAAGTATCACAACAATGAGAAAGTGTAAAATATTTTAGGAAGCAGTGGCGGTCCAGTGGTTAGGACTCTGCACTTCCACTGCAGGGGGCATGGGTTCAGTCCCTGGTTGGGGAAACTAAGATCCCACAAGCCACGTGGCCAAAAACAAAACAAATCAAAACAAAACTTTGGGACCCAAATCAAATCAAAATAAGAGATAGGGAAGCCACTCAGAAGATTATGTAGACATTAGTTACTATTGATAGCGTGAGTATTTCCTGCCTAAAGTTCTTTAGAAAATATGAAATCAAGGCTAACCTCCCATCGTATTAATATACTGAGCACAGGAAATGGAAGTTGTTTGCTTAGATACTCCTGAAAGTGCTATTATTGAATCCATACACTCTTGCTAGATTGCTTCAGCGGTTAACTAGCTCATGGCCCTGTGGGCTGAAGTTGGTACACTGGCCCCAGTTCAGCCACTGACGCCATTTGCGACCTTGAGCCCCTCTCTGACTAGCCGCACCCTTCTCACTCTGCATCTTGAAACAGAGCGAGACTTGCCCTCATCTCGTTTCGCGGGAATAGAGTGAAGAGAAGTGAGGAGTTGAAGGTGGAACTCTGTACTGAAAGAGCGAGAAAGCTTAGCAGTGAGAGCCTGGCGCATCTCACGTGGTGGGCAGCTCCTGCGTGTCACAGAAGGGCGGCCACCAGAACGCCAGTTTGCAGAAATAAGACTAGTTCTGTCCCCACACACAGCATACTGGACCTCAGTGGTTCAAGTCAGAGATGTTGGGGTCTCATTGCATGGGCGCTGTCAGGACAGCAGGCACAGCTAGGCTCACAGCCTTCTCTCATTGGCAGTGCTTCTACCTCCCAACATGAGAATAAGACAGGACTTTGTGAGCCAGGTGCACAAATTGTCTTTAGGTGAAGAAACAACCTAACAAATACATGAACCATAATCACATGGCTCTTCTATCTTATTCCTACCAGATTCCTTCAGCATAATTGTATTAGACATATATCCAGGAAAGCATTCTTTGGATTACATAATCTGCAAATACTGTGAGTAACTTCTTTATGAGTACGATATTAAGTAACAATTAAAAGGGTAGAATGAATGGTACTTTTTTAAAGGCTCGACTTTGGATATAGAGAAATGGGAGAAATAAGTTTTCACAAAGTACAGGGTAATTAGTTATTACATTGAAAGAACGGCTAAAAAATTCCAAATTTTACCCGAAGACAGGTATAAGGCTCTCTTTAATCTTGTCTCCTCAAGTTTGGGTCCTTTCCACAAATAGAAAATATATAACTTACCTATACACTTTCTTAAAGTGTTAGTCTACTAAGGATGTGACCAAAAGGACAAAAGCAAAAATCACCTCACATATTTATTCTGCCGTTACACTCTAACGTAATATAATATCCCAATACATTGTCTTTGGCGACTTTCCTGGTCCTGACCCTGGTGCTTGTCTCACTGGGCTTTGGGTTATCTGTATCTCCTGCCTGTTCTTTGATCTTCTGGCCTCTGCTCATCCAGTAGGGTGCTTTCAGAAACAGATGTCCAGTAATTATATGTGACTAAAGCGGAGTATTAAGTTTGCCTCATTTACTCACCCGTGCTATTTGTAGATATCTCAACCACAACTGCATTACAACTCTCAGACCTGGAGTATTCAAAGGCTTACATCACCTAACTTGGCTGTAAGTATTCTAGCTTTTCCTTCCCTCGGATCACAGTCCTAATGATAGTCATCAAGGCTCATAGTTTCCATGTGTTTATGTATCTTGTTTATTATACTTATTTTTCTGCTTGTCACATAACCTGGAGCATGTTACCCAAGCAGTTCAGATAATGGCTTGCCAAATGGTGGTTGTGTGAAGAGAAATCACTGCTACGTTTTTTCAGGTGACCTCTGCGCCCAGAAGTCGGCTTGCTAAGTCATCCATCCACCTGGTGTTTACCTATAGCAGGGTGTTTCAGCCCAGCTCTACTGGCATTTTGGCCCAGCTAATTCTTTGATTGTGGGGGGGGGGGCGTGCATTTTAGGATGTTTAGTACCATCTATGGCCTCTACCCCACTACCCCACTAGATGCCAACAGTACTCGTTCCCAGAGTTGTGACAATCAAAACTGTCTCCAGACAATCCCAAATATCCCTTGGGGGAAAGAGTGCCCTCTGTTGAAAACCACAGACCTAGAAAGTAAGCAAGATAAGGCCTTTTTTGATTTCCAGAGAATTCATAGAAAAGACTGAAAATATGTGAGCTTGTTGTGTTTCATCACTTATCAAGCTGAGCCACCAGCTCCATCCTAAGGAGTCTCACATCAGAGATCTGTGTTTTCATCAGGAAGAATGAACAAAGGGCAGTTAGAAGGCTGTGTCAGTTTTCCCATTTTCTGTAGGCCAGCCTGGTCTAGGGGAAAAAGCTAGGACCTCAGCTGTATCCAGATCCTTGTGTATGCCATGGCCCCATGCTTAATGTTGCAGACAATTTTCATGATCTTCCTAGGCCTCTTTTTCCTCATCTTTATAATCATTCCTTTTTTCTAAGAGGGATGTTGTGAGAATTAAATCATATAACATATATAAAGTGTCACATGCAGAATGCCTGGCATATAGTAGGTGCTCAGAAGGCCCCTTCTCCAAATCCTACCCTCAGGTACCTCTGAAAGTAAGAGGAAATGGTACCTGGCTTCAAAGGCAACGAGAGAAAAGAAGGCATATTTCCTCTTATCTATTTTTTTTCTAGGAAAATACCATATAGAATTAAAAACAGTGATTTGAATTTATAAGTCTTTTCACTCTTTCACCCTCAAAGCTTCAAATAAGTTTGTTTGCATAGGCCCCACTAATTACATCATTTAAACGCCGTGAGACCAAGGAACCATTTGTGATTTCCTAAGAATTTTTTTTCATTCATTTTTCATTCGGTCAATCAGTAGGTCAAAGCATTTAGGGAGCCCATAATCAGCCAATAGCTAAGTGCAGCTTGTCTGGACCCAGGAACCCAGAGGTGAAGGTTCTTAAGTCCAACGGGAGGTGGATACAAGGAGCAAAGACCATCAGGATGGACGTGAGAAATCCTGGGATGGGGATTATGGGGGTTTGGAGGAAAGTGCTGCCCCAGCCACGGGGTGAAGGAAAAGCTCTCTGGGAAGAGCCCTGAGCCAAGTGTGGACAGACAGGAAGGAGGAGAGCAGGTGTTGGGGGGAGACAGGATTGACACGGCCTTTTATTTCTTCCTGGTTTAATTTCGCAAATGTATGTAACATTGGAAATGTTTGTGATATGTTTTGTCAGAATTCTAGATGACAATCCCATAACCAGAATTTCACAGCGGTTGTTTACTGGATTAAATTCCTTGTTTTTCCTGTAAGTATTCATCTACCTTTTAATCCACCTGTCTATAAATTGCAATGACATCTAAAACTAGCTTACAAAAAGAGCTTTAAGAAAATCAAGCCCCCTAAAATTTATACTAGTCAAAACCTTTCCTGTATTTCAAGCCACAATTACTGTTGCTACTTCCTGTCCATGGCTCATGATATATTTTAAGCCGACTAGTTCAATTCCTTTTGATCTCCTTTAATTCCCTTTAGTCCTAAGGCATGTTCTGTTTTGTTTTTTTAAGGCATGTTTTTATTTGCAGTGGTTCACCAAAGATAGTATTCATTTTTATCTCCTTACTACATTTAAATTTGTTAGAGTCTTCCAGGAGTTCAGCTCCAGCTACATTTTTAACAAAGGAAAATGTGTCTTTGTCCAGCAAGAGTAACTGAAAATTCCAAAATCTTTGTCTTAGCAACTAAGCTTTTCTCATAATTACATTTTCAGTGTTTATTAATATACTGGGATGATTTAGCAGCAGGGGATTATTATGTTCCTTTACAGTTGATCATACAGCATCATCAATTTTCCATTTGTGAAAAGGGACCACAGTATCATAAATTAGTCATGCAGCTTAACGTGCTCATGAGTTGTTTTCTTCCCCAAATGCCTCCCACTATCACTTCTTAGATTTAATGCAGTTTCCAATGTGGCCTTTTAATATTGTAAATGATTAACATTTCTCTTAAAATGAAACTTTGGATGTGTGATGCTGGAAATGATTGCAAATTTGAAGTTTACAAGAAAAATTACCATGAACTTCAAAATTATTACCCAGTATATACTTTTGTTTCATCTCATAAAGTCAAACTGTTTCATATTTATTCTTAGGTTATGTATCACACTTATGCATTCATAGTTTCTCTGACATCTGCTCCCTTATCCATGCCACACACATATCTAGAGACCATTTTGAAGAGGTAGTTATGTTTGTAGTCTTCATCCTGATATATTGATTTTAGCATACAAGTTCCCAAACTGTGGAAATAGTAAAAATACTGTTCTTAAAGTGGCATATCATTTCGTTTCTAATTAATCTCTTCTTTGTGTAAAGGTCTATGGTGAATAACTACTTAGAAGCCCTTCCCAAGCAGATGTGTGCCCAAATGCCTCAACTCAACTGGATGTGAGTATGCACTTAGCAGCTAATTTGTTATTCGCCCAGATTCAGGAAACTAGCCCTGAAGTTAATTCACAATTACACAAAAAGCTCATCTCTGCTTTTCTTTCTAAAACCAAAATCTGATCATGTCACTTCCTGGTTGAAACACCTGGAAATCTCCACGGGTGTGAGGGTAAAGTTCAAGCCTCCCAGTTTAGCACCAGAGACCCGTTGTCCTCTATCCCTTACTCCACCTGGTCTCTTTGCCAGCCCCTTCTCCTCTTGTGCCTTCCTTTCAGATACACCAAACTACTGCTCCTTCAGTCAGTTCCCTGAACACATGTTGTTCCTTCAACTTGAAAGGTCTTGCTTTTTATTCTCCAACATTTCTTTCAAAAGTCAATTTAAGCGTCACCTTCAGGAAGCCATCTCTGACACACCCACCAGTTCAGTGGCTGCCTCTGTGCCCCGATTACGATAGGAGAGCCTCCACCACGCCTCCCCTCCTCCCACTGCACCGCTGTCTCAGGGCACTGTCATCATAGAACCATCTGTTTACCTGTTTATCCCCTACCGTTCAGTAAATTCCGTGATTTTATACCCAGCACAAGGATCAGCACATAATAGTCCTCAAAAAAAACTCTGTAAATGAACGTGCTAAACCATTTCCACTCCTTGGTAGCTTTTGACCAATACACATTTAAGCCATTCATTTGGTTTCACCACCACTACCCTCCATTCCACCATGTTCATATTCACGGTCTCCTGAGACAGGCAGGATTGGCACAGGAGCGACTTCCTGTGCTGGGAAAATGCCGGTTGTACCGTCCCCCCAGAGCTCTCCCCATTGTCAAATCAGGGGACTCAATACCCGTAATATGATAAAATTTTAGTACCTCAGCTTTGGATCCTCTCTGAACTAGCCTCACTTGTTACAACACTATTAGATGACCTTGTGTTTATTTACTGACTTAAAAAAATTATTTACATACCTGTTATCAAAAGGCTTTTAAGGCAATGGGGGTCTCACGTAAGTGTGCTAAATGTTAAAAATGAGAGTGATGGGACTTCCCTGGCAGTCCAGTGGTTTAGACTCCATGCTCCCAATGCAGGGGGCACGGGTTTGATCCCTGGTCAGGGAACTAAGATCCCACATGCCGTGCAGAGCTGCCTTAAAAAAACAAAGGTGAGGGGGGGAAATTGATGATCTGAAAAACATGAGAATAAAACTCATTAAGAATAGGTGGGACATACTTAGAAACTAAGCAAGTACATCCACACAATGGGAAAGCAACAGGAAGGAGTAAAGTTAACAGAAAAATATCAGGCCTCCAGCCTGTACCCATCCCGTCCCCAAAGTGGGCATCAGCAACGAGGAGGAGACCAGGAGGCAACATCCAAGCCCTGGGTTCTGGGGACACTCATTTTCACTCTAGGCTCCCACAGGCACGAGGGAAAAAATAGACACTCAGTGAAAACATGTCATTAGCAAGATTGGCTGATCACAAATGAGAGCTGAGAGGTCAGACCCAAATCGCCCCAGTTCAAAGGCAGAAAAAACCCCGCCTTGGCCATGCTTCTCCTCCCTCACTTGCTATCAGCTAGGACTGTTGCTCACAACTGCAAAGTGTTACGAGATGTAAAAACATTTTCCCTATTCTACTGAACAATATTTAGACTTTCAAGGGACTACACTGTTTATTATTTGCAATTGCTGTATTTTAAGAGTGAAAAAAATAGTTGAGTTCCTGCAAGACCTCCAAGATGGCTTTAAAATAGGATTTTAAAGGCAATGACAAAGGAACTGGTGATATTAACGTGAACGTGAGAAAGGTTCAGGGGCAGCAAAACAGCTATTGTCGTGTACGGGAAGCCTGTAGGAAGCCAACGGTAAACGGAATGAGGAGAGTTGGCAGAAGAGCCGATCCTTTCCTTCCTTGGCACTGCTGGAAGCGGCCATGTCAGAGTGTTCCTGAGGTTGTTCCCTGACGATGTGGGTGCTGCTGTCATAAGGTTCACCTTGGCAGAACGTAATCTCTCCACCAGTGCTTCTCCAACGTCAGCGTACAGCACAGGCAACGCAAAGACTTAGGACAGACCGCTGGGCCTCAGTCCTAGGGTTTCTGATTCAGTGGGTCTGGGGTGGAGCCTGGAAATCTGCATTTTGACAAGTTCCCAGGTGATGCTGGGACCCAGGACCCTCTGAGCAGCACTGCCCTCAGCATCAGCATCACGGAGGGAGGTAGAAAGAGCCGGCACTTGCCTTCACACAGCTTGGGACTCGCCATCCTGACTCTGGCATCCAGTATTTGGTAGACAGTTTGGCCTGAGTTTCTCCTGCAGCAAAATAGAGACACAAATATCTACCTGACCCTGGGGGAGGGGAGGGGAGAATATAGCGATCTACAATGCCACGACTAAGTGTCTGGGCATTAGATTCAGATGGATCTGAGTGAGAAGGTCAGTTCTACCCCTCAATAGCTGTGTGACCAGAAGAAAAGTAAATTTCCAAGATCCTCGGATTCCTCCTATGTTAAATGGGAGGTAATAATGCCAACTTTGTAGGAGTGTGTGTTATGCACTCAGAACAGTACCTGACACTATAAAAGCCCAATAAATGGGAGTCACTATTATTATAGTACAAATTTTATGCTAATTAATAGCATGGTATCTGGCACAGAGACACATTCACTAAATGGCGGGCTGCCCTTTCGCTCAATTTTATTAAGTTCTAACACTAATTAGAAGGGGAAAAAGATGCAGAATATTAATTATACTGACCCTGCAATAACTAGGAGGAAAGCCTAAAACTTGGAATAAAGTAAAAATAAAGTTCAGAGCTGGTATATCACCAAAAACTGCCTTTAGACATGATTTGTGCAAAAACATTAAAAATGTTTTTCCTCCATGCCTTTTAGGGATTTGGAAGGCAATAGAATAAAATACCTTACGAATTCCACCTTTCTGTCGTGCAATTCACTCACAGTGCTGTAAGTATACAATGTAATTCAGTAAATGAGAGGAAACCCAGTAGCTTTGGAAATCGAAAGAAAATATTGGCAAGGAATTTTAAAGTATGTTTTGTTTACAGCCTTGGTCTGAAACTGCAGTACTAGAAAATGTACACATGGATCTATTGACTTGGATGGTAGGGCCAAGCCTTATGTTTAGCTGCCAACCATTTAAGCCTCCTTCTTTCTGAGGGCAATCATCATTTCTGTGCACTCTCTCTGCTGAACTGGTGCCTAACCCCATGGTCAACAAGGAAATGAGATAATGTATGTGAAAGTGGTTACTGCTAATGACACTTATCACTTGATGTCTCTCTCTTTAAAGAAAACAAAATTTTATGCTAAAGAGAAGAGCCTCTAATGTATTCTGATTGGCCAAAGGTTCTGCCTGGTGATTCTGATTGCTGACTGTGTTTTTTATGGGGGCAGGAAGGCAGATGGATCGGTTAATTGGCACATTTGCACTGGTAAGCTTAAAAACACAAGAATGTGCTTTTGTTTTCATCATAGTTCCCCATATATAGTAATGTTTGTTGCTTGGATGGGTGGTTGGAAAAGAAAAATCAGAGCACATCCATTTGTAGTAATCGAACCACTTTTCTCCAGCAGACTAAGAGATAAGGCTGTTGCCAGGTTGCAGATTTATCAATCAGATTGAAGATTAGCATATTTAGTAAGAAAAGAGGCTGTCCCACATAGGAGATGCAAAGAGTTTATTCTTTGTCTCATGGATAATGATAGAGAACACTGGAAGATAAACAAATACCATCCACGCCTCCTATTTGCCGTACTCGGGCCTCTCACTGTTGTGGCCTCTCCCGTTGCGGAGCACAGGCTCCAGACGCGCAGGCTCAGCGGCCATGGCTCACGGGCCCAGCCGCTCCGTGGCATGTGGGATCTTCCCGGACTGGGGCACGAACCCACGCCCCCTGCATCGGCAGGCGGACTCTCAACCACTGCGCCACCAGGGAAGCCCCACGCCTCCTATTTTATAACACCATGTAGCTTTTGAATCACCTTCATACTCATTATCTCATTTGTTTACACCCCTGTAAGGTAGTTAGCTGACGACCCCCTCTTTTTTGCCGTTTGTCCTGGAGGATTCCATTTCTAGACAGAGGAAATGTAAAATCACTGTTCCCCCACCAAATTTAAAATTTGTTTGTGGCCCAGATGGGGTTGGTTCAAGCTTTGCTCTTTTTCTGGACTTCTTCTTATAAGGAATGTGCCTTACCCAAAGATCGTCTCAAAGCCTTCACAGAACTATTAACAGGGTCCAAATTTGACATTGCGTGTGTGTATGTTGGGAAAGAAACACTTTCTAAAGTAATCAGAATCCAAAGGAAGTGCAGCTCCGTAAGCCACACTCAGCAGCTCAAGTTCCTTCCGGGAGCATGTCCTGGAGAGAGCCTATGGGTACATCCTCTGGAAGAAACGCCTGCCTGTGTTCCACACCAGAGCATGCCTTGCTTTGAGACTTCAAAGGAGGCTTATTAAACTACACGTGGATCAGTGGCATCTCCCAATGAGAATTGATTACTACAGCAGACACAGATCAACAGTGCTGACTCTTACCATGTCTTACAGGTTTCTGCCTGGAAATCAAATTGATTTTGTTCCAGAGAAGACATTTTCTTCATTAAAAAATTTAGGAGAACTGTAAGTAGCGTTGTCTACTAGGAAAATATGATTTTGCTTCTTCAGGATTACAAATCTAAATGACTAGTGAGACTGCTTTTCATTAGTGGCAATCAAAATCCTGTAGACTACTGGATATTCAAAATCAATTAAGAAAACCAACATTATCCTAAAAGCAAATTAAAAATCAGACAGTGGACTTAATATGGATTTAGCCTACTCTAATTTCTCTGCCCATTTTCTTTGACTGATTTCATACATATGTGTGTTTGGGAGTAAATGAGTTTTCCATGGCTCCTTAAGCTCAGGGATTCTCCTCTCTAATGTCTGGAGTACAATTAATTCTCAATCCATGCTTGCTGAATGAATAAATGACTGAAATAATATTAATCAATTATAACTAAACAAAAGAATGAACATGCTTATTATCCCTTAAGATATTATAACTTCCAGAGCAGATGACGCAAATAGAAATGTCTAGAAAGAGGCTCATTGCAAAATATTCAGAGAGCTCATGTACATTTCTCTGTTCAAACATATGTTGTGTAGATCTAAACCTTTTGAAAATCATCTGTCTTGCTATTAATTCATCGCTACCTGCAAAATGGTGTATCATTGGCATTTAAAACTGTCTGTTACATTACAAATAGTGGTGATTAGGGTAGAGATCTCCTCCTCCTGATCTGAAGTCTAAAAAATGGAAATTAATTTCTTAATCACCTTCTCCCCCATTCTTTATACCTTGCTTTGAAATCCAGAAAGGACTGTGAAAAGTAGTTCAATAAGAGGAATTTGAAAAACAATTCACAAATAATTAAGATAATTTAATCTAATGAATGAGTATCATAAACCAAATCCACAAATATTTAAGTGCCTATAATGTGCAAAGCACCGCATTAGAACTAAAATATTATCATTCTATGGCAAGAAATTAAAGACAGCTCACTCAGAAGACCTCACTGCTTTCTCACAGGGGCATTCCTGATCAGACCTTGGAGGATGGATACAGATTTGGGTTACGGGGGTGGAATGGAGGAGTAGCCCAGGACAAACAGGAGTGTGTTTTTATACAAACTAAAGGAGACAGTGGTATGGAGTCCACATTCTGAACATTTTCCTAATCCTCTTCTTATACTACGCTTAGGCAAAGCCAACCCCCTGCCCCCGCCAAATAAAAGAGCCTAAGTAAGAGACGCTACCTTTCTTCTTTTAGGACCACCAATAATTCATTCCAATCCAGATAGCACCAGTATGCTAGAAGAAATTCAGAACTCAGTAGAATTAACTTGAACAAGGCATTTACGTTTCTTAAGTTTACAAAAATGTTAGATAATTTTACCGTGCCCTCTTGACCACAAACCCCTTCTGGAGAGGAATAAGCGCTTAGATGAGGCCACTCAGATCCTTTTCGCACAGAAGACTACTTTATTTTTCAGGGTAACACTTTGCAGGACGTTCTCCAGGTGTACAAGGTCATCGTCATCTTGTTTTGTTGTCACTCTCCCTCTGATCTGTGCACAGCCGTGGCTTTCTTCTGTGCCATAACCCACTTGTGCTCCTTGCATCCGGAGCACCAGATCAGAACACCAGCTGGCAGGCTGTCTACACTTGGATGTCATGACAGTCCCTCAAAATCTATTTGTTTAAGTTAATTTGCAGATGACCCTTACCCCACAGCCAGCTTCTTCCCCTAGGTTTGCCTGTCTTAGTGGAATCTGCATTCTTTCTGGCAGCCTGGCTAGAAGACTGTTCCCTTTCCTTCTCACTCTCTTTACACTTGATGTCCTATCAGACCGTAAACCCTGCCAGTGCCTCCTTCAACCCGTATCAGCTCTCACCTGGTCCAGGGTCACAGCCTCCTGCCAGGTCTCCCTCCTCTGAATGTCTGGCATTTCATCCTATCTTTCATTCTTCGAACAGAATTATCATCCCATAACCCAGGGCATATGTTCCCACTGTCCTGTTTAACATTCTCCTTCCTTGTTGCCTGCCATAAAGCAGAGTCCTTGACATAATTCTCAAATGTTAACGTTCAGAAGAATCACAAGGAATGCTGGCTTTAAATGCATGTTACCAGCCTCCCTTCCAGAGATTCGGGTGTGATAGTTCTGGAGTGGCACCAGGAAAGTGCTCTTATTATAAGCATCTTCCTTGTTTCCGATGCCTGAACTGTACTCTGGGAAATACTGCCTTGGAATGCATTCATGGCCTTCCCATTTTGTCTCCAGGCTCTTTTCCAGGCTCACCTCCTCTACATCTCCCCATCCTTTCTATCCTCCACCCACGTTGGACGACTTGCTGACTCCTGGAGATGTCGCTGACTTCCAAGCATCTGTTTCTCTGGTCCTGCATAATCCTCACTTGAAAATCTGCTCTTGTTTGACTCCACCTATAAAAATCATCAAACTTTGCTCAAACGCTTCCTAATTTCCCAGGCCAAGTTTGATGATTCCTTCCTCTGTTTTTCCTCTGTACTTGTGTAATAACACTTGTTTCATAATCTAGTTGTTTACTCTAACTGTAAGCTTTTTTAGAGAAAGAACTAAGTCATAGTTATTTGTCGCTCCCATATATCCATCAGGAGCACCAAAAAATCAAAAATAGATAAGATCTTTTGTTTGACTCCTAGGCGATTTCACATCTGTTTCACTTTTAACATCTTTTCTGGCTTAGAGGATATTTTGGACCCTTCAAGATTCCTGATTCCTTCTTATCCTGACAAATCTCTTTTTCCCATTCTGTAGGGACACTGCCCTGCAATTCTTTCTGGATTGGACAGCCCTATTATATTTAGATCTCAATTCTCAATTTCTTCTAAAAATGAAGTACCATATAAAAGTAGACTAAAAATATGTGAACTTATCCATTCAAGATCATCTGGGCAGATATTATGTGGTCAAAACTCTCTTAGTTGGAATGCAAAATAAGTGGAGACATAGGTCTTGATCTCAGAAAGCTTCTAATGTAGTTGGATAAACAAGATATCACATACATGAACCGAATAGGAATCACAGAAACAGTGAATGGTTGAAGGTACAAAGAGTACCTAAAACAGAGGGAATTAATCAAAGTAGACATTGAAGCCATGTTGGGAGTGTGTTGGGGAGGGACTGAGAGGAAATTCCAGATGGGAACTGGATGAGCAAAATGTCACCTATCTGAAAGCGATGGAAGACATATCCATTTGGCTGACTCACATGACTTTGTTGGGTAACAAGCTATCAGTTTGGTTAAACTGGATTGTATTTTCTGTTACATCAAATGGGATGATGACAGTTGTGAGGAGTGATAACTATGTCATTTATTTCCAATGTAATTGCTTTGGGTTTTCACTGTCACCAACAGGGACCTGTCTAGCAATATGATAATGGAGCTACCACCCCACATTTTCAAAGACCTGAAGCTTCTTCAAAAACTGTAAGTCCTTCTTCCCACTGTCATCAGATTTAAATGGCAACATCTTGAGTTTCCAAAATAATAATATCCTCATGCTTCTTTCCTCCTCCCTTCTAATGGTACAAAAGGAATCTGTCGTCCAATCCTCTTTTGTATCTCCACAAGAACCAGTTTGAAAGTCTTAAACAGCTTCAGTCTCTGTAAGTCAAGTGTAACCATATGTTGATTATAATTTTAGTGTGTGTGCTTTACCTAGGACCACATTTATTTTTAAACAGGTATTTGACACACAGGAGAGCTTTTAATTTGAGCATGCATCCTCAGACAGTTGTTAATATGATTACCATCAAGTATGTACCGAATGACAACAAAATCTCATTTTTTACCATTCAGTGTGTGTCAAGACCATTTCTGTGTTTAAAGCTACATATAGCTCCTTCCTGAAAACAGGATTCATATGGGAAAATCTCTTACAGTTTTCACAAAGAATTAAATTTGCAATAGTTTTGTTACTAAGCAGTCGGTAAAAACAAATAGCAAATTATATAAGACTTCTCTACTTTTTCACTTTTTCCCTTTCTTCTTTCCTACAACAGTCTACTTATACCAATCCTCAGAGCATGCTTTTTACTTTTCAATCAGTAAGGAAAATATTATCCCATAAATATGAACATTCAGACAATTAATATTGTTTAGTATTTTAAAATTTCAAACATACTAGATTTTAAATGGTCCCAAGAACTCTGCCAGTTGTTCTTTGAACCGCGTGGGAGTTCCTCTCCCATGAATAGCCATTGTTGGTTAAAGTTTGGTTTTCTTTTCCCCACAGAGTGCATATTACTTTACCTCATCCCAGCCCAAAGCCTTTCTTCATTTAATTCCAAAGACCAATCCTTAATGTCACTTTTTATTCTTGCGAAATAGTTTTCTGTTGGAAATTAATACAAGATTTAGATTCTCAATAGATATTAGTGAACATCCAGTGATGAAAAAGACTTGGTTCCTGCTCTCAAGAAGCCGTAAGATGTGGAGAAAATGATCTTCCCTTCACTCACTACGTACTGAATTCCGAAAGGCAAAGTATCAAGTTACACATCGTGCCTTTCTGAAAAGTCAAAGTAGTAACTATTTACCCCATACTTCCCTTTCTTCATTTCTTTTCTTTCTTTATTGTCCCATTTTCTTTTCTCTAAAGATTCATTTACACATTTATTTTACAAACATTTATTAGCCACCAACTTAATCATAGCACTGTCTTGGGCACTCAGTATATAGTAGCCTCTGCTCTTTTGAAAACCACAGGCTATTCATCAAATAATCACATAATCCATGTAATGGTAAAATTGTGATAAGTTCAGGAGAAGCTAGAGACCAAAAGAAAGAAGGGGGGGGGCGGAATCCTTTAAAAAGGACTCCAGAGTTTCCTGCAGGAGGGGCCCTGTGATGATTCAGTGGTAGAATTGTTTCCTAAGTCTCATTTCTGACCACCAAGGTCCTCTATAAAGGACTCAGTATGCAAAGGAAAACTCAGAACCTTGTCCAGAATTCCTTATTCATATTTGCCCAAAAGAAGCTGAGTGAGAATCAAACGTCTTTCAAAATAAGCCTTTAAAAAGCAAAAGGTTTCTATCTTTTTAGATTATCCTCTTTCCGTCTATGTTTCCTGAGAACATGGCAGACTCCCCTTAATTCATGCCATCCTAAAGTGTCTTCTAAGAATCCATATTTGAAGAAGCTTCTGGATAAATGAGGAGTGTTAGGGGTTATCATTGGAGCCCTGTGTGGACATTTTATGGGGTTGGAGGAATTACAGGAATTGTGCTTCCCACTGTTGTCTTAGAAAATGATTGTCCTGAATCGGAGCTCCTTTGATTATTGCTTCCATGGTTTTCTACCTTAAAGATACATAGGCCAGGAAGAAATTACTGTGTTTAAATCCAGATTCTGACAAAACTCAGGCTGATAATATCAAGTCCTGTCTGAAACCCTCTAACTCATATTTCGTGGTTTATAAAATCAAACTACAGAGCCAGTTTCACAATCATACAAATCACAACTGTCGTTTTTAAATCAAAGAAATGAATGAACGTGTTTTATTAGAAGGTTGTTCTGCGTATGGAAATGATAAATCAGCTCCAAGTTACCGGAGGCATAAATAGAAATGGCAGTTTTCTAAGACAGTTTATTGTAAAATTTTCATCCTAATTTGAATTTATAACAAGATTTTAAAGCATGGTTTTTAAGATTGACCAAGAATACAATGATTTAAAAGTTAAATCCTAAAAGCATGAAGCCTATTGTGCATATTTTCCAGAGACCTGGGAAGGATAGAGATTCCAAGTATAAACACAGAAATGTTTCAGCCCATGAAGAATCTTTCTCACATGTACGTATGTATGAAAGAATGGGGAAAAAAGTATGGTGAAATGTTGCCGATGTTCTCTTTTAAACTGTCTGATGTATCACTGCAATGTGTTTTTTTTTTAGTTAATTAATTAATTTATTTATTTTTGGCTGCATTGGGTCTTCATCGCTGTGCGTGGGCTTTCTCTAGTTGTGGCGAGTGGAGGCTACTCATTGTTGCGGTGGCTTCTCTTGTTGCGGAGCACGGGCTCTAGGCGTGCAGGCATCAGTAGTTATAGCACGCGGGCTCAGTAGTTGTGGTGCACGGGCTTAGTTGCTCTGCGGCATGTGGGATCTTCCCGGACCAGGGCTCAAAGCTGTGTCCCCTGCCATGGCAGGTGGATTCTTAACCACTGCACCACCAGGGAAGCCCCTGCAATGTGTTTTTATGCAAGAAAAGTCTTTTTATTGAGAACTTTTTAATTTTGTCACCTTTGGTCCCTGTTCAAATAGAGCTCAATATTATGATGTGCTGATATGAATGATACTTCTCTCTGGAAACATGCTGTTTATCCAGTTGAGGCCCAATAAGAGATTAGGGTACCAGAATGCCACATATGACACAAGATGAGGTCACTGGCTAATGGTACTCAGGAGACCTGGAAACATTAATTCACCTCACATGAGTGAGCAGTCAGCTACTCTAAGTTTTGAGCCCTTAAGAGGAAAGGTGCTATATAAATTCCAGGTGTTGTTTCTGTTACTGAGTGCACTGCAAAACGGAGGTAATTAATCTTTATAGTAGTTCTGATAAGTCACGTTAATATATTTGGCTAAAGTGCACTGTGTAAGTTGTCTTAATATAGGAGTTTATGACATGATCATTTGTTTATCAACTGTGTAATCTAATGTGTTCATGACTTCAAAAATCAACCATTGTTATCCACAACAATAGGGAGGATTCGATGTAAGATATCAAGTTGGGATCAGCAAGGGGCTGAAATGGTTGGTGTGAAGGAGACCTTTTGGGAGAATATTTTGTTTATGTCTATGCAGTGGGTGTGATTACCCAAAGACAAGTATTTGATGTATATCCACATGGTTTTCATAACTTCTCTTTCTGTGGCTCTAGTAGATAAATATTTCATAAGGTTATCATTTCCTTGCTGCAGGCAGAATGTGAAGTCTCCTTAGAAAAGAGAAATTCAACCTTTGTAGAACTTGATGGAGAAGCTGCTGCTTTAAATATGAACCGCAGGTTGAGGTCAAGAAGGACCCAACAATTAACAGAAAATGTGTGAACTTAGTTACTTCCCTACTAAGTGACCTAGCGATTCTTCTTTCATCTTCCTTGCCCATCATTTATTGAAACACGTCCACCTGCCAACCAGCGCCCTGGTCCCAGTGGGAGGAGAGGTTGGACCACCATAAGCTACTTAAGGGCAGGGATAGCCTTCAGTATCTCTGTGTGACATACCCAGCACTAAACCATGCATCATTCATTTGCCATCTAACAAGTATTTGTTGAGTACTTCCCTCATGCCAGGGAGAACACAGGGATGAATGGGAGAGAGAAGTGTCTGCCTCACGGAGCTTCCATTTAGCTTTGGGAACCAGAAAGTAAACTAGTTAACAAATTAATCATTAAGAAATGCTGGGAAGAAAAGTATAGCAAGATAAAGGGAAGGAAGGAGGATGTAGGTAGTTCACCTAGAAGTCAGAGATGTGACAGTCAGGCAGCCCTGAGTGGAAGGAGACAATTCTTCCTGGAAGATTCTTCCAGCAAGAGAGAAAAGCAAAAGCACTGCACTGAGAAGGGGGTGAGCCTGGCTTGTTTCGAGGATTAGAAGGGAGCTGACGTGTCTGGGTGGAGTGAGCACAGACAGGAAGTGCTGAGGCAGATCAGGGTAGCCAGGGGTCCAATCATGGGAGGCCTGGAAGCCGGGGCAAAGTAAAGCTTTCTTTTTTTTTTTTTCCCTGCCTCTCTTTTTTTTTTCAAATTTTCTTCTACTTTATTTTTATTTTCACTTTTTTACTGTGATATAATTGACATACAACATTATAGTTTCCTGTGTACAAGGTAATGATTCAATATTTGTATATATTGCAAAATGATCACCACAGTGAGTCTAGTTAACATCCGTCACCACACATTGTTACAAATTTTTTCTTGTGATGAGAACTTTTAAGATCTACTCTCTTAGCTACTTTTAAATATACAAGACAGTATTATTAACTATAATCACCATGCTGTACCTTATCTTTCAAATGTTTTTAAATTGTTGTATTATATTGAACGTCAGAAGTTTTTAAAAAGTGCAGAGGATATAGTATTCATATGTTGAGAACATTGGCTTTTTAAAATAAAACAGTTAATTGCTCTTTTAATTGTATCCAATGGAATTTTTTTTACCAAAGCAATTTTATCTACATATATAAATGTAAAAAATATATAAACAAACTTTCTTTAACTTGCTAGTTCAGCAATTGACTGGGCAGATGACAAAAAAATATTAGATGAAGAGAAAAGAACTAAAAGAGGTGGTGAACGAATATAAAAATAAAATGAGTTTTATGGGAGAAAATCCTAAACATAACAGGTTTGGAGAATGGCAGTAAACCAAATGATCTCCCCAATTCCAGCCCTTCAAGATTCCACACACTTAGACCATAAACACATTGATCACAGACAGGCCTGTATTTTCTCTGGAAATGGAAATGGTCTTAAGTCCTTCCAGGCCCTGTTAAGGAATCTGTGTTTAAGGCAGCTGCTTCTCCTCCTCACTTCAATGAGACTGAATTCTCCTAGTCTCAGGGGCCTTCCCTTCCTGCCTGTATCAGGGAAAAGAAGGCTAGTTTAAGTGAATATACTTAAAACTAAGTACAAGACAGGAATGTTTTATTTTGTTTGTTTTGTTGTTGTTGTTTTGCGGTACGCGGACCTCTCACTGTTGTGGCCTCTCCCGTGGCGGAGCACAGGCTCCGGACGCGCAGGCTCAGCGGCCATGGCTCACAGGCCCAGCCGCTCCGCGGCATGTGGGATCTTCCCGGACCGGGGCACGAACCCGTGTGCCCTGCATCGGCAGGCGGACTCTCAACCACTGTGCCACCAGGGAAGCCCAACAGGAATGTTTTTAGTGAGCTACTCCGTGGGTCCCTTATATCCCAAACTGAAGCCCCTGAATGTTTGCTAAAGATCAACTTAACAATGACAATCTACTTTTTTGTAATACCCTAGACAATCACCCAAGGTGATGTGGAAAAGTAGAGTCCTGGAGATTTCCCATTCTCATGTCCTCCCCGACTCATCTCAGACAAGCCACAGCATATACCTATGTTCTTTAGGTTCTTCACCTTTAAAGGAAGAACACTGCCTAGAGTAATGTAATATTTAATGAAGAACTCTGTAATTACATAATCACTACTAAACAAAAATAACCAAGCCTAGGGGCTTCCCTGGTGGCGCAGTGGTTGAGAGTCCGCCTGCCCATGCAGGGCACACGGGTTCGTGCCCCGGTCCGGGAAGATCCCACATGCCGCGGGGCGGCTGGGCCCGTGAGCCATGGCCGCTGAGCCTGCGCGTCCGGAGCCTGTGCTCCGTAATGGGAGAGGCCACAACAGTGAGAAGCCCGCGTACCGCAAAATAAAATAAAATAACCAAGCCTAGTGAAGCCACATACCTAACACAGCTGCAGCCCTAATAGGACTGCAACTGTCATTTCTGTGTCATTGCTGTAAAGTGACTCTTTTTTCCCTTTGACTTTAGTTATTTCAAAAACTTTCGATACTGCTCCTATGCTTCCCATGTCCGAATATGTATGCCCTTGACTGACGGCATTTCTTCATTTGAGGACCTCTTGGCTAACAATATCCTCAGAATATTTGTCTGGGTTATAGCTTTCATAACCTGCTTTGGAAATCTTTTTGTCATTGGCATGAGATCTTTCATTAAAGCTGAAAACATGACCCATGCTACGTCCATCAAAATCCTTTGTTGTAAGTATGTTTCCTATATAAATGAATTAAGGATATCTTCGGAGAGCTGTGCTCTAGATTATATTGGCATTCAGCAGATGGCGTTTAATATGAATTATATATGCTGGGCAGTTTTTTTAAGTATGAAGGTACTATTGTTCTCTTTGGCTACTCTTTTCTGGATTGCATGAATCTGCAGTGAGTTATGTCTTCGAAATGGGGTAACAGGGAGCCGATGAGTTAAGGGATGGATTATAGAGGACAGGTTGTGGGTTACAGAACTATGTTTTGTTTAACCTTCAATTGCAATAGCATCCATGCTCCTCAAGCCCAGAAAATTATTCCTTTTATTAACTATGTTAGTAATATTTTTTACTGTTTAAAACCTAGACCCCCCCCATACCTCCGCAAATTATCTTCCCACCACCATTTTTTTCAAAATTGTAAAACAAAGATGCAGTGTAGTACTTTAGAAATAGTACACCTTTTGAAGTCCATTGGCTTCTAGGCACTATTGTAGGTTTTCCGTTAGTTCATTTAATACAGGAAGAAGGAAGCAGACCTAAATCAGAAAACTAAGACGGAGATGCTGGAACTACCAACATACATTCTATGACTCTTCAATAGGTGCGGACTGCCTGATGGGTGTTTATTTGTTCTTCGTTGGCTTCTTTGATCTAAAATACCGTGGGCAGTATCAGAAGTACGCGTTGGTGTGGATGGAGAGCTCACAGTGCCGCCTCCTGGGCTTCCTGGCCATGCTGTCCACCGAGGTCTCCGTCCTCTTGCTGACGTACTTGACTTTGGAGAAGTTCCTGGCCGTCGTCTTTCCCTTCAGTAACATCCGTCCTGGAAAACGGCAGACCTCGGTCATCCTTATTGGCATCTGGATTGTGGGATTTTTAATAGCTGTGATTCCATTTTGGAAGGAGGATTATTTTGGAAACTTTTATGGAAAAAATGGAGTATGTTTCCCACTTTATTATGACCAAACAGAAGATATTGGAAGCAAAGGGTATTCTCTTGGAATTTTCCTAGGTAAATTATATTTTTCATTTCCTGGACAAACGTTATTTTTGTAGCAATACCATGGATTTCAGTAAAGCCATAGTTCTCCGTTTCAGAAAGTAAACAAATATAGTCAAGACTGTTTTCTTTTTTAAAGTAAAGTCCTTGCTGTGTATTTATAGGAGGTTTTATTAAATTTTTTATTATAGAGGTTTAGTATGGAAAGCAAACACATACTGTCAGGATCTCTGAATGATCTTTTTATTATCTGTAAGACCCTTTGATTTCATGTTCATACAAAGTGACAATGAGCTGGAGGAATTCTAGTTCACTGCCTTGTCCTGTGGTGCTACCAAGTTATTTGAACTCATTTTTTTACAGTCTAGATATGAGCTAAATAAATAATAATAAAATTCTTGAAACTGACTAGCAGGAGATTATCTGAATGGAAATACCAGGAAGGTTTATTACCTTTTGTAAATGCAGTTCCAAAGTCCGCAACGGAAGGGTGCTTAATAAAACTCTTTGCTTTTTAGTTTTCTTAATTCTCCCTAATTAAAGAGGGAGAATTAAGGGTTTTAGAAAAGAAAACGCTACCTTTTCTATTACAAATGAATGAGAAGTTTAGCCCTTAAAGATTAAAAAACTTTTAAAATTGTCTAGTAGGTATCTCTCTTGCTTAAAACTAAGGCCATTCCCATGTCCCCTCTTTAACTAGGGCAGTATTATCATTTTGATTCTCCCTTCTCATCTTGTCCCCTCATCTAAGAAGTCAATAAGCTCCATCATCCTTTCGTTTTTTTTAATATTCGTTACCTTTTTCTTAAATTAATTAATTTATTTTTGGCTGCTTTGGGTGTTCGTTGCTGTGCGCGGGCTTTCTCTCGTTGTGGTGAGCGGGGGCTACTCTTTGTTGCGGTGCGCAGGCTTCTCATTGCGGTGGCTTCTCTTGTTGTGGAGCACAGGCTCTAGGCGCGCGGGCTCAATAGTTGTGGCTCGCGGGCTCTGGAGTACAGGCTCAGTAGTTGTGGTGCATGGGCTTAGTTGCTCTGTGGCATGTGGGATCTTCCCGGACCAGGGATTGAAGCTGTGTCCCCTGCATTGGCAGGCAGGTTCTTAACCAGTGCGCCACCAGAGAAGTCCTCATCCTTTCTTTTTCATCAAATACTTTTCCCTCGAAATACACCTTTGCCTTCTCTTTCTTCCAGTCTCTACCTACTGCTGTCACCTTTGCTTAAAGCCTTATGACCTCTGCCCTGAATTATTACATTAGCCCTCACTGGTCTTTTGGCTTCTGGGGTCTTCTCTTTCCTATTTATCTGTTCACTACCTGAGTACCAAAAGGACTGAGTATCTTCTGCTCAGAGACTTTCAGGAACTCCCTACAACCAAGGCCAAGTTTAAATTAGTCACTTAAAGCCCATCACAAAATGGTCCTAACCACCCCTCCCAGCTATTCTCCATCTATTCCTTCTCTTCTTCCTTTGAAAAAGAAAACACTTTATTTGCACCATTTTAATAATACTCCTCACATAAACCCTATTTGATAGCCATTTTTTCGTGGCTATGGCACACCTACAATGTTGTAAGCCATTCCTGGCATAGGTGCACTTCGTGGAAACCCTCTCTCCCTCACACACACATATGCACACACACTACTGTACATTCATTGGTTCAAACAGGACTTATTAAGCACCTCCTATAGGCCAGGCACCATTTTGGGAACTGGAGAAAAAACAGATTGGCCCCACAGATCTGCAGCCAGAAAGAAGGATGAAGACAAGGAAACACGTCCTCATGCCACAGGCTGACAGATGCCACGAAGGAGGAGTACAGGATGTTCTAGGAGCCCCAGATCTGAGGATCAGGGAAGACATCCCAGTAGAAATGAATCCAAACGGAGCCCCAGAGGATGAGGACACATTAGCCAAGTGAAGGCAGAGGTCATGTTCCAGGAGCTAGAGACCCACAGCCAGGGAAAAGGCCCAGATAAAGGGCAAAAGAACTATCATCTATTGAGATGATCATATGGTTTTTCTCCTTCAATTTGTTAATATGGTGTATCACATTGATTGATTTGCATATACTGAAGAATCCTTGCATTCCTGAGATAAACCCCACTTGATCGTGCTGTACAGTCCTTTTAATGTGCTGTTGGATTCTGTTTGCTAGTATTTTGTTGAGGATTTTTGCATCTGTGTTCATCAGTGATACTGGCCTGTAGTTTTCTTTCTTTGTGACATCTCTGTCTGCTTTTGGTATCAGGGTGATGGTGGCCTCGTAGCATGAGTTTGGGAGTGTTCCTCCCTCTGCTATATTTTGGAAGAGTTTGAGAAGGATAGGTGACAATTCTTCTCTAAATGTTTGATAGAATTCACCTGTGAAGCCATCTGGTCCTGGGCTTTTGTTTGCTGGAAAATTTTTAATCACAGTTTCAATTTCAGTGCTTGTGAGTGGTCTGTTCATATTTTCTATTTCTTCCTGGTTCAGTCTTGGAAGGTTGTGCATTTCTAAGAATTTGTCCATTTCTTCCAGGTTGCCCATTTTATTGGCATAGAGTTGCTTGTAGTAATCATCATGATCCTTTGTATTTCTGCAGTGTCAGTTGTTACTTCTCCTTTTCCATTTCTAATTCTATTGATTTGAGTCTTCTCCCTTTTTTTCTTGATGAGTCTGGCTAATGGTTTATCAATTTTGTTTATCTTCTCAAAGAACCAGCTTTTAGTTTTACTGATCCTTGCTATCGTTTCCTTCATTTCTTTTTCATTTATTTCTGATCTGATCTTTATGATTTCTTTCCTTCTGCTAACGTTGGGTTTTTTTTGTTCTTCTTTCTCTAATTGCTTTAGGTGTAAGGTTAGGTTTTTTATTTGAGATGTTTCTTGTTTCTTAAGGTAGGATTGTATAGCTATAAACTCCCCTCTTAGAACTGCTTCTGCTGCATCCCAAAGGTTTTGGGTGGTCCTGTTTTCATTGTAATTTGTTTCTAGGTATTTTTTTGACTTCCTCTTTGATTTCTTCAGTGATATCTTGGTTATTTAGTAGTGTATTGTTTAGCCTCCATGTGTTTGTATTATTTACAGATTTTTTCCTGTAATTGATATCTAGTCTCATAGCGTTGTGGTCAGAAAAGATACTTGGTATGATTTCAATTTTCTTAAATTTACCAAGGCTTGATTTGTGACACAAGATATGATCTCTCCTGGAGAATGTTCCATGAGCACTTGAGAAGAAGGTGTATTCTGTTGTTTTTGGATGGAATGTCCGATAAATATCAATTAAGTCCATCTTTTCTAATGTATCATTTAAAGCTTGTGTTTCCTTATTTATATTCATTTTGGATGATCTGTCTATTGGTTAAAGTGGGGTGTTAAAGTCCCCTACTATGAATGTGTTACTGTCGATTTCCCCTTTTATGGCTGTTAGTATTTGCCTTATGTATTGAGGTGCTCCTATGTTGGGTGCATAAATATTTACAATTGTTATATCTTCTTCTTGGATCGATCCCCTGATCATTAGGTAGTGTCCTTCTTTGTCTCTTGTAATACTCTTTATTTTAAAGTCTATTTTGTGTGATATGAGAATTGCTACTCCAGCTTTCTTCTGATTTCCATTTGCATGGAATATCTTTTTCCATCCCCTCACTTTCAGTCTGTATGTGTCCTAGGTCTGAAGTGGGTCTCTTGTAGACAGCATATATATGGCTCTTGTTTTTGTATCCATTCAGCTAGTCTGTGTCTTTTCATGGGAGCATTTAATCCATTTACATTTAAGGTAATTATCAATATGTATGTTCCTATTACCATTTTCTTAATTGTTTTGGGTTTGTTATTGTAGGTCGTTTCCTTCTCCTGTGGTTCCTGCCTAGAGAAGTACCTTTAGCATTTGTTGTAAAGCTGGTTTGGTGGTGCTGAATTCTCTTAGCTTTTGCTTCTCTGTAAAGGTTTTAATTTCTCCATCAAATCTGAATGAGATCCTTGCTGGGTAGAGTAATGCTGGTTGTAGGTTTTTCTCCTTCATCACTTTAAATATGTCCTGCTACTCCCTTCTGGTTTGCAGAGTTTCTGCTGAAAGATCAGCTGTTAACCTTATAGGGATTCCCTTGTGTGTTATTTGTTGTTTTTCCCTTGCTGCTTTTAATATTTTTTCTTTGTATTTAATTTTTGATAGTTTGATTAATATGTGTCTTGGCGTTTCTCCTTGGATTTATCCTGTATGGGACTCTCTGTGCTTCCTGGACTTGATTAACTATTTCCTTTCCCATATTAGGGAAATTTTCAACTATAATCTCTTCAGGTATTTTCTCAGTACGTTTCTTTTTCTCTTCTTCTTCTGGGACCCCTATAATTCGAATGTTGGTGCATTTAATGTTGTCCCAGAGGGCTCTGAGACTGTCCTCAATTCTTTTCATTTTTTTTTCTTTATTCTGCTCTGCAGTAGTTATTTCCACTATTTTATCTTCCAGGTCCATTATCCATTCTTCTGCCTCAGTTATTCTGCTATTGATCCCTTCTAGAGAATTTTAAATTTCATTTATTGTGTTGTTCATCATTGTCTGTTTGTTCTTTAGTTCTTCTAGGTCCTTGTTAAATGTTTCTTGTATTTTCTCTATTCTATTTCCAAGGTTTTGGATCATCTTTACTATCATCACTCTGAATTCTTTTTCAGGTAGACTGCCTATTTCCTCTTCATTTGTTAGGTCTGGTGGGTTTTTGCCTTGCTCCTTTACCTGCTGTGTGTTTTTCTGTCTTCTCATTTTGCTTAACTTACTGTGTTTGGGATCTCCTTTTCACAGGCTGCAGGTTCATAGTTCCCATTGTTTTTGGTGTCTGTCCCCAGTGGCTAAGGTTGGTTCAGTGGGTTGTGTAGGCTTTCTGGTGGAGGGGACTTGTGCCTGTGTTCTGGTGGATGAGGCTGGATCTTGTCTTTCTGGTGGGCAGGTCCATGTCTGGTGGTGTGTTTTGGGGTGTCTGTGGCCTTATTATGATTTTAGGCAGCCTCTCTGCTAATGGGTGGGGTTGTGTTCCTGTCTTTCTAGTTGTTTGACATCGGGTGTCCAGCACTGTAGCTTGCTGGTCGTTGAGTGAAGCTGGGTGCTGGTGTTGAGATGGAGATCTCTGGGATATTTTCGCCGTTTGATATTACCTGGAGCTGGGAGCTCTCTTGTGGACCAGTGTCCTGAACTTGGCTCTGCCACCTCAGAGGCACAGCCCTGACGCCTGGCTGGAGCACCAAGAGCCTGTCCTCCACACAGCTCAGAATAAAAGGGAGAAAAAATAGAAATCAATAGAGAAAGAAGATAAAATAAAGTAAAATAATATAAAATAAAGTTATTAAAAGAAAAAATAATTATTAAGAAAAAAAAATTTTTAAGTAATAAAAAGAAAACACACACACAAAAAACGGGCAGACAGAACCCTAGGACAAATGGTAAAAGCAAAGCTATAAAGACAAAATCACACACAGAAGCATACACATACACACTCACAAAAAGAGAAAAAGGAAAAAATATATATATATATCTTTGCTCCCAAAGTCCACCTCCTCAATTTGGGATGATTCGTTGTCTATTCAGGTATTCCACAGATGCAGGTACATCAAGTTGACTGTGGAGATTTAATCCACTGCTCCTGAGGCTGCTGGGAGAGATTTCCCTTTCTCTTCTTTGTTCACACAGCTCCCAGGGGCTCAGGTTTGGATTTGGCCCCGCCTCTGCGTGTAGGTCACCTGAGGGCATCTGTTCCCCGCTCAAATGGGACGGGATTAAAGGAGCAGCTGATTCGGGGGCTCTGGCTCACTCAGGCCGGGGGGAGGGAGGGGTACAGATGCGGGGCGAGCCTGTGGCGGCAGAGGCCGGCGAGACGTTGCACCAGCCTGAGGCGCGCCGTGCATTCTCCCGGGGAAGTTGTCCCTGGGTCACGGGACCCTGGCAGTGGCGGGCTGCACAGGCTCACAGGAGGGGAGTTGTGGACAGTGACCCGTGCTTGCACGCATGATTCTTGGTGGCTGCAGCAGCAGCCTTAGTGTCTCATGCCCGTCTCTGGGGTCTGCGCTGAAGCCGCGGCTCGCTCCCGTCTCTGGAGCTCGTTTAGGCGGCGCTCTGAATCCCATCTCCTCGCACACCCCGACACAATGGCCTCTTGCCTCTTCGGCAGGTCCAGACTTTGTCCCAGACTCCCTCCCAGCTAGCCGTGGTGCACTAGCCCCCTTCAGGCTGTGTTCACACCGCCAACCCCAGTCCTCTCCCTGCGATCCAACCTCCGAAGCCCGAGCCTCAGCTCTCAGCCCCGCCCGCGCCGGCGGGTGAGCAGACAAGCCTCTCGGGCTGGTGAGTGCCGGTCGGCACCGATCCTCTGTGCGGGAATCTCTCCGCTTTGCTCTCCGCACCCCTCTTGCTGTGCTCTCCTCCGCGGCCCCGAAGCTTCCCCCCTCTGCCTCCCGCAGTCTCTGCCCCCAAAGGGGCTTCCTAGTGTGTGGAAACCTTTCCTCCTTCATGGCTCCCTCCCACTGGTGCAGGTCCCGTCCCTATTCTTTTGTCTCTGTTTTTTCCTTTTTCTTTTGCCCTACCCAGGTACGTGGGGGAGTTTCTTGCCTTTTGGGAGGTCTGAGGTCTTCTGCCAGCGTTCAGTAGGTGTTCTGTAGGAGTTGTTCCATGTGTAGATGTATTTCTGCTGTATCTGTGGGGAGGAAGGTGATCTCCGCGTCTTACTCTTCAGCCATCTTGAAGCTTCTCCCTTATTTTATTCTTAACTAAACTTTCTGACAGTAGACCTGAGATAAATTAATTTTGTGAAATTCTATTTATATGAATATATAATGAGATTCCATGGAATATGAAATCTTTTGGATAAAAACAATGGAACACCTTGAATTTGTAGATTTTTTTCCCTAGACTTCACCAGTCTTACATACAGTCTAATCAGATGAACATTTTTCAAATAACTTTGAAATTATATGGGAATTTTATGTTCACTATAAGGAATAAGATGATCAGTTTTAGGATTTTTATGATAGCAAGAACATAACAGCAACAAAGAAGTCAGCATTATACGATAATGATAAGTGAGAATCTTCTGAACATATTTGACCCTAAAAGAGTAATTTATATAGTTGAATTTTTAATTTTTCTGGTATTCCTTGTTTTTCTAAAACAAGTCTCAAAGGTTCTGAATTTTAGTTGAGATTACTGTGGGCAATCTGAAGAAAAAATAAAAATGTATTTTAGTCCTATGTATTATTTTTCTAAGACCAAAAAACATAAAAAATAATGTTTCGGAGGCTATTGTCTTGTTGATGTTCCAAGGATACTTATTCATGTTTATAAGTTAAAGGAATAGGGGCGTACTGATTTCCTGAGCTGTGCCTGTGATTACAGTAATCCCTCAAGGTTTGAATTTGCAGAGAACTAAAAATGAAATAGCTGTCTTCCTGCTTTAAAAGAGCTAAAATTTACCTCATGATATACGTAGATATGAATTTCAAAGTCTACAATTCTTGGAAACGTGTTTATGTATTTAAAATATCTTTTTGATGTGGCAAACCCAGTTTTTTTAACTTGTTCCAGTTTATAGCCTTGGATTCAGGGTTTTAGCTGATTTACCACTGGGCTTATAACAAGAATGCTTCCTGGAAGTTCAGGGGAGGGGAAGAGGCACCATATTGAACATCTAAGTAACACAGTATTTCTACTGTTGATTTATACACCTGAGATGTTAAGAGGTGTGCTTTTCCCAACAGGTGTGAATTCGCTGGCTTTTCTCATCATTGTGTTTTCCTATACTATTATGTTCTGTTCCATTCAAAGAACTGCCTTGCAGACTTCAGAAGCGAGGAGTAACACTGGAAGAGAGGCGGCCGTCGCAAACCGTTTCTTTTTTATAGTGATCTCTGATGCCATCTGCTGGATTCCTGTATTTGTAATTAAAATCCTTTCCCTCTTCCGGCTGGAAATACCAGGTCAGTCCCTTCTGTTATTCCCAAGTACGTTGTGCTTTCTTATGCCCTTTGTTTGACGAGGCAAGAATACAGTCCGTCACATATAGTAAGTTCTCCATAAATACCTACAACTTGAATACAAAGGTTTAGGATTTCCTAAGTGTTTTATAATCAGTATTCTAAGATAGGAACCAAGTAATGGTGCAACCCAGACAAGAATAACAAACACACAGGAGACAGAGGAAAACTAAGTCTTAGTGTCTTGCTTCCACTTGAGCTACATAGTGGTGCTTCACGAAGAGTACCTAAAACAAAACAAAATATACATGTCCAGGTTTCACCCTGGGCCTCTGAATTTAGTCTATAGGGGCCAAGGCCTCTACATGGGTGTTTTGTGATTCTAAGGTGCACACCCCTGGTTAAGAACCACCAGCCTATTTCATGGCCCTAGCCACGTGGTTGTCACACTGTGCCCTGTGGAGGTCTAATGTTCCAGAAAGTGCCTATCTAAAAGGCCCCACCCCTACTTCAACCAGAGAAAATCACCTTTCATTAGTTAGGATTTTGCTTGAAGGCCTTTCTGGGACCTAGAAATTGTAGCCATCCTAGGGTCCACCCAGGGCTTTTGCCCAACCCTCAGGGAAACAAACTTTGGGATCATCTTCAACTCACTTTTTCAGCCTATTGCAGATCTATTTGGAGTGTTCCTCCAGGGCAGGAATTGCCTTCTTCATCTTGGTAGAAGATGTTTTCAGGATTTGTACCAGAGGAACAACTTTAACAGTCATCTTATTTTATTCTTAACTAAACTTTCTGACAATAGGCCTAAGATAAATCGATTTTGTGAAATTCTGTTTGTATGTCTTTATAATGAGATTCCATGGAATATGAAATCTTTTGGATAAAAACAAAAGAAGTGTCGAGCATGGGGTTGACATATCAGAAGCCCTTATAAAAGAGTGATGAATGTACAAGTAACAAACACCTGCAACTATTTATGTCCCTCTGCCTTGCCAAATGCCTCACTGCAAAATGACATGCAGCATCCCCTTAACCTATGAGCTTAGTCTCACAACAAGGTTTTCTGATAGCAGGGGTAGTAATCATTATTCTTGGAGAGAGTCTAAGACATTTTAGATCATGATATGGAACTAGAACAGGAAAAAAAATCGTGAAAATGTTATTGGGCCACACATTGGTCTTTCTCTACATTTTATAGTTCAGTCCTTTGAGGTTTGTCTTGAATACCTCAGTGCACCTAGGAGAGAAGTCTTTACCACACTTGACTAAGCCCCTCCTTGCTTGCCCAACTCGCCATAGTGTTGTAGAAATTGCTACATTCATGGACCTGAATGCCCCCTGTCCCCACCCTCCAAGAACTCTGGGGTCTGCTCCATCATGGTAGGTCACTGAGAGTACATGGGGTCAGCCCCAAAGATAAGCTGGCTTCAGCCCTCCCATCTCAGGACTTACCTGCTCACCTTACATCAGTGAGTCATCCTGAGACGAACAGGAAGTCTCATTCCTGATCACAACCTCCTTTGGGGACACAACAGACAAAAAACAACTGACTGTTTTTCTTCAGTCACAAACTGTTCATATCTAATTTTTTTAAAATTAAGGACAGATAATATAGTAATATCATTTAATAAATCTAAGGTATGCTAAATACAAACGTATTTGCATAGTATGCAAATACTATGCCATTTTATTTAACGGACTTGAGAACCTGTGGATTTCGGTGTCTGTGGAGCTCCTGGAACCACTTCCATGGTGGATACTGAGGGACAACTGAATTCAGAAAGGACACTGCCATCCAAAATTTCTCCTCACTTTTTCTGGCATATTTCCCTTAATATTCTATTAGCCTTTGTAAGCCCTCACACAGAAGGAATTCGTTGAGTTTGGAGATATATTCTTTTTTGCTCTTCACATCTTCTGACTGCACTCTGAATATAGCAGCGGGGATATGAGGGCGGGGCAGGAAGACCTTCAGGACTGAAATTCAGACCAAGGTCAGAGCTGACTCTGGACCAGAACCTTCTAGTCCTGGACACTGTCCTATTGATTATGAATTATTTCCTCATTTTCTTATTTTTCTATAAGAAAGGGCAATGAAAACAAGAAAAATACATTATGTATCAATTTATAGTGTATGAAGTGTTTTCACATATCTCCTCCCACGTTGTTTCGTAACAACGTGCGAAGTCGTTTCTGAAAGAAAAGTCGGTGGTAGGACCTTGAATTCGTAGCTCCCGTGCTCTTCCAGCAGAGAGCTTTTCCATGAGGTGAGAGAGGACGTAAACGAGCCACGTAGCCGTCTCAAAAGTAGCTTTGACTATAAAATGTTATGTGTCTTGTGTCTATGAAAACCTCAGCTTTCTTTCACACTTCGTTTCCTTCTCAGAAACAATCACTTCCTGGGTCGTCATTTTTTTCCTCCCAGTAAACAGTGCCTTGAACCCAATCCTCTACACTCTCACAACCAGCTTTTTCAAAGACAAGTTGAAACAGCTGCTACATAAACATCAGAGGAAATCGATTTTCAGAACTAAAAAAAAAGTTTGTCTACATCCATCGTGTGGGCCGATGACTCGTCTTCACTGAAACTTGGGGTTTTGAACAAAATAAACCTCGAGGAGAATATAGTGAAACCAGCTTCCTAGTACTGGTTTTGGAGCACTGGACTTTCAATGGACTACCTAAAAAAGCACAGCATTTGGAAGATGACATCTGCAGTCCTTTTCATCTTTACCAACAGCGAACCTTTCTGCACAGACCGCACGGCAGGATGATGTCAGGCACTGCATCCCGGTGGCAGCTGTACTGTTTATCAGCTGGGCTGAGAAATGTACCTGAGAGTTCTCCTCACCGATGTGCCTGAAATGCACAAGTGAATCCATAAATAGTGGGCTGATAAGCAGTTGTTCTCTAGCTCGTCAACGCGGCCGACCTACCAGCGGATGCCCACACGTTGGCGCTGCGTGGTCTGTTTTTAAACTGAATTGTGCTGTCCATAAAATAAAAACAGTCACGACATCTAACACTAGCGTGGCGGGAATAGCATAAGCCTAACATCTCTCTCCTTGCTTTTTCAACGTCAAATGAAATCATCAGCATCCTGCTGAACTGATAGCGAAGGATTTCCGAGGTGTTCACCCACCTCAAGTCCTGCCCTATGGAGGCCCGTGGATTAGCGGCTGTGAAAGCAGAACTTCATACAAGGTTCGAAGTCGAACATATGACCAGAGAGGCACGCTGACCATTTGCCTAGTACCATTCACCTTTTCAGCTTGTATTTAATGTGAGAAGAACTGAGCTCTCAAAATATTTTTCTTAAGGTTGCCCATGCCATAAAGGAAAATTGGGCACTCCAACTGCCAAAAACTACGTTTTAATATGTTTTAAAGTATAATTTCTTAAGAGCAGTATCCCTATTGCTGGCAAGCTCTGCCATCATAGAACACACAGATAAGAAGTGTTAAGTGGGATTTAAGAACACTGGACTCAGATCAATTCCTATTGTTTTTAACCAAAAGGCTGGTAAGTTTGGATTTGTTTTTTGAAAATGAAAAGTAGTTGTGAAGTCCTGGACATGTTTTTATATGGAAAGTTTATATGTAAAAAAAAAAAGAATCTGGTAAATAAAATTATATTTTGCATTTGTCTATACATTATTTTAACTTCAATAAAGACCACAGGTAGGGCTCATTGACTGTTACCCATGTTTTTCTTGGTAGAGAATATAACTAGGAAACAAACACAGCACCGCAGTTAACAAGACACCTCTTTACACTTTTCTTTCTCTTCCCCCCTCTTCCAAAGCATGAAGCAGTAACTTAATTTCTTTACTCTTCACTTCATTCTGAGTTCCTTTAATGAGATGATATGTAAGCAGCTAAGAACTCCACATCACCTCCTACTGCATATTAAATGAGATGCCCTTTTATCCAGTAGCATCCAGGAAAGAAAGAATCCCAGAGTTTCTGCATCACAGCTGTGTCGGTAATTTACCTGTCAGTATCTAATATTGACTAAAACCGTCATGGGAGTTCCTTTATTTTGATCAAGTGAGATATTTCTTACATCAGGGAAATCTTTTCACTCATATTCTAGAAATAATGTCCCTACCCATTGACTAGGCCACCCTTTTGCCTTATAGTTTCAAAATTTCCTCCGTCTTATCTCCTCACTATGATTAGTTGCTTCCCAACTTGTCTATTTTTTTAAATGTCCTTTGCCAGTCCTTGAACATCACATGATTTATTTCTAATATATTTTCCAACATCAAAAGCATAAATAAGGAATAGATCCTGAGCGTAGGGTATCTCAATCTTAGCACAAATGTGTCTCCCAGTCTCCCATTCTCGAGCCTCAGGCATGGGCCGGGAAGCAAGGATCTGGGAACGGTGTTTGTGAGTATCTGCACTCTTACTGTTGAGCTTTGGACATGAGGAGAAGCACGAGGTCAGATGCACCAGGGAATTTGGCAGCATATTTCACGGAAAAATGGAAGCTCTATGTTGGTCAGCAGCGTGACAAATAGTATACAATTGAATTCTGATAGCTTAGTGATTTACAGTCTTATTCTATACTGCTATATAAATAGAAAACCATCAGAAATACGTTTCATTTTAGCTAATGATAGTGTTTTATCTGGGCTGAGTGAAGTCTTTTGTGTTGGGTCAGACTTGTTTTCTAAACCCAGTATTTCTATGTGGTTGGGAAAATACCACCTCTGTTCATGAGCCATTTTCCATGACAAGATAAACATCAATTAAATGTCACTCCAGAATTTAAGGGGCCACAGACTGTGCCATCTCTGAGTAGGAGAAGATGAGGGCAAATTACCTGATACCACATCCGATTATGCCTCTGTGTATAACGTATCTTGTCTTGAAAAGAAAAAGATATTCTAAAAAATCAATATGGAACCTCAGACATCAGTGCAAAGAGAGGCTTTGTGGTTTATCTGTACTAGACATAGCCAAGCTTTTCTACATCACTTTGTTTTCTTAAGTTTTATATCTAATTAAAGTTAAACTAGTTTATGCCAATCACAGTTGCTGAAATAGCTTTTTTTTTTTTTTTTCGGTACGCGGGCCTCTCACTGCTGTGGCCTCTCCCGCTGCAGAGCACAGGCTCCGGACGCGCAGGCTCAGCGGCCATGGCTCACGGGCCCAGCAGCTCCGCGGCATGTGGGATCTTCCCGCACAGGGGCACGAACCCGTGTCCCCTGCATCGGCAGGTGGACTCTCAACCACTGTGCCACCAGGGAAGCCCTGAAATAGCTTCTTGATGGTCAGGTGCTTTAAGTGATATTAGGCATATCTGAGCTTTTGTATAAATAGTAGTATCACCTTCCCCCAATCCCATCTTGCACCCCAATTCTGCGGCTTCATCTACCTGGTCTCTATAAAATCAAGGAGCCACAGAAGCAGATCCATCTCCCCAGTGTTTGTCTCCTAAGGGTGACTCGGTTGCCAGATCAAATTAGCATTTGGTGATTTGCTACCTATCTACTCATGCCACATTTTCAAGATTTTTATCTCACCCCAGGTGATTCTTCACTCTGCTTTACCATCCTCAAGTTCATAAGCAGTGCAGAAATCCAGAGAATGCACATGTTAGAGATGAGAAATGGTAAGGACTTCACATCAATCTTATCCACCCTATCGTTTGATAAATACTCCAAGGGAGTCCAAAGGAAATGTATCTGCCAAAATTAACAAGAAATACATGTAAGACAAATTTCCTTTTAGTTTTTGCAGTATAACGTAAATGGGCATATGGTTCTATTTAATAAATAGACGTAGGCAACTTTACTCAAGAAACAAAACATTGAAGATAAGTATTTGTGTTTTATTTCCTTATTCTGGTAGATAAGAGAGAATGATTACAAAGATCTCTCTCTGTGTATCTATTTATATATTTATCTGTTTATGTATGTTTCTGTTTATATGTCAGTTGTCTGACATCTTGTTTATGAACGACGGAAGATGTATATTTAATAATAATAATGTTTATCTCTGACCAGGAAAATGAAGTTAGATGATTCTCCTTTTAAATGGCTTTTCAGTGGGAGATCTCAAAGTCCTTGAGAAATACTTCCCAAAGCCCTGAAAGCTAGTTGAAACCTATTACTCCATGTATTTCATTACACTGGTCTTCAGGATATTTCTCTACATGACACGTACGGAAGAACCAAATTACAAATGAAGACATAGAGAACAAAAAGGCCAAGTGACAAAATTGCAGATCCAGAGTGGGGATCTTCTGCTGTCTGAACAGCCTGGTCCCAGTCCATAGTGACACCTCCTACCCCCAGGACCTGAAGAAACTCATAACAATTTTGAGTTATAAACTCACAACTACTTTATACAGAAGAAATTATTTCTGGACTATCTGGGAGCTAGTAAAACGTTCACTTGTTTAGTGATTCTCTGACTTCATAGTGCGAGGGTGTCTGATTCAGTATAGGTTTTGTAATGAAAGCTGTATACTTTCTTGCTAAGACCACACACATTTAATACAAGGAAATACACTGTCAAAAGTGAAGGTGCTGGTGACGTAGTTCAAGGTCAGCCATCAACTACTTCCAAGACCTCAGACAAATATCTTTAAATCTCTATCATTCTCTATAACTGACTTTCCTAAGATTATATCACATAAACTGACGTCTTGGCCCGTTTCTGGGAAGATCTATTATGTGGATTAAAACACTTGCTGAAGGTTGATATGGATTAAAAATGCAAAAGTTTACATAAAGTTCAAAGATCATTCAGTTCTCAATTTCCCTTTTCTCAGGAAGAATCAATGCACAGAGCCACCAATGTTCAGAAATCCACCCCTTTCAGTGGATTTCCTTCCAGGAGGCTTCTATTCTGGAAAAAATACTGAAGCAAAGCCTCAGACATTGAAGCTTTTCTAGGACACAGGCACTTACAACAATACAGCAGTAAGTACAACTTAAAAATTAGGTGGCCTATTGCTAGCAAAATCCAGGAATGCAGAGATCAGGATAATTAACAAGCAAACATCTTAACTACAAATCAGACTGATCTCTTCACATAAGTGTAAAAATAGGTCTACTATCACCATTATCCTCTTAAACAGACATAGATGCACAGGGATGTCCAGCCCTTATGACTGGGTATACTCCTGGGAAAAATGTTGTTAGGTTAAAGAGACAATGACATACCTGATTTCCCCGTGGAACCAGCATAGAACATGTGGTTCTTGACCCAGGATTCAGTTCCACCTCCAACTTTGCACCATCACCTGTAAACTCCCTCCCCGTGTCACCAGCCTCTCCCTCCCTCTGCTGGCTCTTTCTCCTCAGCTCACAATGCTACAATTCTCACCGCAAAGAAGACAAGCACACCATCCTGCACCCTCCTTTAGCATCTGTCTTATTCTCACCTTCTCTTTATAGCTAAACATTTTGAAAGAATAGTACATTCTTCGTCATCAGCATCTCACCTCCCATGACTTCTCAACCACTGACCTCCACCCTCACCACTGCACTGAGCTGCTGTCATGAAGATCGAACCACTATGTTGTACACACGAAACTAATATAATGTTATGTCAATTACACTTCAATAAAAATAAATAACTTTTTTTCATTGAAGTATAGTTTATTTACAATGTTTCAGGTGTACAAGAGTCTCTGGCTCTTCCATCACTTCCTGTTCAGGAAGATGCATCTGGCCACCGGAGGGTGAGAGCGGAGGAGGGGTAGTAGAATCTGCCTTCTCCAGCAGCTACTGAAGAGGCCAGGGCATGTAATCTGAAGGTGCACGGTGATTTACTCCGCTCTGAATGAACTTTGTCCATAGTTCAGTAGAGAGAGAAGAGAGAAGGGGGCCAACAGATCCATTTCCACTTGTCCTGCTCCAGGGAACTGTTCCTAGGAATATGTTCCCCTAAAGCCTATCCAGAGACACCTCATGTGGCCAAGTGGGTCCACCTGCCCAGCTTCTCGTCTTGGCTTGTTCTGAAGCTGTGGCATTTGCACAAACCTTGCATTTGCTCCCTATCCTTCTCTGCCTCACATTCTGCTTCTGTCAGCCTCACTGCTCTAGGATTGGCTTCCTCATAAAGCACTAGCTCTTAAACCTTGCCTCAGGCTCTGATCTTTCTAGGGAATCCAGGCTAAGACATCCCACAAACCAGCAATTCAACTTGCAGGTGTTCACCCTAGAGAAATCGAAGCACATGGGCACAAAGAGATGAATGCAAAGATGTTCAGTGCTACAATGTTTGTCCAATATTTGTATTAGCACAAAAGCAGAGGCAATCTAACTGTCCTGCAGTAGGAGAATGGGTAAACTATGGCTTACTAATTAAAACAATCCATTATCATACAATAGTTAAAGTGATCTCATGTATCAAAGTAGAGAAATGTCAAGAACGTAATATTGAGTGAAACAAAGTTATAAAAGATGGAGTACACTATATCATTTACACAAAATTTTAAAACACAAAACAATATATCCCTTATATATCTTATACATGGGAATGATATTCTGCAATTTTAAGAAAGGATTTACCTCTGGGAAAGAAAAAAATTTTAATCTGTCTTTAACAATTGTTCTAAAAAAGAAAAAAAAGACCTAAAGCAAATATCACTAATGTGATTATCTGTTTCATTTTGCCAGTGTATATATTGTTATCAGTTATATTGGGTTGGCCAAAAAGTTTGTTCAGGTTTTCCATAGCATTTTACGGAAAACCCGAACGAACTTTTTGGCCAACCCAATATTCATAAACTTTTTTGTGGTTCCACCATCTTTTAGAATTAAAATTTAAATGACTCAAGCCCTCATCCTGCATATCATAACGTTAGAATGTCCAAAAGTCTCTTCAAGCGAGGTTTCTTTGAATTTTCAGGGGATTTACAATTGGCTAAATCGGTTTCTGTTCTGTGAGCACTTTCCTTCTCCCCTGATCCCCAGCTCTGGGCCTCCTCTAGCCTCAACTGTCTGTACCATGGGCCTCAGTCCTCCCTCGATATGCTGCTGCCACCAACACACAGAGCAGAGGGATACTGGAGGGAGGGCTGTGTTATCCCTCAACTCCGTGAACCATTAACAGACTTACAGTTGAGGGTAATGAAGACAGATTACAGTTCAGTTAAAAATAAAAAAAAAAAGAACACAAAACTTAAATTAAATGTGTTCTAAAAGCTCATTCAGTCATTTCCCTCTCTACATTTAGGCCCACGCTGTCTCCATCTTCTGGGGCTTTTCTGTTACACACACACACACACACACACACACACACACACACACCCCTTCTCCCTACCCTGACTGCCAGCCGTTCTATCCCACAAATTCTGTTAATCCCTTCTTCAGAATAGTTTTGTTTTTCACCCCTGCTCCAAACTGACTTTCAAGCCTACCCTTGCTTATTCCAAAATAGGAATCCACATCGTTAAACAACAGGCCTTCTGTTTAGGATCTCTGCCCTTTGGCTGCACAAAACAGAAGGAAAAGCTTTGAAATTACAGGCTTTCCTTTCGCATGAACAAATTTTATGAAAGATAGCGTCCCCCTGCAAGTCTTTCTCAAAACAGAAGGAAAACAGTGTGAAAATTCACTTTACGTCTGTCCAGAATAAATCTGCAAGGGTGGGGAATCTCCCCCAACGCCCCACCACAGTTTACCCAACTCAGCACCCCTACACATATATACAAGTGCTAAAAGCCCTGAAATCTAGGTCTATTTAGTATAGGGGCAAATAATTCCGTACACCTTAGTTGATACTGAAGAGACATCTGCATTATGATCCAGTATTAGAATTACTGTCCATAAGGATGATGCCTTAGATGTGCATAGCCTTCCACAGTTTACAAGGAACTTTTATATAGAACACAATCTGTAAAGAAATACGTAAGGAGACGCAAATAATTTTTAGCAGAACTGAAACTAAAATCCAGTTCTCTCGACACAATAAAATTCTTTCCACTCTACCAAGCTGTATCTAAACTTATGTCACCTAGAAAAGATTAGATTAGTATGAGTACTATAGAAAGGATAAGGTGAAAAGAAATCTAAAAGATTTCAGAAGAATTCATTTCAAAGTTTAAGCTTTGGTGGACAAATGGTTGTCTAGAACAGTGCCTAATGCATAGTAGGTGCTCAAGAATTTGTTGAATGAATGAATGAATGAAATGTGTATGTCCCTGGCTGCCTGAAATCACTATTTAGTTATCCAGAATAACCCAAGGGTTTTAGATGTTTGAAATGGTGATATCCAGGATGGAGGGAGATGTGTTTGTATGTATGGAGATATATATATATCTCCAGAAATTCCCCATCTCTATTACTCTCTTCCTTGCCTACATCCTTCGTCTTCAAAGCCACATTAAAAAGTATAGATCATTAATATATAAGAAAACATACCCAGGGGTATAAAAACCATACGTAGAAGAAGACACTGAGATTCAGATAAGATTTTTTCACAACTTTATTACCTACTGAATAGAGTACCCTTTGTGTAATCTTTGGTGAAATCAGACTTTCTTAAAGGAGAGAGCATATGTGACTTCCTTCCTTCTTCCTGGTGCTGAGGGTGAATGTGGCCATGCAGAGCACAGAGGTAAAGTAAAACCCTTGACTTTGATTCACAAGAAGGGGAAAATTTGCTCAGAGAATGGGACGCACCAGAGAACAGACCTCGGTCCCACTCTTGCCCAGTGGCTGAGCAAACAGCAGAGTTTTATTTGGCAGAATTTGCTTCAGAGAGTTAAGAGAAGAGAGAAGGGATCCAAAGAGGAAGAGTGAGGGTCGGGTTTTAAACCCCTGTGCAAATAGTGCAGTCAGGTTGAAGCACCCTGGAGAATTTAGAACACTAGCCAAAATGGAATCATTACCTATCTAGCAAAAATGCCAGAATGTTATTAAGTCACCTGCAAAGCATACGAAGGAGAGAAAAGGAGTCTCTTTCTGTGCCAAAAGACAGCAATCCCTGAATAGGTTCGTGGTCTATCACCATGAGAAGCTTAAAGAACACCGCCGAAAAATGAACTTGTATGATTGTACTGAATAAAAAATTTGCTAAAGGATTCCAACATCTTGTGATAAGTGAACGTGAATCAAAAGAAACTCAATGCGATTATGAACCAGCCGATATTGAGGATTCAATTTAAGAGTAAAAAGATTTGGGAAGAGCCCCTAGCCGAGGAGATAACGTCTTCCCTGGGGGTGGATTAAGGAAGTCAAGTATAGCATTCCCCGACTTCCAGAGTGGCTGAATGGCTTCGACCGCCAGATCTCCTCCCCACGTCCATAAACCCCAGCTCACTGCTGGGGCTCAGCAGCCTCACTCCCAGGCCGACAGTGCTGCTGGAAAAGCCACAAACTGGTGATTTGTTTTCTTTTCTTTTTAACAACGTAATTAGTATTGCACAAACTAAACTATGGCAACACTGAAAGAAACATAAATAAAAAAATGAAAATCACCCGTAATCCCCTCACTTTAATATATGATTTTCATTTATTTATTTTCTGTTATGTTAATAGATACGTTTTCCCTCATTGCAAACCCAGCACATATACAATTACATGGTGCTATTTTTCTTTTGCGAGAGTGTAAAATTTTTTCATGTTCCCCAGTTTTCATAATTGTTATTTTTTCTGTATTGAGATTCAGTGATTTTCCATTGAAGTATTAATCCTAATTGATTTAACCACTTCCCTGCTGTGAAGCATTTTGGTTCTTTCCAACTTTGTTCATTCATTCGGAAAGCATGAAGTGTCTTTTATGTGCCAAACACTATACTAAACATTAGAGACGTAAATAGTCCCTGCTCTTGACAAATTCAGGGGAAAAGAGATGTGGTCACTGAAGGGGGGACCTGGAACCAAACTGCCTGGATCCAGAGCTCCCCGTGGCGTTGGTCTTGCATCCGAGCTCACTTCTCCCTCTGCCTAATCTTCTTCCTCCCTCTCCTTTCCACAGGGGTTGATCCCGAGAGTACACCCTAATAAGCCCCCTGAACACTAGGCTGTCTCAGAGTCTGCTTTCTGAATACACCAACCTGTGAAACACCATAAAAGAAAGATGAGCTTTTCAAACCCTTGGGTAGAAATGGAACATAAATCTCACACCAGGGATCAAAAGACCTAGTTCAAGTCCCAGATCAGCCACAGAGAGGCAGTGTGATCTTGAACAAGCCTCTTACTGTCTTGAACCTCAAATGTTTCTAAGAGAAGAATAATTCCTCCCCATCTATCTTACAGGGTTATGGCATGAGGATTTAATAAGATGTGTCTTGGGAAAACGCTGCAGAGTGTAAGATGCTGGGTAATTTGTTATTCAGTAGATTCTGGAGTTGTTCTTTTCTTTGTCTGTTAAGTTCATCCTTCTCAGCATTAAACCATTCAGATTGCTCTAGAAAAATATTTCCCTGGGTTATTCTCATAGGTGGCTGGAACGAACTCTCTAAGGCTCATAAAGAGATTTAAAAGATCAAGAACACTGAGAGAATATCAAAGCACTCTGCATATTTACAACAAACATTTCTACATAAAATATTTTATGACTACACACCCAGATCCCAGGCTACATGAAGCCCTGTAGTCTTGGGTATAAATGAACTAAGACGTAAGAGAGTCTGAGGCAGACACAGGACCAGATATAAAGAAGGTTATGTGGCCCCAGTCCTGTTAATGATAGGAAGTTATAGTATAATGATTTTATGGGGAGGGGGGTCTATTGCTAATATTTCAGCCCTTCCTGTCTAGAGAACTTTTTAAGCACGCCTTGGTTCATTTTTCTTTCTGTTGTTGAAATTTCTTCATAATAATTAGGAGTCTCATCAGAGAGGTGGTAGCTCGACTGGAAATCAGAAGAATGATGGACATTTCGATTTTCGGTGGAAGGAAAGACTGGTAATGCAGAGACTGGACATAGTGGGGATGGCAGCTCTTCAGTGCACAGCGTCACTGGGAGCCTCTCCCATTGAGAAGGTGTGACCACCGTGTCACAACTTCTCTTCCTCTGACCACCGTGTCCTATGCCAAGTCGGTAAGACATAGCAGCCAGTGAACCGCAGCCACTGCAAACACTCCGTCTGTGTATCCAGCTATCTATCTACCATCTATCTACCTACCTAATCTGTCAATCGTCTATCTATATCTTACTTATCTATCTATGTATCATCTATCTATCATCTCTATCTCTTTTTTTGAGAGAGAAAGTCTCAGATTAGTGTAACAATTCACTGACCTGTAAATTGTTAAAAAAGAAAAATTAGGGGGGTTATAATGAGGGTCTTAGCCTCTGTCCACCTTCAGCAACCTTCAGAGATCTTTGATTTCCTCATCTCGATTCAATGAAAAACACAATATTAATTCAAAGTTAAAGCATTTTCCCTTTGCTAAGGGCAGCAATCTTTCTCTTAGCCCTTTTCCAGCACTAATGAGGAGAAAGCAACTCCCATTCAAAAAGCCCACTGTAGAAAGTGGAGCTGCTCTGTCAACACCAGCAAACAAGAGTGAACAAATTATCCTTAATTTTCCCCCCCAAAATTAATAAATAATAGAGAAAGTGGGAGTTCATTTGACAGTAAACAGAATAAGATCCAGGCTAAACAAAGAAAAACAAAAAAAGCAGAGTTGGTTTAAGTGTCTCTTCTCTTCCCCTCTCTGTTTATGTCACTTTTCTCTCTCCCTTAGGGTCTACCAACCTTTGTACAGGTTTTTTCCCCTTGCAATCCCTTGCCCTCCCAAACTCCTCACCCTAATTTGGCTGTCCATGACTCAGTATCTTTATTTACCTCCACTCCCCAACCCAAGGCATGCACTCCTTCCCCACTCATAACCCCATTAGTCAATGGGTCTTATGCCCTCAGGTTTTAAGGGCTAACTAGCTAGTCTGGAGGCTAACATAGATTACAGAAAGAGGCTGGGTAGGGAGGGGCTGCTCCCAGATAACATATGGCAAATACATGTTAATAATAACTTCCTAAAGACAAGTGGCCCATGGGAACCATTTTCCCCATTAGAGATTCCAATGGTGGACATTTCAGACTTGACAGCTAAGGAGGACCAAGCTCCGGCTGGCTGGGGGGAGCGAAGAGAACTGCAGCTGGAATGACCACTTTCACCCCAATCTGAGGAGGTTCCTCCCAGGCCTAATCTCTTGATGTAGAGGCCCTCTACCTGCTAGTTTCCTTCCTTCAAAGTTCTGGGAACGTCGATACCATCTTGCCAAGAGCCTTTTTGACTCCCTGGATTCCCTTCAGTCTGGTAGTATACCTTGGCTTCAGAACAGAGAGGACTGAACTGTCAATGATGATCTCCTCTGATCTGGCAATTCTGAAGCATAAACGTGCCGAAATGAGACAATTAGAGGAGCCGTGCCTTATGCGTGAGGACTATTGTGTATTAACGTGCTGAGTGCCACCCAAAAGATAGGTAGTAGGTACCCAAACCCACTCGTGGTATTTTAACCTGCATGTTTTAAAAAATCGTGAAGCTTTAAAACTCCCCCAACGTATGCAACAGAATCATTCTGCGTTTCCTGAGGTAGTAGCTGTGTGAAGAGTGATATTGCCAAGGGGGTTTGGGGGGGTTGATCAGCGGTGACATTAGACAGCAGTTTCCTGTGAGAAGCACGGCTGCCATTTAGACGAGGCAGGGAAGAGCGGAAACCAAGCAAAGAGGGCTCGAAGGGAGGAGATGACGGGGGACAAGTGGAGAAGCTGTACGGTCAGCAGTAAAGCCCCGCAGACGGATGACGAGCCCAGCAAATGCCTCCTCCTAACACGTACCCGCTGCTCATCTACTGAAGAGTGAAAACCAACATGGCAAACCTTTCCTTTTGTTCTCATGAATTGGCAAATATAAGGCCCACATCACTAATATTGCCCCAAAGTCCTAACTATCCAAAATGACTAAAAACAAGGCATTCACTCATTCAGTGAAATGAATGGCGTGGAAAAATGAGGGATAGGGACGGGGGAGACAGATTTCACCAACTTCCACATATTCCAGAATGATTTTTATGTCTGCCGTCCAGACACACGGATGTAACACATGTATGCAGTTGAAAGAGATATCTTTTCCTCTTAACATATTAGGGTAGCTGTGCTTCACATGATTCATGTACAGGTATAAGATTTAAATCTGGTCAGTTTCGCTTTTTTTTGTTTGTTTGTGGCCTTTTAGCAGCCTCTATTTTCCCCACCCTCCCCACCCCAAGGCAACCACTTTTCTACTCTTTGTTTCTATGAGTTTGACATTTTAAAAAGAAATTTATTTATTTATTTATTTGTGTGTTTGTTTATTTATTTTATTTACTTATTTGTTTATTTCGGAGTCCACATATAAGTGATACCATACGGCATTCGTCTTTCTCTGTTTGGCTTATTTCATGTAGCATAATGCCCTCCAGGTTCATCCATGTTGTCACAAATGGCACCATTTCCTTCTTTGTTGTGTCTGAATAATATTTGATTGTATATACAGATCTTCCTCGACTTACGATAGGGTTATGCCCCATAAACCCATCGTATGTTGAAAATATCATAAATTGAAAATGTATTTAATACCCGTAACCCACGGAACAACATAGCTTAGCCCAGCCTACCTTCAACATGCTCAGAACACAACATTAGCCTACAGTTGGGCAAAATCATCTAACACAAAGCCTATTTTATAGAATAGGTGACAATATAACGAAGTGTTGAATATCTCATGCCATGTATTGGATTCTGTATTGAAAGTGAAAAACAGAATGGTTGTTATGGGTACGGAATGGTTGTAGGTGTATCAGCTGCTCACCCTTGTGAGCCTCTGGTTGACTGGGAGCTGCGGCTCACTGTCGCTGCCCAGAATCACACAAGAGAGTATCATACCACCTATCACTAGCCCAGGAAAAGATCTAAATTCAAAATTCAAAGTGCAGGGACTTCCCTGGTGGCGCAGTGGTTAAGAATCTGCCTGCCAACGCAGGGGACACGGGTGTGACCCCTGGTCCGGGAAGATCCCACATGCCGCGGAGCAACTAAGCCCATGCGCCACAACTACTGAGCCTGCGCTCTAGAGCCCGTGAGCCACAACTATTGAGCCTGCGCCACAACTACTGAAGCCCACGCACCTAGAGCCCGTGCTCTGCAACAAGAGAAGCCACCGCAATGAGAAGCCCGCGCACCGCAACGAAGAGTAGCCCCTGCTCACCGCAACTAGAGAAAGCCCACGCGCAGCAACGAAGACCCAACACAGCCAAAAAAAACCATTCAAAGTACAGTTTCTACAGAATGCGTATCACTTTTGCACCATCATAAAGTCAAAAAATCGTAATTCAAACCGTCATAAGTTGGGGACCATCTGTACATATACCACACCTTCTTTATCCATTCATGTGTTGATGGACACTTAACGTCGTTTCCGTATCTTGGCTATTGTGAATAATGTTGCTATGAACATGAAAGCACAGATATCTCTCTGATATTCTGTTTTCATTTACTCTGGATATATACCCAGAAGTGGGATTGCTGGATCATGTGGTAATTCTATTTTTAGTTTTTTGAGGAACCTCCAAACTGCTTTCCTTAGAGGCTAAACCAATTTCCACTCCCACCAACAGTGCACAAGGGTTCCCTTTTCTCCACATCCTCACCAACACTTGTTATCTCTTGTCTTTTTGATAATAGTCATTGTAACAAGTGTGAGGTAATATCTCATTGTAGTTTTGATTTGCATTTCCCTGATGATTAAGGATGTGAGTACCTTTCCATGTACCTATTGATCATTTATATGTCTTCTTTGGAAAAATGTGTATTCAGTTCCTCTGCCCATTTTTAAATTGAATTGTTTGATTTTTTGCTACTGAGTTGTGTGAGTTCTTAATATATTTTAGATATTAACCCCTTAGCAGTTGTATGAGTTGCAAATATTTTCTTCCATTCTGTAGGTTGTATTTTCTTTCATTTTGTTGATGGTTTCTTTTGCTGTGTAGATGCTTTTTAGTTGGATGTAGTCCCACTTGTTTTTTTTTGTTTTTTTTTTAGCTTTTGGTGTCACATCTTAAAAACATCATTGCTAAGACCAGTGTCAAGGAGCTTACTCCCTATGTTTTTTTGTAGGTCAATTCTGTCAACTTTGGACAATTTTGTTATAATGAAACTTTATTCCTGAAGGGTTTGTTCATTGAGTTGTCACTGTATAAAGAAAACCACATTAAAATGCAAGACTTAGAAAAAAAAAAAACTTAAGTCTTTGCAAGATCAGAGTGCTCCTCACTTTTGCTTAATATCAGATTGTCACAATTAATAATCATTAGCCGCAAGAAAGAAGTAATTTACCTTTTCATGGCGCCTTGACTAAAGATTTCGCTTTCAGAAGGTGGAGGACCAACTGTATGATTTCGGGGGGGATTCAAGGCAATTACGTAACTGTTTATCTTGGTTAGCATAATATTTTGTTGCACTGTTAATTTATACCATCAAATTGTATGACTTTTAGTAATTTTTTTCCCTTAGGGTCTGAGTGATTGTTTTCCAATTAAGGAACAACATTAAAAAAAAAAGAACCTTTGAGAGAAAAATTCAACTGTGTCAGTGTCCCTAATGGATTCTAGAAAATAAACCAGATTGTTGACTTGGTCTTCCTCTCCTAATAACTGACCCAGAAAAGAAGTTTAATTTCTTAGAATGTAAAGTAGGACTATTTCCTTTGATATTTCTATTAATCAGATATCTGAAATCCAAATTTATAATGGGCATATCCATCTGGCATGAAATGGTTTTTAAAATGAAGTACATTATTTCTCTGACCCAACAGCTGTTACTGAATACTATAGAGATGTCTGAGATGGTGTTTGTAAGTACAACTCTAATGGTTTCTGAAATATGACTTAAAAGTCAATATCTAAAAGTATTTTAAATGCATACTTGGGCATTATTCATCCTAGAGGCATGCACATCTCATTTTCTAGAAAAATCAAAGGCATACTTTGTAAAAATGAAAACAACATTTTCAATACTGTCTGTAGGATTTGATTGTGCAGGGCCAATACTTATATTTAACCAACTTGGGGGATGAACTAAATGATGAAAGAATATTAAACTTGAACAGTTTAGACATAGATTTTCTACAGCTAAAACTCTGTGTCTTAGTCATATGGAGCTACCACAACCACTGACAAAGAAATGAATAAAGTAAAAATTAACTATAAGTTTCTTTTATCTTAATATTTCTTTTAAAATATAGGGAAAAGAGCAGTTATATTATTTGTGAGTTCAATATAATTATCCACTGATTATATAATGCTTAATTCATTTTCCTAAGGTGTGTTTGGAGAAACAAGTAACAACAGTATTGTAGGGATTACATCAATGAAGAGCAATCACTAAATAATAAAGCAACAACATTTATAACAAATATAATATTTTTGTTAGGGTTTTAAAGTCCCTAGGAATTTTTGAATATTGAAAGAGCAAATAGATATAAATATATTTCGCTTTAGATGAGGTTTGCAATTTTTCTTTCCATGATTAATTTTAGGGAAATTAAGACACATTTTTTATGGAAAAAAAGTTTACTCTGTAATTACATATTACTTCAAGATTTTAAAATTCATGCTCTGATATATAAATAGATTATAATCAAACTAATTAATACTACATTAATCTGGTTCATAACATCAGGTTACAGCTGATTCAACACTCATTACAGTTCATCTTTATTTTCTAGTTGAATTTAAAAATGACTTTTTTTCTGAGCAAAGAGAGGTATTAAGAATTTCATTTTTATTTATAATAATTAATTGTTCAACATTTCTAAATTCATCAAAATTATATATTTTGTTGATTCTTTGCCACTTCAAAGTCTATAACTTGGGTAAATTTTCAGCACATGCCTGAAAATTACACATTTGCAATTCATTGTGCTTTTAGTCAGCAGTGATTAGTGAACTCAAATTGGAACTTTAACTATAGAATACTTAGAGCCTCTTCAGACCGTGGCAGGTACTGTTTTGAAAAGATAATTGTAGAAATACATCTGTTAGAAACATATAGTCTTGGGGGAAAAATTAATGAAATACATAAATATTTCACAAGAAATTCACAAGGTTTGATATCTGTAAGCAAACTCGATGATGCCACCACCGAACCATACCTGGCCCACGGAGTGGCAGAGAATGGGCTGTGTGCAAGAGAGAGCCTGAGAACAATTCTGCAGATGGTGCTGAAAAAAACCTGGGTGCACGTATGTACAATCTTTCAACCTCCACATCCCAGCTCAGGTGGGAATCTCCCTCCCCTTGTCCATGCACATCCCTCAAGCTGCAATTTACCCTTCTGTCTTCAAGGTGGCTGTGAGTTTAGTTTAACCCGATTTCACTTCAATAAATTGTTAAGGGAGACGAATGCTATTGGAGCTTTTCACACTCCGCACACGGGTAGAGCTGGAACTGCCCTGATTTTCACTTCTCCAAGGCCCTTGCTGCTGGCCAACCTCCATATAAGCCCCCCAGGCTTCCTAGTACACAAGCATCCATCTGAATTTTGAATCATGCTGAGGGCTGTGGGTACAGAGTACAAGGCCTCAGGAACCAACGTAAAGCTGAAAACATTGTAGTTGCTACTTGTATAGAATATAACATATACATGGTTCTTCCAGTAGCCACGTGTCTTTTAACCTGATAAAAGCACAGAAGTGCTAGCTGGAAATGAGAACCGAATCTGCAAAACTAGCTTAGATCATTCAAATCTGCCTGACTCCAAACCAGTCCTGGGACAGCCCTGCATCTATTCCACCCACCACCAACGTTGGAGCTCCTCTAGTTTCATTTCATAACTAGAATGGCATCCTTCAAAAGAAGTAAAGTAATTGTTATCATGTTAAGTGGTCAAGACAACCTGGCAATAGGAGTTTTTAAAAGTAATCGAAAAGAGAGAGTTAAGAAATACAAAAGGATAATTTGAGTTCATTTTTGAGAGAAGTTTAGCTACATCAAAAAAATGCTTCAAGTCAATTATTTAAAAGATAGAAATGATTTCAGTGTCAGTCTCCTTTAAACACGTGCATCTGTTGGGTTTTGTTTTATTTTATTATCGTTTGAAGGTAAGTAGAACTGCAGACATCAGCTTCTCTGAATAATCACTATGAAATCTTCCAAAAGAAAGGCAAGGGCTATAACCCTTGTCTAAATTTTTGGATGTCTTCCCAGTTAAATGTCAAAACAGTAGCTTCCTTTGGGATAACTATTCTTCTTTATTGTACTGAAGAGCCTTTTAAGTGGTTTACTCTGAATAATTGCATAGCACGCTTGACTTTACTTTCACATAATATGAAAATTTTTATTTTCTCATTCTCTAGGGAACAGCCAAGTTACTTCAAGCCTGTTTCTTTTCTCTCTTAAATACAAAGCTATTTTTCTGGAAGTGGAGGTGGGGGACCCGTAATATGCAAAGGCAGAGAACGTATAATCAGTGTAGATGAACAGAAACGTGTATCCCCTCCACACTTCATCCACACCCAGTCAGCTTGCTTTCTTCTGAAACCATATACATATTCACACCCCGGGATTTTCCAGGTGCTGTTTACTCCTGCTCTGCCCTCCCCCCTCATTCTCAGACTACTGTTCCTCACTTATCTTTCACTGTCAGCTCAAAATCCATCTCCATCATGGATGCCTTTTCCCCTGATCATCCAGACAGGATGATGTGTTCTTTTCTCAGCTAGGGAATGGGTCCCCACTGTTAACTTTTTAGAGTATACAATTTTAGCATTAGTTTTGATTTAAAAAAAAAACAACTTCACAATTTTCACATTTACACTACTTACAGAATTGTTCTTTTTCATGGGGCTACCAACGTTTGCAGTCACTGTCTGCTTGTATCCTTCCTATCCTGAAATTTTGTCATAAGGTACGTTGATTCTCCTAGAACGGCAAGGGACCCCAGGCTAGCTGACCGGAAACACCAGGATCTGGCAGATGGCTCAGCAGGGGAACGTTCTGGCTCCTCCTCTCTACCTTTGATTGTCTTTTCATCTATAGAAGCAGGTCCCGTAAATATCCCAAGGGGCATTAGCTGTTCACTGTCCGAATAGCTCTCTGCCAAGTGACCTGGAAAGGAGGAAGCCTGCTTGCGAAGGCTGTGGAGCCATGGCTGGGGGCAGTGGACGGCTGACAGCGGCTGAACCCCTCCAATGACACCACTTCCCTCTTCCCGAGGACTGCTTCCCACACGCTGTTATGTGTGGTCCAATTAAGTTGGTCCTTCCGCACAAATCATTTTTTTCCTAAATATATTAGGAAAACCGTCATGTTCATCTGCTTTTACTTTGATCAGTAAAGAATACTTATTTAGGGATCGATCTGGCTGGGGCTGACGATATTTGATAACACTCACAAAGTAGCTTGCTTATTTTCATTACCTCATTCTTCCAGTACATCATAACTCCTCGGGGAGGGACAACATTTGCTCCTGCAGGAGGAATGGCTCCAGCCTTCTCATTGGTTCTCCCCTGCCTAAGGACTCCAGGGAGATCAGCACTCCCCCCATTCTTCTGGATTCCCTAGATTTTTGTACAGAAATTTATGGAAAAGAGAATTGTAATGCTGCAGTGTTAATTAGATATTACAATCTTGTGAAGGATAAAAATGAGACGAAAAGGATGACCTGAAAAAGAAAAGAAGCAAGGAAGGGTTAGGAAAGATTTCGAAGATCTTTAAAACTACTAGGAAATTATCTCCTCAGAGTGAAAACATTTCTATAATAAGTATTAAAATTATTCTGCTGTCAAGTACTTAGCTTAATTACTGTTAAAATATTAAAATTGTGCTTCCGTAGATTGAGACTAACTTTTAAATTTCAGGCATTTAGATTTAGGGTTCAACTCACAGCTTATTAAAGTGTGGGATGTGATTCTCTAATGTTCTTACAACTATGTCCCAAAACTCCAGAGTGTACACACTATATGGGCCAATTAATTTCCAGACTTCATAATGTATGTCAGCCTATAAACAATTAGTAACAACAACAAAAAGATGATACCCTTTTTGATGGTAAATCATACTGAACATTTAACAGACATTCACTGAGGGCCTATTGGGTCCCAGGCACTCTCAGTACCTGGATGGAGATGGGGAAGGGGATGAGGAAGTGGACAGGGTAAGGATAGATGGGGGATGCAGGTGGGGGAGAGGGGAAATAAGGAAATTAACAAAGCACAGTACCCACTTTCAAAGGTGTTCATGATCCCACGAGAGTTGAGAGAAAAGGTGGAGGAAAAGAAAAATGCTGTTGGGGACTTCCCTCGTGGTGCAGTGGTTAAGGATCCACCTGCCGATGCAGGGGACACGGGTTCGAGCCCTGGTCCGGGAAGATCCCACATGCTGTGGAGCAACTAAGCCCGTGCGCCACAACTAATGAGCCTGCGTTCTAGAGCCCGCGAGCCACAGCTACTGAGCCCACGTGCCACAACTACTGAAGCCCGCACGCCTACAGTCCGTGCTCTGCAAGAAGAGAAGCCACTGCAATAAGCCCGCACACCGCAACAAAGAGTAGCCCCTGCTCGGCACAACTAAAGAAAGACCACGCGCAGCAATGAGGACCCAACACAGCCAAAAATAAATAAATACATAAAATTAAAAAAAAAAGTTTTCCTAGAGCCAGGAAATGAGTTTTGTCTCAGCTCCATCAGTTAGAAACCATACAGCCTTAAGTGCTTCCCCTCACCTCTCCACTTTCAGGAGAGAATGCAAGAAAGCCCTTCGTGTACTAAAAAGGTAGAAACAAAGGCCGGCTAATGATACTACTATGCCCCTCAGAGACGGTGAAACTGGGCTTAGATTAAGACCACCAAAATCACACACTACAGGAGGGATAAGAAAGACCCAGAGGAATTCAAATTTTCACTTCCTGATTAGGCTGCCCCTCTTGAACTGAGCTCTAATCCACGGCGATAGTTTGTCCTGTGAGTAACTGTCCAGCTTCACTTCCTGCCACACCTCCCAGACAGGGCCACATCAGACATTGCTAAAAGACAGCACAACACCAGCCCCTCCACACCTGTGCCAAGGTCCTGCCTTAGGTCTCAGTACCCTAAACCTGGCACTGTCTTACCTCCTTGGAGTAACACCTTATTGTATTATAACGACTGTCCCCTTAACAGTCTGGCAACTCCTTGAAGACAGAGATCATGTATTATCAATCTGTGTACCCCTGTCAGAGTACCTGATAAAGATACATGGTTTATTGAATGAGTGGATGGGTGCATGCATATAAGCCATTTCTGCCCACAAAGAACAGAATTGTGACGTACTCCAACTATGTGCCTATGTGTGTCTCCCTAAAGCACTATAACTCTCAATATGGTTTTATAACAGCTTTACTGAGATGTAATTCACATACAGGTATCCTCAGTTTTTTCAAAAGTTTGCCATATACCACTTTGCTTTTACGACAAACCTACATTAGTAACCATTTTCGCTAACTGAAGGAAATCCAAAGAGGGTTTTGTGTAAAACCCTCTTTGTGCTTTTATGTAAAAGGCAAAAAGCAAACGTAGTATTTGTCATTTGATTTGCAACAAGCTCTTATGGAGGCAGCGCCAACCTGGGCAAGGAGAGTGGCCCTGCCAAGGTCCTCCTCCGGGAACTACACTCAGCATCGCAGCATCAATCTGCCATAGTTTTGAACTGTGTCTGTGAGCATCTGTGTTTATCTCCATTTATTTTGTGTATGCGTTAGCAAGATGTGCCCCAAGGTAATTGATTCTGTGCTTTATGCCGTTTTGGCTTATGAAAGGCTTCATAGGAACACTCTACTTGGGGTAGCAGGGAAAACCTGTACCACAATTTCACTTAAGGTGTACAATGCAGTGGCTTTTAGTATATTCAGAATTGTGCATCCATCACCGCTAACAAATTGAGGAACAGTCTCATCACCCCCAAAGAAACCCCAACCTATTAGCAGTCACTCCCCATCCCCCCTTCCCCGCCCCCTAGCAACCACTAATCTACTGTCTCTATGGATTCTTAATTTCTTGTTACACTGTGTACATAGCTCAGTTATTAGAACGCATCTCTGCATGACTGAGAAATAAAAGCTGAAGCAGCTTCGATTTAATACAGAAGTACAAAATCAATCTCCTTGCTCTGTGACCTTGGGTAAGTTGTTGAACTGGATTTAATCTCCACATAAAATGAAGTTTGGACGGTGTGTGAGGGCACCCTCAGGTTAAAAAAAAAAAAAAGCAGAAACAAAACAAAAAAACCCTCTGTCTATAATTCCGAGACTCCACCCTAGGTAGTCTTTTCTGGGCGCCCAGCCCGGGACCCCACCCTTCGCTGCGCCCCTGGAAGGAACCGGCTGCCGCGCGCGCCCCCAGCGCGGGAGGGGCGCGGCGATGGGGGCGGAGCCAGCGACTCCGCAGCCAATCCGGGCGGCGGCGCGTCCCGGGGGCCGCGGCTCGCCCGGCGCGCAGGGGGCGGGGCTCCGCTTGACAGTGGCGGTCGCCGGGCAGCTGAGTCGGGGCGCAGCGAGCGCAGCGCGGCGCAGGGAGCTCGAGCGGCGCAGGCGGCGGCGGCGGCGGCGGCGGCGGGTCCCAGCCCGCTCCGGCTCTTGGCGCAAAGGAGTAGCCTCCCGCGGCGGCGGCGGCGGCGTTCGGGCGATGCTGCGGGTCTCCTTGGGTGTCGGTGTCCTGACCTCTTCCTAAAGGTACTCGGCTGGGCTCGCCCCGTCGCCTCGGGCGTCGCAGCGCCGGGAAGTGGCTTTGCAAAGCCCAGGGCTACAGCGGGCGGGCGGTGGGCTGAGGCGCGGGCTGGGCGGGGCTGGGCGGGGCTGCGCTGTCTGGGCCGCTTTCCCTGCGAGGAAGAGGGTGGCGGCTGAGGGAAGCGGGCTGGAGGAGGAGGGCTGTCTCCGGGCAGCAGCTGGTGGCTTTGCCATCCTCCATCCTCCTGCCCCCATGTGGTTTGAAAGAGGTTTTGTTCCAGGAGAAAGTTTGATGCTGAGACGAGAGGAGCCGGACTCGGGGGTCCCTGAGGCGCGCCCCATTAGAGAGAGACAGGTCACCCTGGCCAGGGACGCCCGTGACCTGAATGTAGGCTTGCAGGAACGCAGGCCACTTTTTGGCCCGAGCAGCATTCCTGACGCAGGCTCTTCCCTGAGGACATTCCTCTGCGGGAATCCCCCTGGGGGAGGGGACTTTCCGGAGACTGGGCACTCAGAGCGCCCGTCCTGTGGCTTTTGCCGTAGGTAGTTGTCTCCCTTACCTTCTAATTAAAGGTCCCTAAACAATGTGTCCAAGGTACCGATGATTCTTCTGTCAAATCTTGAATATTTTCTTAATGCTACATGTTTTCCCAGAGTGCTGGGGTGGAGCACGTGAAAGAGAGTAGCAGTTGTGGCCCAGCTCTTAGGGTGAGAGGTGGGAAGAAAGAATACAGAACCCACGTACCAACTTGAAGATGGGAGAAAGTTTTGACCTTCAAAAAAAGATGGATTAGGTGTGGATGATTTGCTTTACAGAACTTCCTCGAATGCAGAGAAATAAAGTTAGTGTTGAGTTTCACACATGATTGTAGGAACACATCTATCATAAAGTAGCTCAGAGTAGAGGTAGTCATGTGGATGTCCTATAGACTTGAAATGAGCAGATCTCAACGAGTGAATGTTGAATTCTGTTTAATTCTAATCAGTCTGATACCTTTCTGATCACATGTGTGGATTCTCACAGGTACTTTCTTTTTTTGTATAAAAATTTATTTTATTTATTTTTATTTTTGGCTGCATTGGGTCTTAGCTGCTGCGCGTGGGCTTTCTCTAGTTGTGGCGAGTGGGGGCTACTCTTCGTTGCGGTGCGCGGGCTTCTCATTGCGGTGGCTTCTCTTGTCGTGGAGCACGGGCTCTAGGCGCGCAGGCTTCAGTAGTTGTGGCACTCGGGCTCAGTAGTTGTGGCTCGCGGGCTCTAGAGTGCAGGCTCAGTAGTTGTGACACACGGGCTTAGTTGCTCCGCGGCATGTGGGATCTTCCCAGACCAGGGCTCAAACCCGTGTCCCCTGCATTGGCAGGCGGATTCTTAACCATTGCACCACCAGGGAAGCCCAGGGTACTTTATTTCTTATCAAAAATATTCATACCATAAGACAACTTGATAATGCCAGCTTTTGTACCCTGGAGACACCCTTAGCCAAGGACATCAACCCCTTGCTCAGGTCCCTGTGATTTATCCCCACACCAGGTCCCATCACTTCTGTGAGAATATTTACATATTAAAGGGAAGGAAACCTCCTTGGTCAATGGTGACACAGTACATCGAGCACATACTACGTGCCAGATATAGTACTAAGTATTTTATATATAACTTTAATTCTCACAGTCACCCTGACGAGTTATTACTACTTCCCCTATTTTAAGGTTTAAAGAGTTTTGCAATTTCCCCAAGATTACTTGTCAAGTGATAGAGGTGGGGCTTGACCCCAGATGTGTGTGACTCCCTGCCCATGCTCTTTTCCGCTGTCCTGTGCTACCTCCCAGCCCCTCTTGGGAGAGAGTTGCCCATGTTATGATGTAGCAGGAAATCCAGAGATGGCAACATGTACTGCGTCTCCCAGCCTCCTAGATCAGACCCCTTTGTAGAGTATCTCCTCCCTCTGGGAACCCACCACTGTGTGCCTGTGCCCCGCAGGTATTCCCTCCACCGAAGGGTGACATCTGGGACTTCATAGACTCCTGCCCCCACACCCCCAATAACCAGGATGGAAATCAGATGGAAATCTCCAGACATATAAACTCCTTGCCCTTCCAGATAACTTGGTTCCAGAAGACAGGTAACCAAGTGTTTCCAACACTGGCACTTAAGGAGCAGTCTGTCCCCTCTCAGCCGTTCAAGTCTATTTTAAGTGTGCCGGCATAAGTGCCCCCCACCAGCTGGCAGCAGCATGTCCCCTGCAGCGCTCACACTGGCACACTCATCCTCCTGTACCAACTGTCAGAGAATTCCTGACACAGCCCTGTCTACTTGCAACGAAAGACTGAAACAAGGTCACTGGGGAAGGTGGTGTGAGTCCAGAGAATCCCTGGATTCTCCTCTACTGACCAGAAAGGAAATTCACTGAGGACCCTAGGAGCAGGAAGCAGGCCTTCTCTAGAGTGCAAAATGCCATTTGTGTGGTGTAGCCTGTTGTCAACACTGTTGAAGATAGGTATTCACCATATAGAAACACTTTTACCAGTTATATTGGTGATGGATGTGGCCACACACCTATTTCTGATTTGATTACTCACTTTTACACTGAGGCAGTTGTCACTTGGCTGAAGGGTATGGAAACCTTGTGTCACAGTTGTGACAGTAAGCTTGAAGCTGTGCCTAAAAAAATTTATTATTATAATCTACAACCACTGTTTTATCATTTCTCTTCCCTAGCGGGGTGTGTATGTGTGTGTATTCTCCCCCTTTGTATAGTCTTCAACTCTCTCTGGTTCCAAAATGATGCAGTACTAAGGCTAAAAAGAAAGAAATGCCTTTTTGAGCTGTGGCCATATGCTGCCTGGAGGCATATCCCCGTAGTTGGCATTTTACTCATGTTAATCTAGTGCTAAGCATTGCAAGGTCCCGTGTGCATGCTTTGGGATTTCAAATGGGCTCTCCTGTCTAATTATTTTACTCCACCCCTGCAGCGTGGTGAGGTTTTAGTTTAGAAGACAGCCCTGGCACCTCCCCTCTGATATCTCTAAATGGCCAAGAACTGGAGCAACGCTAATTAAAGTTGGGAAAGTAGAACATGAGGTTTACTCATTGTCACTCTTGCACCAGAATGGAAAATGTACCAAAAGCATACGAAACTATACCAAATTATTGACATGGTACAGTTTGCCTGAAGTTGGGTGCATGCAAATGCCTTACTAACCTAAAAGTGTCCAGTATCAACAAACTTCCACTCTGCATTCTATTCTAGTTTTAAAACTTCTCATTAACTAGCAATCCATCTTTATTTCTGTATTTCATCAGATTGAAAATGTCAGCTGGAAGACATAGCATGATTTTTGTTATACAGGAAGAAAGAGAAAATACTGCCGATTATATTATGACATGCCACTTTAACAGTGGTCTTCCATGACACTGCATGAATCTGTCACACTAGCATCTCATTGCTTTCAAGATTCCTTCATCTCTTCCATGGGTTTTGGTACCTTTTTCCTGCTGGTACCTTCAGTAGCATTGCTTATGGTATGATAGGCGATCGGCTTGTATGTCTCACTTACAAACTGTAACACAGATTCCTCTTTTGTGTTTTTCTTCAGTCTGGTAAAGCATTTGGATTTTGCTTTGCAAGGTAATGTGGAAATGCCAAACAAAGACAAATGTTTCCTCTAGTAATACAACATTCAGGCCCCACTGCTCTGTTTGTTTGCCTTGGTGCATACACAGTAACATCTTTAAGTGCCAAATCATAGTGTAATCTTTTTGAAAACCACTCAAATGGCAGTTTAACAGAACACGTGCAGTGCTAAGGACGCCCCTAACTTAGTGGAAGTGATGACAAAATGAACAGCGATGACCAAGTTTATGCCAATGCAGGGAAATGACAATTGTGCTGTGACTGCTGCCAAGTTGTCAGCCGTTTTAAGACACCATCAGTATTAAGACACATCCTGATTTCAGAGATATTAAAGTGTGAGGAAAAAATGAACCTTATCAATGAAATATGTTAATCTGTGCCCACTCAGTTTTGTGAACTCTAACCTGCCTACCACCTTGCATGTATTCATTCATTCATAGAGTCATTCATTTTGTTACACTCGAAGCTCCAAGAGGGCAAGGACTTCTTCTGTCTTGTTCTCTGCCGTATGCCAACCACTTAGGATAGTCCTGACACGTAGTTAAGCTGCTCAATAAATATCCATAGAACGAGTGAATGAATATCCCCTTTGGAAGACATGGAGACACGTCAGGCAGCTCACTACTCTCCTGCTGGTTAGGAAACATATTCTTAAAATGAAGACATTGACAGAAATGCCAAACATAGAGAAAGAATACAGGCCAACATTAAGTCCTTTTTTTCTATTTACAAAGCCCAATACAAAATATTTCATGCCGTTGCAGAACTAGTTTCTGGTAGAAGAAATTCCAGTGTAGCTTTTATTGATCTTTGACCACTGAAGGAATTTATAACAACTTACATCTTGGTTCTTTTGTATGATCCAAAATCATTGATTGCTTGAATTTTACGCTTCGTTCATTTTCATGTACTTGTCCTGTTATAGATGTAACACGTACCAGGTGACAGGTAAATGCCTTTTCCTTCAGTAGGCTCCTCTGAAACAGAAACTCAGTGCTGGTGACCTTGTCTGGATGTACATCCCCAAGAAAATATATGTCTACTTAAAGGCCGTGCCTTACAGTCTGCTTTTTAACCCCCCAAAGAGGCCGTCTTTATATTTTGACATTTGGCAAAGAAAAAGACAAAAGAAAAAAAAGAAAGGGAAAGAAAAGAGAGAGAGTGAAAGGAAGGAAAAAAGGAAGGGAGAATGAAAAGAGAAAGAAAAAGAAAGAAAGAAAGAAAAAGAAAGAGAAAGAAAGAGAGAAAGAAAGAAAGAAGGAAGGAAGGAAGGAAGGGAAGAAAGAAAGAAAGAAAGAAAGGGAAGAAAGAAAGAAAGGAAGGAAGGAAGGAAGAGAAAGAAAGCGGGAGCGAGGGAGGAAGGAAGGAAAGAAGGAAGGAAAGAGAAAACCTTGATGGGCAAGGCAGACGTGCGTCTGCCGGTGCCTCTGCTTCCTTATTGCTCCTGGTCAAGCAGAATGCACGTCTAGGCCAGGGCCAGGGAGCTGGATGAAGATGCCAGCAGGAGGGATGGCAGAGAAGTTGATGTAGCAGCAAAAGCTCTGGAGCTGTCCTGAGAACTGAAGTGAACTAGCACTGTCCAAGTCACCCCAGGGTCTATGAACGTAATAGCTGAACCTGCAAAGACACACTCAGATTCCAGTCCAGGGAAATGTGGGACCTTTGAAACACATGTAACAAACCAAGGTCACTCTTGAGTTCCTAAGATTCATTTAGTCTGCTTGTTCGGGGAAAGGATAAGTGCTGTGAGCAGAGGCTGGTTACCCCTCCTCCGCAAACAGGTGTGGCAGTGTGGCGTGGCAGTGGAGGCTGTGAAGGGACTTGGCACATAGGCCAGAGCTGGCTCTTTCACACAGGAAAAAATAATAATTAATTAAATCTTTTTGGTTACATACTTAAAGAGCTTACATACAATTTTATTAAGTATTGTTAATATAGGCCAGACAAATGACAAAAGACAAAAAAAAAAAGGTTTAACACTTGTTTTTACTGAGCAAAGAAGGTGGAATGAAACAAACAAACAAAAACAAAATAATCTTAGCTGCCAATTCTGTGATTCTGTGATGCTGTGGGATGTTTTAGCGGTACCCAGGATTTGTTTTAACCAGGTGTGGTGAGACAGGCAGACATGGAAATGACTGTCATAGTGGAAGAATTTTATTATACTCACAGCCTGCTGGAAGCAGGAGCCTTGGTATATCACGCAGTGGGGGCAGAGGGAAGAGGGAAATGTGGACAAGAGTCTTTATTGTGGTTCCACTGGAAGGAACAGGAAAGGCACAGTAAGCAGGTTTGGGATTAGCTAGTTTGAAGAATTTCAGAGGCTCTGCCACAGGGGGGCTGTTCCCAGTAGGCTGATGCCTGGCCCTGAGGAGACAAGGGCAGGTGGAGAGTGGCCCGAGGTGTGAGAGCCAATAAGTAGGCGGTTTGCATATGGAAAGGCTTGCGGGAAGGCAAGTTGATTATCTCTAGGCATTGGCTTACCCTGGGAGGAGCAGTCCCTCCAGGGTTCTCAAGGCCCCAAGATGTCAAAAGATCAGGATACAGAAAATAAAAGGCATGGTTAGTACAAGGGGATTTTTTAAAATAGTCAATTAATGAATTAGGCCCAGGTGCAGCCAAATGTGCGGAAGCGCCTTGCTCAGGATCTGACACGTGGTACTCATCCAGTAAACATTCATTAAATCTGAGTCCTGGTGCCAGATGGTCCGACCATGCTCACGGTCAGTCTCTGCTGGATACCGTGGTCAGGTGTGCTCTGTTCATCTTCAGAAAAAGAAAAAAAATGAGAAACTGTACACTGCGTAGAGGATCCCCAGAGGAAAGATGAACCACCCAGGACGAAGAGGAGGAAAACCACGGAAGTCTCTAAAAACATAAATGAACCCTTAAGCAAATACATCTTCAGCTTTAAGATCTTAAAATCTATCCGATAATTGAATGTTTGGGGTAACTCCTTATCCACTGTGGATGTGGAATGTCAATAAAAGTCAGGAAGCATGAAAGTTACAGGCAATTTTGTAGAAGGTTGTTTCTCAGAGTAAAATCGGAGTTGGGAAGTGAATTGTGCGCTGCAAATGGTGTGCTCAGGGGTAGGCTTCTAAGGGTGAGTCACTCAAAATAGCACGAAACATACTTTTCTTCTCAACCGCACGTCAGTATTGATCAGACGAGCGGATGATTTACATACACGTGAAAGCACGGTACTGGAGAGGGTTACTGGAAGGCAATTAACAGGACGTGTGGGGAAACAAGTCTAGGCATAGAATGTTTAAAACCTCCTGTTTAACAAGTGTCTGCTTTGAGGGCACTGATGAAAGATGGCCACGCGTGGGCTGGGCCTGGGGTTAGACTCAAGGCATTACTTTTAATGATGGATGGCAGGGGTGCTTGAGGGTGGGCGTGTCTGGACTCCCAGTGAAGTAAAGTAATTGAGCTGTTCCTCTGTTCAGCCTCGTGACTTTTCTTCACGTGGTTGGTTAATGGTTATAACGTCTTCAAAGTCCTATGACTTTTCCTTCAAATCTTGACCATGCACGTTAAGAGACAATAATGGAAACATAAACAGGAGGGCAATCTAATCATCTAAGAGGGGTAATTCCTTCTCCGTGAAAACTCTGCCATCGCCCTCTGCGTACAGGTCCTCCTAGTTTGTGACTTTGCACACATCTCTTTTGTGTTCGTGTAGGAGCTTATCTGTGTTGATGGAAATTGCAGAAATGTTTTCACTGGAACACAGCTGCTCTCCCTTTGTGTTTCCACACTGATGTCATAACTCTTTAATTAAACTAGCAATGGTAGCCTAAACTGGGCAGTGAAAGCATTTCTGCCCGGCTATGTTGCTCAGGATGGTCTTTGGATTTATCCACACCAGTGATGCATTATCTCTTAACCTCACGTACATTTTATAATCCAGGCTTTTATGGCCTTTTCACCTCTGATTTCCTACATGAATTAGGCCCATGTAAAAATGGAGTATTCAGTCAAATGAGATAATATGCAGAAACATTTGAATTGTCCAAGAAATGTAATGAACAATTACATCAACCTGTATCTTGCTTTCAGGTATTTCTCACTCATCAGTGAGTCCTTTGCTTCCTGGAGCTCTTTCTCTGTGTTGATACTTATAAGTGAAATCCCATATGGGAGGGTGAGGGGAGGGCGGCAGCCTTCCTGGATCTGTTCTAGGTATTTGCATTCTATTTTAACTTTAACCTTTATGAATTTGAATTGCTCTCTTTTGGGGGTGGAGTGGAAAGAGGCATACCATTGCTTATCTCTTCAGCCCTGGAGCCTAGAAAACTGCCTGCAAATGGCAGGGGCTTAATAACTACCTGCTGAATTTAAAAATATCCTTTGACTGGTTGACACAGGAATTCCCGTCCTTCTTTGGCTCAAAGATTTATGAATAAAAGCCTCACCAAATACCTTATAATTTGATAGTTGAATCATCTGGAATAAGGAATCAAGAACATCAAAACTGAAATTTTAACAAATGGAAGACATGACGATAACCTTGTCTTAAATTTAAAAATCTATTACAAATGATCATTATTAAAATTCTCTGATGTTGGATTGAAAGCTAGGCAGATTAAAAATAATAGTATAGAGATTACAGATTTAGATTTAGATTAGTGAACTTAATTTAACACATACAAATAAGCAATGCAGCTTTTGAAGAAAGGATCAATTACTTAATCAAGCTTGCTAGAACAATAGAATAACAGTTTGAAGAGAAAACAGTAAGAAAAAGAATAACTTATATTTTGGTCATAACCAAATATTGTGATAAATTTCCTATAAGCCATAGTGTTACATGTTGGAGAAAAAAAAAGAAATATCATAATGATGGATACATGTCATTATAAATTTGTCCAAACCCACAGAATTTACAACACCATGAGTGAACCGTAATGTAAACAATGGACTTTGGGTGATGATGATGTGTCAATGTAGGTTCATCAGTTGTAACAAATGTACCACCTGGTGGAGGATGTTGATAATGACGGAAGCTGTGCGTGTGTGGGGCAGCGGGTATATGGGACATTTCTGTACCTTCCCCTCAATTTTGCTGTGAACCTAAAATTGCTCTAAAAAATAAAGTCTTAATGAAAAAGAAAAAGAGGGGAAGGAAGGGAGGGAGTGAGGGAGAGAGGGAAAGAAAACAAAGTAATGTTTTTATCCTAAGTCTGAAGTCAGTGAAGATTTTTCTGAATATTCTTGTCATCTTACAAAAGACGATGCATTGGAATACAGAAAACTGATCATCATTTCAATAATGAAATATAATAAGACCATTCTGAAAGGCAGAATGGCAGAATGAGAAAGTACGTAGCTAATGAAAACTTATCTAAAATACATAAGGGGTTGATATGAATATGGAATGTGTGGCATGATCTCATATTCCAGGGGTTGAGGAGAGGAGCAGACATTTTGGACATTGATGTACAAATGTTAGATCATCACATGATAGGCCCAGAGCATGAAACACACACATTGATTACCACCATAAAGGTGTAGTCAGTCTGTGCTTTGACAAAGATCAAAAGTAATTTGGGAAGTTGGAATTCTATATCCACTGACTGCTTGTTCATTTGTTGCACTAATAAACCAAAAATAACAGTCACCATCCTTGAAACACCACTGGAGAAGATAAATCATAGGGACTTTATTCAGAAACCACTTGAGACAGAATTACATATCAGAATTTTCTTCTCTTACTTGTTTTTCCAGATGATAGAAACAAATTTGACAAACGACTGCAGTTTGGACACTTGGAGATACTAGTAGCACATTAGACAGTGTCTCTATCTTAGTTGTTTCTCTTAAAAACACACTTACCTGAAACAGTAGTTCAGGTTGTGAAACCTGGTCTCAATCCTCATAAAATGTTCACTTCAGCGTTGTTTTCCTTATTTCTCTGGGAAGTGGAGGTGGAAACTCTGTCTCTATGAGTGTTGCATGTGGCTGGAGAATGACCTTTTGGACCATCGAAAGGATCAAAATAGAGGTTGGGAGGCCCCTGGAGCTGTGGCTACATTATATCCGGTGTGTTTGGGGGATGGAAAGAGCTTTGACTCAGACTGACCTGGGCTTGCCATCCCCTTGTCATGGAATGAGAAGTGCATCGGTGCCAGTTGAAGGTGGCTCTGTGGCTTGTACGGAGCTAAAGGCTCTCCGTCCTCTCCTTATGCCATTTAATCCCCATACAGCCCCCGGGGCAGTTGACCCTGTTACTATCTCTATTTTACAGATGGGGAAACTGAACAACAAAGAGGTTAGGTATTTTGCCCTGTGTCACCCTGATAGCAAGTGAAGAAGCTGAGAGAAGAACCCAGAGTGTCTGACCCCAGAATTATGCATTTAAGCACCGACATTATGCTCTCATGGGGTGTGCTGAACATCCCTCAAATTTAGCTTCCTCCTCTGTAAGATGGGGCCGTTCATTTCTACTGGGCAAGTTTGTTGTGGGTTTGCAAGAGAATATGTATGTATAAAGTATCAGGCACCCTAATGGCCTGATCAGAGTGGTTGGTTGCCTGTTGTTACTGCTGACTTTGTTGCTGTGGAAAATGGCTGAATAACAGTCTCATCAAAGTCCCAGGTATTTTCTTTGTCTCTCAGATTTAGCCCAGTCACGCCCATTGCCATGGCAACCACTCTATCCTAGCCATTCACCATTGCACATCTACAGTAGCTTCTTTACTGACCTCGGTTAAGTCCGGTCTAGAAGCCTCTCTTCTCCACCGGGACTGATCTTGTCTTCCTTACACAGAGTGACTGGATGAGCGGGAAGCAGAAGTGGAAGAGGAAGCACTTTAAAAAGGAGGGGACAGAGCGGCACTATTCCCTGTGGGAACCTCCACCCCCTCAGCAAAACACTAGAATTAAATCCACCAAAAGTAAAACAGGAGGAAAGTTTTCACTCAACACTCTGGTGCCCCAAACTGGGGAATTATCATCTTGATTTGCTATCCTTTGAGCCCTGGATCAGTTATCTTCTCAAGTGAGAAGAAAAATTCTTCTGCTTCCCACACATCCAGTCACTCTGTGTAAGGAAGAAAAGATCGGTCCTGGGGGAGAAGAGAGTGTTCTAGACATGAGGAATGGGGTAGCCAAAATTTGGTTGCCACTAGTACCTCTAGTGTACTCTTGAAGCCATAACTATATAGAAAGAGTACATTTAATTACGAGTTCCATGACCTTAAACATTCTTGTAAATATATTGTAGCCAGTGAAACCTATATTGTATTCCTCCAGACCTTTCCTTAAGGAGATCCTGGGGCATCCATAGAAGTTTTTAGAAGTCAGTTGTGAAATTACTTTTTTATTCTCACGGGTTCAATACCATGGGTACATGATACCTCATTAATACATTTTAATGTGTTTAAAATACATTAAATACATTTTAATATTAATGTGTATTAAAATATGTTTTATTAGGCAAGTAATATATGTTCAACGTGGAAGATTTTAAAGATTTAATTAAGCAAATAGGAGAAAATAAAAACCGTCCATAATATCGCACCTCCAAAATAGAATCAGTTTGCATTTTTGCATGTTTCCTCCCAGATTTCTTTTTTTCATGTATAGATATATTGTATACAAGATGGCATCATTTAATATACTGTTTTATAAGCTGCTTTTTCACATAGCACAATTTATCCCGAATATCTCTCCATGGCAGTAAACCATTACATAGATTTTTAGACAAAAAGTCATCAGACCTTGGTCCTTGTGTTTCGAGACACTAGAGAAGCCTCCACTTAGCCCCAAGGCTGAGGACTTTGTCCATCTCTATACAAAACACACTCTCTGCCTTGTGGAGTTTTTAAGTCCCCAAGCGGTTTCTCTTGCAAAGCGGGAGGAGAGGTCTGCATCTGGACTCCTATCTCTGCCCGGTACTCTTGTCATCATGAGCCTCCTACTGTTTATCTACTGAGAGGTCTCAGTGTCATCCTGGTGGCTCTGACACAGAACTGCAAATGAGCTTTTTCTGCCTTGCATCTTCTGATGGATAAACGTCAGGAGACACACAACACTGCCAACTGGCCTCTTAAAACCAAGACCATCTGCCGTTCAGAATGCTGACATCCTCCCCATCTTATAATTTCCATTTCTATAGCTGGCTCTCAATTGCTGCTTCCCCTGGGAGCCAAGATCCAAAGATAATTAAAACCCACAGATAAGAACCAAACTTCATGATAGTTTAAATCTCCTTCTCGTCCATCTTTCGACTAGAGCTGCTCACAAATGGACTGATTTGAGTTTCTCCTCCTTTTATTTCCCCTGATTAGCCCCTGATTCAGAGCCTAATGAGCAATGGGGTAGCCAAAATTTGGTTGCCAGACAGACAAGCAACCAGCCTGTCTTTACGATCCTGCAGTTTGAGCGTATCAGTCTCTGAAACCTCCCATGACTTCACTGTGAAGATTACTAAGCAAGATATTTCATACCAGTAGAATCAGACACTATGCCTTCGTGGTTCTTTATCCACACGTTTTACCCAGGAACATATAAATTGCCTTTTGCTACCTAGATTTTCCAAAAGCCTATCAGAGCTCTTCAAATAAGTTCTAAGTAATTGATATTCCTTTTTTTTTTAACACTATCTTGATCTCCTCTTTCCTCAGTCTGCCATCTTGCCTCCACCCTCCTGCAAAAAAAAAAAAAATCTCTATATACACACACACACATCTGTGTGTATTTATATGTATATTTATATACAGACATAATATGCATTTAAAAAAATGAATCAGAGTCACCATTCTCTAGCCGCAGATATTTTTATTCTTTTACCTTCTCCACCGAGGAACACGGAGCCTCGAAATCACTGGGCACCCAGTGCGCCCCTGTGCACGTGGCATCCTTTCCTCCCTGGCCAGCGCGGGCAGCTGCTTCAACCGTCTGGTCCTCTCTCCCCCAACTTCAAGCCTCCTTTCAGCACTGTCAGATCTCTTCTCCCCCTTCTTTCCTTCTGGACAATGCCCTGACATTTTTGTCCTCTCAGGGAGGACGTATGATGTATCTGCAAGAACAAACTTTGAGACCACGGTATTTTCTGCCACCGTCACAGCTGTTAAAGTTTCCTGAAGCAGCACTGCCTATTTAACAGATTTTTGGGTTTTGGTCTTTGTTTTTTCTTAAAGGAAGCCATTCCATGCTTTGGCTCTCATGGCACTCCCGCGGCTCGTTGGTTGTAACTGGAAGAAAGGGTTACGGCCTTCTGGTTACGTCACAGATGCCGAGAAGGGCCATTTTGATTGAGGCACAGCCCAGCACTTAGTTCTGAGATTTCTCCCCATCTTGTTGTATAAGTGGCTTATTCCTCAGCAGTCGTAGTGATTCAGGCCCTGTGGGACCACTCCAGCCTATTTGAATAAGCTGTCGATAACATTAAAAGCCTTCCCAGACACTGACGTTTACCAGCACTTACAGGCCAGTGCAAATGGGATGAGTGGCTTTTGGATGTTTTCGGTTTCTCCTCGGTGTTTGTTAAACTGTTAAGGTATTTATCAGAAATGGCCATTGGACACAAACACATTCTAGTATGTGCTTTTAATTGTAATTTTGCTGAAACCGTTGGACTCGATTTCTTGTTGGATCATGTCCTTAGCCCCGGAAAGGAATCCTGGAAGTGTTGAAAAGAAATTCTGTGTGAATTACCCCTATTTAGTAGAAGACCAGTCAGAGCTGGCACAGCCTCCTAAGCTTTCAGCCAAAACTGAGTGTGAGGAATGCCAATTAGGAGACGGGGAGAGGGGCCCAGATCTGTGCCCCCCTCCGGACCGCTCCCCTCCTATCCCACCCGACACAGCGCCCCAGGCTCACCGACCAGCGAGGTGCCAAGCCAGCTGGACCCCAGACTAGAAAACAAGGAACACGATTCAAAGCTATCAAGGGACCTGGGGAGATGGCCATGGCAGGATTGATTTCATTTGCATCCTGGGTGAGATTCAGGACGTTGATGACTTCTCCCTAGAAATTTGTGTTTCACACAAATCGTGAATTATGTAGGTATTCTTTCCTTTTATTATTATTATTATTATTTTGGAGTCCATAGCTTTGATCAAGTTCTTAGATCTTAGAGGAACCCATGGCTAAAAAGTGTTTAAGAACCATGGTTCTAATTTTCCTCTCCAGTTTAAAATAGCCTCCCCCTTGCTGACTCTAAGCTTTATTCAAGTTGTCCTAAAAGGGAAGAAGTTTGAGGTGTTCTAAACCTCCAAGTTCAAAGTTTGAGGTGTTCTAAACCTCCAAGTTCGGCTACTGGGGTTAGGGGGCCTTTTAAACCCAAACCCTCACCTTCCTGAGCACCCAGGGAGTCCAAGAAATCACAGAACCAGAGGGAGGCTGCTCAGAATCAGAGAGAGGCTTAACAGTGTGTGTGTGGGAGGTGATACTGTCCACTCCCAACGTGGTCTGAGGGCTGTGGGAAGATGCTGGACTGCGTAGCAGAACTGGGCAAAGTGGCTACCAGTTTGGCTCTGTGAACGAACCTTTATTATTTTGGCTCAAGTGGGCATAAATTCCCACAACTTTGGCTATAGCCCCAAACGGCTGGAAGTCCAAATACACCTGCAGGATTCTAAATTCTAAAATACACCCTACTAAGAGTAATTTAAAAGTATATGGGGGGCTTCCCTGGTGGCACAGTGATTAAGAATCCTCCTGCCAATGCAGGGGACACGGGTTCGATCCCTGGTCTGGGAAGATCCCACATGCCACGGAGCAACTAAGCCTGCGAGCCACAGCTACTGAGCCTGCGCACTGCTACTACTGAAGCCCACGCGCCTAGAGCCTGTGCTCCGCAACAAGAGAAGCCACTGCAATGAGAAGCCTGCGCACGGCAACGAAGAGTAGCCCCAGCTCATTGCAACTACAGAAAGCCCGTGCGTAGCAACGGAGACCCAACACAGCCAAGAATAAATAAATAAATTTATAATAAATAAATAAATAAATAAAAGTATATGATCTTTTGGCTCATAAGTATAGTGAGAATTGATTATAGTTATTTTGTTTTCCACTAGGGATATAACTTCCTCATGAGTATTGCTATTGGTCAATATGGAAAGAATGGGTGCTTGAATGACGTATATAAATTAAACAGTCTCCTTTTTATGAATGACTGATCTGGGACTTCCCTGGTGGTCCAGTGGTTAGGACTTCACCTTCCAATGCAGGGGGTGGAGGACCTTCCTGGTCCGGGAGCTAGGGTCCCATATGCCTTGTGGCTAAAAAACCAAGACAAAACAGAAGCAATATTGTAACAAATTCAATAAAGACTAAAAATGGCCCACATCAAAAAAATCTTTAAAAAAAAAAAGAATGATCTGAAATGACACAAATAAGAATGAAATCAAGTCATAATCAAGTCCTTTTCATATGCAATTAGGTTTTGAGAGTTTAAGGACCATCCTTTATTGTCACACACTGTGATGAATTGACCAAATATACATACAGGAAAAAGAAATAAAGCTATGAAATTTTTATTTTTAAAAGTTTTCAGGCTTCCCTGGTGGCACAGTGGTTAAGAATCCACCTGCCAATGCAGGGGACACAGGTTCAATCCCTGGTCCGGGAAGATCCCTCATGTCGCGGAGCAACTAAGCCTGCGTGCCACAACTACTGAGCCCACACCACAACTACTGAAGCCCACGCACCTAGAGCCCATGCTCTGCAACAAGAGAAGCCACTGCAATGAGAAGTCCACGCACCACAATGAAGAGTAGCCCCCGCTCTCCGCAGCTAGAGAAAGCCCGTGCACAGCAATGAAGACCCAATGCAGCCAAAAAGAAAAAAAAAAAAAAAAGTTTTCTATTAATGTCTTCATATCAACATTATTATCAGTATTGTAGACAAGGCTCAACCTTATTTTATTTTATTTTTTATTTTTTTCTGGTACGCGGGCCTCTCACTGTTGTGGCCTCTCCCGTTGCAGAGCACAGGCTCCGGACGCGCAGGCTCAGCGGCCATGGCTCACGGGCCCAGCCGCTCCGCGGCACGTGGGATCCTCCCGGACCGGGGCACGAACCCGTGTCCCCCGCATCGGCAGGCGGACTCTCAACCACTGCGCCACCAGGGAAGCCCTCAACCTTATTTTAAAGGGGAGATTCTAAGTAACTTTTATTTTGCACTATCTGATTGGCTAAATTCCCTCCTGCTAATCTTTTTTTTTTTTAAGATTTAGTTTTATTTTATTTTTGACTGTGTTGGGTCTTCGTTGCTGTGTGCGGGCTTTCCTAGCTGTGGCGAGCAGGGGCTACTCCATTGCGGTGCAAGGGCTTCTCATTGCGGTGGCTTCTCTTGTAGCAGAGCACGGGCTCTAGGTGCACGGGCTCAGTAGTTGTGGCTTATGGCTCAGTAGTTGTGGCTTGTGGGCTCTAGAGGTCAGGCTCAGTAGTTGTGGTGCATGGGTTTAGTTGGTCTGCAGCATGTAGGATCTTCCTGGACCAGGGCTCGAACCCGTGTCCCCTGCATTGGCAGGTGGATTCTCAACCACTGCGCCACCAGGGAAGTCCCAGGCTTGACAACATTTAGTTCAGGGGAATGATGCTTATTGGTTTTAATTAGTCTCAAAATGGATTTGGGTTAAAGAATAGCTTCTAATTCATTATTGTAACATTGGTAAAATTATAAAATATATCTTGCAATTTAAAACTTTTGAGCTCTTTAGAAGCTGCAAGTGTAAAGCCCCTTATCCAGCTTCATCTGAAGTCAGTCTACCAACTGTACCTTGACCCAAAGTTTTGGCTTAATTTATGTTGTACATGTTGTAGTGTAAATAACATGAATGATAAAATAATGCAAATAATAAGGACCTAAGGGAAAATAAAATGGGAGTTTTGAAGAGCTCACATCACTATGTGTGTCAGTGTAACTTTTTAGTAAGTACAGAGAGATTTAAATATATTTAGAGTTGTGTTTCTCCCATATTTAAGTTATTGGCCACACGCTAAATGGCTTGATGAATTGGTTTCTGTGTATATATCCCTACAAAAAGAATCTTTTCTAGTACATGCTTAACAATCAAAAAGAGTAATTTTTATTTATTTTCAATTAATTCTTTCGTGGAATGGAGACAGTATCTCCGTATTTCATATACCTCTTCCAATATATATTTATTTCACGATGCTTTTTTCAGCATTGCAAGTGGACACCTTTAGACCGTAGATGTACACATCTACAGTTTGCTTGCTTTGAACTTCTGTATAGTTGTTCTGGCAGGGGATGTAAATAGCATAATTAGATGCTGTGTAATTAGATGGAAACATATTTCAGTTAGATAGAAAAATCTGGTTACCACAGCAGCTTCTCCTTTTGTCCTAGAGCAGCATTTAATTTTTTTTTCCCTTTTCAGTTCCCACCTAGAGTTGTTTACAGTTTTTTTTTCTTCACAAATGCCGGTCACCTGGAGATACGGCAGTTGATCAACAAAACTGATTACTGTGCAGGTGTAAACCACGTAGTTTAGGTCCCCAAACCATCCTGGACCAGAAGAAGTATTTCGTTTTCTCCACTAATGAACTTCACAGGATAGTTCTAAACCGTCCCTTTACATCTTAGGTTTGAAAATCAGAGCCTCATCGTAATGCCATTTAGCTGGTCCAGATGGGAGCCTGTGTAATCTAGGTAAGCTACGGAGATGAAGTGAAAACTCAATAGGTCAGAGAAAGAACATGAGTTATGCGACCGCCCCAGCATCATCATTATTGGTCAGGGAAAGGCACTTAGGCACCTGAGTTCACTTTATCTGCTCTACTGATGGGGGATGATAATTTCATCGCATATGACTTTTGATGAGAATGCCTTAGTGAGATCGGCAGCGAGGGGGAGATGAATCTCAGAGAACGATTTTGGAGTGTGTGTATGTATGTTTAAGTAGCATCCTAGTGATTCTGAAAATCATCTAAGGAAGATGTAAGCAGCTAGACCATACTGGCTTATCAACATCGGGCCATGTTTCTGCATTTCTAATTTGATTACTTGGAAACTAGTATCATTAAACTAAAAGACATTGCGCTGTATGTCTTGAGAGAGAGAGAGAGAGAAAAAAAAAAGACAGATTAATGATACTTCAGGAAATGCTCTGACTCTACCCAGGAAATGAACTCTTCTCACTAATTTTGCATTCCAGCCTAAAACAGCCCTGTCCATGCTCTATAATTAGAAATATAATAAATAGATCGAGGCACTAGGCAAAATGTCAGATTTATTTTCTTCACTCCCACATGTACTATATTTGTTTGGTTTATTGTCTTCTTGGTCAAGGAAGAAATTTTATTTACATATTAGTGTCAGAAGATATAAAAGTAAGTGATTCACCAAATTTACCGTTTGGGGTATACTCTATTTTTATATAATACTAATTAACCATGTTTTGAAACATAAGGTGCAGGAAAGGCTTCCCTGTAGTATTTATATTGTAACTTTTCAGCCCACAGAAGTGTGCTGCATTTTGAACCCATATGACCAGTAAATACCTCTATCCTAAATGTCTGGAAGGAAGGTGCCCAGTGTGATTTTCTGTGCACGAAAATGTGTCTCAAGACACCAACATGAGGATTACAGGGCTTTAGAGTGCTGTAAAGTTAGTTTTCTGTTTAGACCTACATCATGTCGTAAGGTATTTAGAAATTAACTGGTGCAAAATAATATACCGTTTACTAGAAATAATTTTAAAGGCCCATAGCCTTATAATCCCTTCTAGATAATCTTTATTAGGTATGTTCCCACAAGCATACTGTGGCCTGGTGCATGAGTTTGATATTACAGTGTTGCAGACAACCGCTTTCTCAGACTTTACAATGGATCAAAGACAATCTTTATGCTGATAGGTAATTCTGGAAGAGTGTCGGTTTCCCTGGATCTCAAGGGCCTCACTCTCAGAACCTGCTCCCATCCTAGACTCCACTCACCTCCCCACTAGCACCCACCAGGTAGGCCCGGAAATTGTATGATTAGACCAGAGATGTAAGGTGGGTGCTGCTTGTTGCTTGAGGGAGGTGGAGGTGATACAAGAAAATTGCAAGACCACAGAATAGAGGAGATGAACATAAGAGAAACAAGGAACCAACTAAACTATGGAAAATTGAGTACTCAATTGTGTGAAGTTCAAAGTTGTTTTCTTAGAGAACCAATCAAGAGGAAATAGGGTTAACCCTCAAGTAGGGTTGATTTGTTAGACATAAGGAAGGCCAAGCTTCCCTGGTGGGTTTGATATGACGTAGGACCAGAGCTTGGTACCTTTTAGTAATGACTCATGGTTTTAAGGGCTGCAGCGTATGGGTTGACATCCCTGAGCACCCTCATCATATACTTGACCCTGTGGCAATTTAGAAAAGGCTGTTTGGCATCAGTGGAGAAGCTGTACTTCATCTGAGGTGAAGATGAGGCACCTATATATATAATGCGTGACCTCTTGACAAAAAACTACATGATAAGCAAAAAGTTTGGTCTGTAATCTCCTAGGGGTGTTATGGGGAAGGGAGAGAGAGAAACTAGCTCATTTGCATGTCGTCCTGCCCAGAAAAACTTTTGCTGATTGAAGCTCTATTTTTTTTTTTTTTTTAAACTGTGGGTAGAGCACTTAACATGAGAGCTACCCTTTTAACAAAAGTTTAAGTGTACAGCCCAGTATTGTTGACTATAGGTACAGGGTTATACAGAAGATCTCTAGAACTTATTTATCTTTCTTAACTGAACCTTTATGTCAGTTGACTAGTAACTTCCCATTTCTTCCACCTCCAGCTCCTGGCAACCACCATTCCACTCTTTGATTCTAGCAATTTGACTATTTTAGATATCTCATGTATGTGTAATCATGCAGTATTTATTCTTCTGTGATTGGCTTATTTCATTTAACATGATGTCCTCAAGGTTCAACCATGTTGTCACATATTGCAGAATTCCTTTCTTTCTTTAAAGGTTAATAGTATTCCATTGTCTGTATCTACTGCATTTTCTTTATTCATTTATCTGTCAAGGGACACTTAGGTTGTTTCCACATTTGGCTATTGTGAGTAGTGATGCAACGAACAAGGGAGTGCTAATATCTCTTCAAGATTCTGATTTCAATTACTTTGGATAAATACCCAGAAATGGGATTGCTGGATCATATGGTAGTTTTACGTTTAAGTTTTTGAGAAAGCTCCATACTGTTCTCCATAGCAGTTGTACCATTTTACATTCCTACCAACAGAATGCAAGGGTTCCAATTTCTCCACATTCTTGCCAACACTTGTTGTCTCTTGTTTTGTTTTGTTTTTAATATAATAACCATCCTGACAGGCGTAAAGTGATGTCTCACTGTGGTTTTGATCTGCATTTCCCTGATGATTAGTGACATTGAACATTTTTCATATATCTCTTGGCCATCAGTATGTCTTCTTTGGAAAAATGCCTGTTTAAGTCTTTAGCCCATTTTTAAAGAGTTGTAGGAGTTCCTAATATATTTTGAAGATGAACTCCTTGTCAGATGTATGGTTTGAAAATATTTTCTCCCATTCCATAAGTTGCCTTTTTATTCTGTTGATTGTTTCCTTTGCTGTGAAGAAGATTTTCGGTTTGATCTTAGGGGAAAAGCTTTCAGTTTTTCACCATTAAGTATAATGTTTCCTGTGGGCTTTTCATAATTAGTCTTTATTATGTTGAAGTACTTTCCTTCTATTTCTAGTTTGTTTAGAATTTTTATCATGAAAAGCTGTTAGATTTTGTCAGAGGCTTTTTCTGTATTTATTGAGATGATCTATGATTTTTATTCTTTATTCTGGTAATATGGTATCTCACATTAATTGATTTTCATGTACTGCAACATCCTTCCATCCTAAGGATAAATCTCACTTGGTTGTGGTGTACAATCCTTCTGATGTGCTGTTGCCTTCAGTTTGCTAGTATTTTGATGAGGAACTTTGCATCTATATTCATCAGAGATATTGGCTATAGTTTTCTTTTCTTGTGGTGTCTTTATCTGGTTTTGGTATCGCGTTAATGCTGGCCTCATGAAATGTTTGGAAGTGTTCGCTCCTCTTCCATTTTTTGAAAGAGTTTGAGAAGGATTGGCACTAATTCTTCTTTAATTGTTTGGTGTGATTCACCATGAAGCCATGTGTTTCTCTGGTTTTCTCTTTTGGGAGATTTTGATTACTGATTCAATTGCTATACTAATTATAGGTCTGTTCAGACTTTCTATTTCTTCATAATTTAGTCTTGGTAGGCTGTATGTTTCTAGGAATTTATCCATTTCTTCTAGGTTATCCAGTTTGTTGGTGTATAGTTGTTCATAGTGGTCTCTTACGATCCTTTTTATTTCTGTAGTGTCAGTTGTAATGACTCCTCTTTCATTTCTGATTTTATCTGAGTCTTCTTTTTATCTTAGTCTAACTAGGTATTTGTCTATTTTGCTTATCTTTGAAAAAACTAACTGGAAAATTCACAAGTATGTGGAAATTAAACAGCATGCTCTTGAACAACCATTAGGTCAAACAAGAAATCAAAAAAGACATTAGAAGATACCTCAAGGACTTCCCTGGTGGCACAGTGGTTAAGAATCCATCTGCCAATGCAAGGTACATGGGTTCGAGCCCTGGTCCAGGAAGATCCCACATGCCGTGGAGCAACTAAGCCTGTGCACCACAACTACTGAGCCTCCACTCTGGAGCCTGCAAGCCACAACTACTGAGCCCACGTGCCCCGACTACTGAAGCCTGTGTGCTCTAGGGCCCGTGCTCCACAACAAGAGAAGCCACTGTGATGAGAAGCCCGCTCGCCGCAACTGGAGAAAGCCCACGCACAGCAATGAAGACCCAAAAAACAGCCAAAATTTAATTAATTATTTTTTTTAAAAAAAAGATGTTACCTCAAGACAAATGAAAATGAAAATTACCGAAACTTATGGGATGCAGCAAAAATAGAAGAGGGAAGTACATTGCAATAAATGTTTACATTTTAAAAAGGAGAAAGATCTCAAATAATCTAACTTTACACCTCAAGGAGCTAGAAAAAGAACAAATTAAGCCCAAATTTAGCAGAAGGAAGGAAATAAATATTAGAGAAGAAATAAATGAGATAGAAAACAGAAAAACAACAGGAAAATGTCAAAACTAAGAGTTGGCTTTTGTTTTGTTTTGTTTTTTTGTTTTTATTCGGTACACGGGCCTCTCACTGTTGTGGCCTCTCCCGTTGCGGAGCACAGGCTCCGGAAGCGCAGGCTCAGTGGCCATGGCTCACGGGCCCAGCTGCTCCGCGGCATGTGGGATCTTCCCGGACCGGGGCACGAACCCGTGTCCCCCGCATCGGCAGGCGGACTCTCAACCACTGCGCCACCAGGGAAGCCCAAGTTGGCTTTTTTTATTGTAACTTTTCTTAACTCTAAAATTAAGAAAATAAGTGTGCCTGCAGTAGCCAGTGTAATTGAAGCAGGTATCTATATCCACGTGATCTGGGGCAGAATGCTTTACCATGCCTCTTAGTTTAGGAATGTAGAAAATGTTCACTGTGAAAACTCTCTTAAGAGGTATTTGAAGTTACTGATGGGCTGTGCTGTCAGTGACTGCCAGGAGAAAGCAGTGCATCATCCCTCTGTATCAAGCCTTTTGGACCATTTGCTATAGAATCATCTTGGTCAGCTCATGTCCGCAGCGGGCTCCCAGACTCACCTACAGTTACTTAGTGTTCACTCGTTCTTTGCCAGGGTGCACCATGAAATGATGCTGGGAGTCTGGCTCCTTGTTTGATTCACTCTTTTTCCTTGTCTAAAGCACTTTCCAGTGGGGACAATAACCTCATACACTGAGCTCAGTGTAAACAGGAAATCTGGCAGCAATAACTGGACCAAGGGCTAACTTTGCAAAGCCAAGTTTTAATGAGTAATTTGCAAAATAATTAATCAGGAGGCCACTGTCGCTAGAAAATGGGCTAAGTGCACCCCACACTGACTTGCTGCCTTTCCTGGCTTCCTGAGGTGATGGTCATAAGGAGAAGGTATTTTAAGGCCCATAAGATACCTTAAAATACCTTTTCCTACAAGTAAGCTTCTCTAAGTAACCTGCTGTTACCAGGATCGAAGGGAGAAGTTGTGAACTCCAGAATCCACTTCTTTAGTCTTAAAAAACTGCAGATCATGAGCTATTAATGACCCATTAATGGATGAGAAAATCAATTTAGTGATTCAAAACCAACTATCAAAAAAAAATTAAGTGAAATAAACTAGAAATATCAAAGTGTGTCATGTATTATAAGGTTAAATATTTTGTAAAACAAATTTTTTATACACATATAAATATGTGTACACGTATGTTGGTACTGAGTTATAATATAATATGTATTTCTTAATCTTGGTCAGAGAAGTTTGTCATTACTTTATTTAAAACTTTTTTGAAATATGGAAATTTTTTTTTAATTACATTTTAGATATAGTGATCAAGAGAGTTTATTTCTTTATGCTTAGGAAAAATAACTTCTCTAGGAAAATAATGAATGCACTTAAAGTTGCTATAATTAGACAAAAGAAATGAATATGCTTATATGATCCTCCAAAAAAATTTGACATTAGATGTAAACTGATATCTCATGCTATTAATTTAAGTATCCTAAATATTTCAAAGCTATATTTATAACTATATTTTTGTAAATGCCATTGAAGTATGCAAATCAATGATGATAATGCAAATAATTTAAGTATTTAAACATTTTAAATAGCATTTCAAAATTTAGAGTCTTGACCCTAAAAATAAAACATAAAATCTAATTTAAAAAAGCACAAACAGCAAGCTTATAGGTTTTTCCCAAGGAGTAGAGTACACAATTGGGCTATTTCAAGGCTGTCACCAGTATATTTCTTTCATATATTGTCATAAAAATTCTATAAAGCCCTATTACTTTTAGTATTTAAGTAGTTTTATTCATCATTCACAGTGGCACATTTCTTTTTTTGGGTGGGGGGATCATTTTGTTTTAAAGAATTATTATTTTTACTTAAAATATGTAAAACAGAGAAGCAACATAGGAACATACACTCCAGAACCAGATTGCTTGGGTTATGTGACCAAGAGCTGGTTCTTTAATCTGTCTATGCTTCACTTTCTTCATCCATAAGATGGAAGAATGAGCAGTGTCTGTATTAAGAAGGATTAAATGAGTTAATATTTATAAATCTGGCAAGTTAGGAAGTGCTAAGTGTCTGCTGTTATTATGGCACATACTCAACCTTCATTAATTCAGCAAGCATTCACATCACACCTAGAAGATCAAATGCTGAACTGTAGATGAAAAGGCAGCCTCCAGCATCTAAAGAGTACAACTGGGCAGGTCAAATTCCTGGAAGGGTAAATAGGAGACAGTGATGGAGGAAGCAAAGTGCCAATTTGGTGACGGGGGGAGGGTGAGCTGGGGCGAGCAGTGAGGGTGAAAACTCACTTTTTCTTAAATAAGTGCTAGCTGCCCACAGTCGAAACAAAGTCCAGATGTTGACATTTATTTTGGATTTTCCACTTGGCCAAGCAGCCTAGTTCCTGGCTTTTTCTTTCCTCACCATCTCGTGTAAGCTTCTTGTTGCCATTTCTCTACTCTGGCTTTTCTCTAAGCGTTCAGTCTCAATGAAGCTGTTGAAGGGCTGCAGTCGTGATGCAGGTGTAACTGATCACACAGGACTCCAGGTGCAGGTGTGGTTCTCTCAGAGCTGATCCATATCCTGCAGTTGGTTGGCCCACCTATCATTGGTAGAAAAAGGAATTACTGCTTTAGTTTATAGACTTTCTTACCTCCCCTTCCCAAGCCAACTGCCATACTTGCAAAATGCTTCAAATATTCTCTAATCATACTAGGTATGTAGCACAGATCTTCTAAAGCACATTTTACCTGTGAACGTGTAAGCCCTGGATGGTTCTGATTTCTCAAATAATTTGTCACGCTGTGTCTTTACTCATAAAGTCAGTATTACAAAATGAAAATTGAGGCCCAGTGTTGCGAGTAAAGGAGTTGTTTCAGGGAAGTAGAAGTCGTATTTGTTAAGCACTTTTAAGTCGCAGCTATGAGGGTCCAAATAGGAATCAGCCGCTCAAGGACCTTGGACCTGGATGGGGAAACAGATGCGGTTCCAAGTATTAGGAGCACGCTAGTAAATTACAAATGTGTTTCCATGGTGGCTCAGAGGAGGAAGTGGTCAGTTACGCTTTGGGTGTGGAGGTGGTGTTAGGGACCTCACACTAGCATTCTACCTGGGGAGAAGCCACACATGTTAACTAAGGACCTTCTGCAGGTGGGACACAGTGCCCAAGAGCTGGGCTACACACCAAGATGGGACAGTGAGAAGGTAGACCAGGAAGCTGCCTAGGTAGCCACATCTCACCCAGCCCTGTACACACACGGCTGCATCTGAGCTGAGGTCATGTCCTAGCCCCCTGCATACCTATATGTACCCCATGCCTGTTACTACAGGGATGGCTTAGAAGCTATGTCTGTGTCTATGGACCTGAGAATATGTTTATCTTATATAAAATATGCAGGAGATGCTGAAGCAAGCAAGTGAAAGATAAACCTCTCCCCCAAATGGTCAACATCATCAGCAAGACAGAAATTTGATCCAAATATAACTGCAGAAAGTTAACAATGGGAAGGAAAAGGAAGAGAAGCTTTGGGAAGGAGTCTGACTTTGAATTAAATAACAGATGATTCACAAGCGAAGAATAAAGCCTAAGCCTTGAAACTAAAAATGAGAAAGTCAATTTGATGCAAAAGGAGAAACATTATGATGAAGAATTCAAGTGACTGAATGAAATTAAAACTGATTTATTAGGTGATGGAGATACAGCTGGAAGCTCAGCATCCCATCTGGAGGAAAAAGGGAGGAAATTAACCTTCTATGTGACTCTCCTGGGCTCAATAATAATGTTGAAGGAGAAGGGAAAGGAGCCTTGGTGAGAAAAATAAGGAGGGTCAGTTATGCACAGAAGAGAAGTTTCCAGGTTGGGATCAAGAAACCAAGATGATTAAATCAACACAGAATATCATGTGTAACATAATGAAAGTGATGACAAGACCATCTTCTCAAACTGTATCCTGAGCAAGGGAAATCCCAGGATGGGGACAGCAGGGATACATGCAGACGATAGAAAATGGTTTCAGGAGTTCAGGAACCAAGAAATAAAACAATAACAATAACAATAACAACACCACCAACAACACCCCTAACCTGTAGAGCCTCAACATAAGCAAGACCTAAGATAGACTAAAAGGCATCACGTTGTTCTTCCCGAGCCACAGCAGGTATGTGTTTGCCCAGCCACCTGTCTCCTGAGTCAGGAAAATGGCCAGATCTAAACAAACAAAACAAACAAGACTGAAAAAAAACCCTAAAGATTCAAAGACAAGGGCTTGATGGTTCAAATCTGAAATGGAAAGAGCAGAAATGTCGTAACTGAGAGAGGAAAGGGAGGTTGTTACCAGAACATGGACAGGTCTTGCAGAGGAGGCAGGTTCCCTGAATTCTGAGCTCACTGCTGAGCTCACTGCTTCTCCCACCTGGCTTTGTGGTTCTAGTGGTGGGGTTGCCCAGGGTGTTTCCTTTTCCTTGCTTATATAACAAGAGGATGGGAATAAATGAATTCTAAGATCCTCACCACACTTAAAGATTTCCGTAAGGATATAGAGAATATAAACTGAATTCGGTTCTCATGACAAGTTCAAAGTGAATTCGCTACTCAGGATGTAAGAATGAGGTTTCTATCTGTTGGTCATTTACTTATTTCCCTTCTTTTTTTAGATTGCCACCCACTCCTGATCTGTCTAGGTTCACAAAAAATATCTGTTACATCTGGTTCCTCAGAACCTTTCTAGAATGTCATATTGTCGTCATAACTTCTCTCCCCATTTCAATAAGAATGGGCACATTTTGAATCATTAAAGGCCATAATGTCCAAAGTTTGTACATATTCTGCCTATTTTGCTCCTGTCTAGCTGCGTCTTGAGATGCCAGGGCCCTTGGTTTCCTTGGCTCTGTGGGTGCTACCTTTTGGGAAATATAGTACCCAAAGGATTTAAACAGTGTCTGTTTAAAGTTGCATTGGGAAGGGTGGGGGAAATAGGTGAAGGTGGCTCAAAGGTACAAACTTCCAGTTATAAGAAAAACAAGTCATTGGAATGTAATGTACAGGATGGAGACTATAGCTAACAACACTGTATTGTATATTTGCTAAGAGAGCTTGAAAGTTCTCATCACAAGGAAAAAAAAAATGTGCAACTATGTGAGGTGATGGATGTTAACTAAACCAATTGTGGTAATCATTTTGTAATATACTTAAATCATTCCACAATACACCCTAAACTTATACAGTGTTATATGTCAAATATATCTCAATAAAACTAAGGGAAAATCAGGTTGCATTGTGCAATAGAATGTTGCTTGATAACTTCAGTTATAGTGATAAACATCAAATGAAAAGTGTGAGGCGTACACTGCCTCGTGTCTACTACAGAGTCGAGTGCTGTTTCTCTTGTTCAGTGTAATTGGGCAGCAACACAGCTAATAAACCAAAGGATAGAAAAGTCATTTCAGCCTGCCAGTTAAACACGGTACGGCACTGACTTTGTATACCTAGGGTGCTAATGTGATCCTAAGGAATCAGAAAAGTGGGACCCCTCTGTTTTGTATAGGTTCCAAGAGAAAGACAAGTTATTTAAGAATACTGTCAAACCTTCCATGAAAATACACCCTTAAGAAGATTGAAGAAGAGGCCCTGCGGCCAGAAGGGGCAAATCAACAAGAGTGGAGTTAGAGAAAGATGCTGGAAGGCAAGAGTCAGATGACAGGACTGAGCAGCACAGGGGAAAGTCCTGCTAAGTTTTAGACAACAATCTTGGTCAAGTTACATTTGAATTGCTGATGAGCTGCCACATAGAAGATGCCGCAGAGATAACCGACAGTTAAGATTCCACAGGATGAAGAGATCTGGGGTGGACAGTCGGATGGGGGACCTACAAACAGAGGGCAGATGATAGAATTTGAGTACAGGTGATCAATAAAAAAAGTGGGTAGTAGACCACAGTAGAATCTGTTTTTTAAAAAAATTAACACGAGCAAGAAAGCAAAGGCTTCAAGGCTATGTCTACACTAAACTCACAAGTGACGTTGAACAGCCCAGAACATCTTTTAGTGTTCACCGCCATCCTGAAACCTGGAGCTCCCCAAGAAGTTTTTGAAACGGATGCGCCATCTGCATTCCAGGTAGGGTATTTTTGTGATGGGTCCTGTTTACTTTGTGTTTTGATTCTTTTCTAGTATATCCACTAGAGTGGGTTCTGGTACTCCATTTGATCTTTGGCTTCTGAAATATGAGCTTTCTAATAAGTTTAAGCTTGTACATGACCTGTCTTGAACTTGGAAAGATTGTGAGGAAACCCTGGGAAGGGCAGTGTCATTAAGAAAATTCCAGGAGAGAGACTCAAGGGCAAGGAGAGTCTCAGTAGAAAAATCTACCCCTAGTTGGATGAGGACAAAGGGAGAATAGAGGCAGTTAGTATAATTCATAAGAAGCCAAATGCAAACGTTAATTAAGACCAAAAAAAGACAAAGAAAAAACTTTAATTTAAAAATTCACTAAAACACCAGGGAAGAAAATAATGATTATCACAGAGTGTATCAGAGGTTTCTGTTAAAGGGGAGGGGAAAAAAGAGCATATTAGGCAGGAGTAGCCATTTGGTTCAAAAGAGGCTTTTTTGAAAATTAGCTTAAGAAAGTGACAGTCATAATTGATGACATGAAGGTAGTAAAACGTTTCCTGCACTTTCTTTTTAATTTAATTACTTGTATCCTCTGAGATATGTCAGGGCATTGGTAATTTTGCAACAGTAGTTATCTGTCCAAATTGAATATTATAGATGTACGTATGTGCCTTACAAAAGAGGGCAAGACTGTGAGTCTGTAACTTCTAGTTCAGCTCTGAGATTCTTCACCTGGGTTGCTACTCATTAATAGAATTTAAGATATATTAAATGACAACCAACTGATTCTGTTCTAATCCTTGGCATTCAAATGAGGATATGTTTTCTTTTTTCCTCTTACTCCACAAATAAGTTGTTACATGAGTTTTTAAAATTTCTACTTCACTGGCATACTAGGAAAAATCAGAATGGGGGCAGAATGAAAGCTCACTTGAAATTTTAACCCTGAGATAGACCCATTTTTCCCTTGCCAATAGCGAGAATCTACAGGGACCTTTTGCTTCGACAGATGGAAAATTCCTATTTTGGGAATCAACCCCAACTGCTTTTAAATAGTATTCAGCCATTACTTAATCTAAGGCATGGCTTTTGATCCACTGCTCAGAGGAGTAAAAAAAATTCTGGGTTTCAAGTTAAAGGTCAACAAATGCTACATAGGCCTGCGTGGAAAAGGCAGAGTCACGTGGTTCGTTAGTGCTCACGCGTCTGAGATTCATTCGTGTGGGACTAGCCATTTCTTTTAAGTTTCTTGGTAAAGTTTTTTAAAAATACGTTTTAACAGTTTTTTGATTTATTAAGATATTATAAGGGAGACCCAAATTCAGTTTGATAGTTTGTTTGCACTGAGGTCTCTATCTTTGCTAAGTGAAGTGTGGATAGGACTCAGACAGTTTTCAAAGTACACTGTGTCAGTTCATGACCATGATTGGTACCTGGACATACTTCCCAGTAGACCTGTACCTTTAGCTTCAGTGTGGTCTAACTGACTGCAGATTAAGTAACAAAGGGAATTGAGACACAGTGGAAACGTGAAGCTAAGTCAGATAAAGAGCACTAGCATTACCCTTGGATGTGGATCAGTGTGGGAGAGGAATCTGGGATCCTGATGCTGTGATAGCTGCCCCTGAAATGTGATGCTCTCAGCCTATGGAGAGACCTGTTCATGTGTATGTACAATACTTCAGTGTATATCTATTTAGAAAGGACCATCTGTGATATATATATGTATATATGTAAATATACATGTACACATATATACATAGATCATAAATACGTTCGATAATCCTCTCAAATGTATATATATATAGAGAGAGAGAGAGACAGACAGAGACAGGCAGAGCATGCAACCAAGTGTGTGTGCGAGTGTGTGTGTGTGTGTGTGTGTGTGTGTATTCTGTGGAAAGATGTATGCAGACACATGTATTTATGTACACTTATATTTAAAAATATATCCCAGACGGCTGGAAATCTTTCTCAGATTGTTAACCTGCTTTTCAAGTACATTCCTGAACAAGAGGGAAGTTGTAAATAGTTGTAAATGCCCCTAGACTTTATAAAGCATTATCTACCAATTTTGGGTAGATAATGTGTGAGCTTATTGATTAAAATATATGTCTGCTTTTTCTTTGCAGTTTTTCTTTTTTTAAAAAAATAAAGGCAATGGGAAGCTTTTCCAGTGATTTGTGTGTGTGTGTGTGTGTGTGTGTGTGTGTGTAATTAATTGTTGGCCTCAGGCCCAGGAACCTTAGAGGGGAGACATCATCATAGAACCCCAGGAGCAAGCTGCTGTTCTGATGTTAGGTCTAACTTTGAAATGTAATTTCCATAGGAGCCCATGGTTCAAATGTGAGGTGCTCTGAACTAAATCTGGAATTTTCAGATTACCATGGAATCAAAATTTATTTGATGAGATAAACCCCTGTACCTAGTGGGAACATAAGCTCTGAGACGCCAGTATTCACATGCATCCGAGTTTATCTTTAATATTGTGATGGCTATTTCTGATTCTGTACCTGTTCGCCAGGAAAGCCTAGAGATTTGCTTCCAACGTAAAGATATATATGGTATAATATCTATACTATGTAATTATAATATGATAGCAAAGAGACATAGTTTGGTATAGTAAGTTATTTCTAAATATTGCCTTAAAACATGACTGTAAATATACTAGAAGAAAAAAATTAAGTGATTTAGATAATATAATTAGACTTTGGGTTATTACTATTATTAATGCACTGAAATCTCATTAATTCACACACAACTTGGAGTTGATTATTTAAGTGAAATCTTGGTATAAGTCTCCAATTTCTGTACTTATAAGTATTATAATAGAAAATAATATCTATAATAAAAGTATTTATAATAGTCTCCAATTTCTATATTTATAAGAAAGTATAGTACATAAAGTTTATAATAAAATAAATAAAAGAATTTATAATTCTATATTGATAATAAAAAATAAGTAGTATGGACAAAATAGACCTGTTAGAGGAGCAACGTGATGAGCGCCTCTCAGTGCTAAGCACTACAGGTGTTACCTAACTGAATGTCACAAGTAGCCTCTGAGGTAGGTGATGTCATCTGTATTTTACCAGTGAGAAATCTGAGGTTTATGGCTTACATGACTAACCAGAGTCACGTACCTAAGAAAGTGGACTGAGGGTTTGAACTCGGGTCCTATGCTTTTTTGAGTACCAAGCCTCTTTCTAAGTTCCTTAGGAATTTTCATTCTTTCATTCAACAGGTATTTTCTGAGCAACACCGTAGGCATAACAGTATGCCAAGCATTAATTCTTGCAAGCAATCTGCTTATTATCATATTTAGCAATCATTCTCATCCGGGCACTCCAGCAGTGCTGCAGGGCTTCAGTGTTCTGGGACTCTCCTGGACTGTCAGAGACTCCTTTGCATACATTCAAAATACTCGTATCCTAGTAATTTATATTTTTCTGGACCTCATGCCTATCCCCAACTAGTCTAGTGAGTACTGTTTTGCTCCACTTAATTTTGTGTGTTCATGGAACTTCTTACTGCCCGAAGTCAACATTCACTATAGGGCAGGACTCATCAAGCCCAGCCTAAGTCAGCAGTAGCCACTTCCTGACAGCACTGTGGACGAAGGCTCTTACTGAACCTGCACTCTGAAAATGTTCTCACCTATCGAGCTGACGATAGCACAAATCAAAACTTTAAGGTAGAAAACCTTAGAATCTATTCTGAGTGTCAGGTGGAAGGAGGCAGCTGTGAATATGTCTTATTTTTAAAACCAAGAGCAAAGGTTCTCTTGTGTTTGTGCTGCCAGCTTCATGTTTCGAAAATAGTTGGCTCTTCTGATGGTTGAGTTCATAAAGAAAAATGGAACGCTTCCTTCTCAGCTTCAAATTCAGTTCGCTTTCAGGTTCTTAGAGGTGTCTACAGTATTTCTGTCTCCTGTTTAGCGAGACACAAACATTATTCTTACTGAAATGCACAGGAAGACCCAGCATAGCTCCTGCCATATGCAAGGCACTTGTCTTGCTATTTTCATCACTACTAATGTTAAACGTGATTTCTTTAAAGCCTTCGTTTTATCTCTGAGATACAGTGAATTCTAAGCGCTCCTGTGAAATGTCAGTGAATGGAATTAAGCGGGCAGTTAAGCAGAGACAGAAGCTACGTTGGCATAACTACATTTTAGCATATATATTTTAGGAAGAAAACACCTCAAAAGATGGAAAAGTTGAAGTATTTTTAAAGGTGTCAAGGGACTTGTTAGTCATGGATGCCCTGACACACCATTTTTATTACGTACTTTTATCTTAGAAGAGTTGTGGAGTTTTACGATAACAGAGTTTTCCCCGGCTTGTGACAAACTAACGGGTTGTATTTTCTCTCTCGTGACTGGCTGAGACTTCTGCTCACAGCCAGGCCTCACTGGCTCTGTGCCAGGATGTCATCTGTCCTCTTCTCCACTTTATAAAGCATGTCCTTGCATGTCCCATGACCCAAATGGAAAGAACTCCAGTGATTGCTTCACACATACTGGAACTGAGGCATTGGGTGAGCACACTGGGAGTGTACTATTTTGTTATCTACTTCCTTGAGAGTCAGACCTGTACAGGGTGATCCTTCGGTAGAAATAATTTATGGAGAAAAAGGAGGGAGAGCAAAACAAGGAAGACAAAAAAGGATAAACTTCTACAGTGCTCCAGGGAAGTGGCTAGGACCCCCAGGAATTTCTCTAGTAGTTACATTCATTGGTGAAGAAGAGTGGAAGGTTGTGCAGTTACCAGATGAATTACATCAGTGTATATCTGCAGACTGGAAAGTACAGTCCAAAGTACAGCTTTGTTTCAGAATTGTTTTCCTTGTTCAGTTGTACCTGAATTGACCCATAATTTCTAAAACGTTCACTTTCCTCTGTGTGTGGAATGAGTGTCATCTGGAAGCATATGTTTCACCTTATATATCTATGTATTCTACACATCTAAAATCAGACTCTCACTTAATTTTAATACATCTTATTTGCTAAGAAAATAGTAATTTAAGTGGTATCTTTGCCAAAAAAAAAAAAAAAGACCAATTAGAATGATTCCCTTGGTCTTGGCTTATGGTCCTTTTGTCCCATACCTGCTGGAAATTAATTTTAACAGTCCACTTATTTAATTAAATTAAAAGATTTTTTAAAAGTAATTTATCCAATAAAGCCATAAACTAATGACCTTTATGAAATGCTAAGTATGCCAGCAGTCTTTAGCCTTTTGCAAAAAGAGTTGTGGAAAGGGTTTACAAGAATGGATTAGATTTCATTTTAAAGTGAATTAAGTGACATAAACAAATACGAACAATTTACCTTGTAAGTTACTGTAAGTACCTTAGGTAGAGGAAAATAGGAGCCAAATATTGGAGTGGTTATAAAGTCTCAGAGCAATGGTTAGGTATGGAGAGGAATAAATGTGTTTTAAAATGGTAGAAGAGCCATGATTTCAGATTTTTAATGTGAACTGTACTTTATATAAATAATCAATTATTTCCACCTTGGGATTGTTTTATTGCTAATAAATGGAATATGCAGTTATGCATTATAAGAAGGAGTTAATATGACAAAATTCAAATGGTAATTCCCCATGGGAGGGAAAGAGTTGCAGAGATATTCTGTACTGGAAAAGGCATATAATGTGAGCCATATATGTCATTTTAAATTTCCAGCGGACACATAAAAACAAGTAAAAAAAAAAAAAAGCAGGTGAATTGATTTTAATAATACATTTTAACCCAATGCATCCAAAACATTATCGTTTCAACATGTAATCAATATAAAAAATATTAATGGGATGTGTTGCATTGTTTTCCTCCTGCCTTTTGAAAGCTGGTGTGTATTTTATACCTGCAGCACATCTCAAATTCAGACTAGCTTCATTTCCTGTGCTCAGTAGCCACACGGGGTTTGTGGCTACCGCACTGGACAGCACAGCTTTAGACCCAAGACTTACAGGGACTAAAATGTAAGAAAAATGGAGCAAGAGGCCAATGGGGCGTGTGACAGGCTGTGACTTTTCTAGAATGGGCTGAGCTGCTCTCAGCCCAGGCTGTCCCTGCCATAGCCCTAGGGCTGCCAGGTTTCCTGATTTTTCAGGGAAACCAGACATTCAGAGTCCTGTGGGAAACTTTTTGATTTTTAAGTGCTGGCAATGAATTCAAAACTTTTAAAACATCATGTGGGTCTGGCCCTTAGGTTGCCAGTTTGTGGCCTCTGTTCTCAGCATTTCATATTTTAAATCAGGTTCTCTGGCTCATCCAACATGCAGTATTAGGTTTGGTTAAGGATAATAAAGGATCCTTGGTTTTCACCAATGCAAATGTGTGAGAACATATTTTTAAATGTATGGACTCTATCCCACATTAAAATCTATTCAGTGATTTCCCAACTAACTCAGGTGCCTTTAGGAAAGAAAATTTCATGTATTCACAGAACCTAGAGCTGGAAACGCTCTGGGATAAGCCCCTCATTGCTCCAGCTGACCGCACTCCCCCTTTTTATAAAACATGCATCCCACCTGTAAGTGCTTGTTCAGCGTCGCTATACTGTGTCAGGTTGCAGGCTTCTCGAGGGCAGGCAGAATCTGTCTTGTTCCTCACTGTATCCCCAGCATCTGGTGTGTGGCAGGCTTTGTGCAAGTGTTTACTGAATGAATGAGTAAATACATAAATAATTTAAAACCCAAGGAGGAAATGTTGGTGAGGGTGTGGAAAAGTTGGAACTCTTGTGCACTGCTGGTGGGGATGTAAAATGGTGCATACTAGAAAGCAGTATCGCAGTTCCTCAAAAAATTAAAAATAAAATTTACTCTATCATCCAACAATTCCATTTCTGGATATATACCCCCCAAAATTGAAAGCAGGGACACAAAGAGATATTTGTACACCCATGTTCATAGCAGCATTATTCATGCTAGCCAAAAGGTGGAAGCAACCCAACTGTCCATTGATACGAATAAACAAAATATACATACATACAATGGCATATTATTCTGCCTTGAGAAAGGAAATCCTGTCACATGCTACAGCATGGGTGAAGCTTGAAGACATTATGCTGAGTGAAATAAGCCAATCACAAAAGAACAAATACTGTACAATTCCACTTATAAAAAGTATCTAGAGTGGTCAAAGACGAATGGATAAAGAAGATGTGGTACATATATACAATGGAATATTACTCAGCCATAAAAAGGAACGAAATTGGGTCATTTCTAGAGGCGTGGATGGACCTAGAGACTGTCATACAGAGTGAAGTAAGTCAGAAAGAGAAGAACAAATACCGTATATTAACGCATATATGTGGAATCTAGAAAAATTGTACAGATGAACCAGTTTGCAAGGCAGAAATGGAGACACAGATGTAGGGAACAACTGTGTGGACACCAAGGGGGGAAAGCAGGGGGCGGGTGGTGGTGATGGGATGAATTGGGAGATTGGGATTGACATGTATACTCTAATATATATAAAATAGATAACTAATAAAAACCTGCTGTATAAAAAAAAAAAGGAGTGGTCAAGCTCATATAGACAGAGGTTGGAACAGTGGTCCAGGGGCTGGGAGGAGGAGACAGTTGGGGAGTTACTGTTTAATGGGTACAGAGTCTGCAAGATGAAAAGAGTTCTGTGGATGGATGGTGGTGATGGTTATGCAACAATATGAATATACTTAATGCCACTGAATTGTGTGCTTAAAATTGGTTAAAATGGTAAATTTTATGTTATATATATTTTGCTACAATTAAAAACAATTTTTTTAAAAATCAGGGAGGTCAAATGACTTATCCAAGGTCATAATATTCTACTCTGGAGCTTTTAAAACTATCCCAGACTATTTGTAATATTTTTTTGAGGTAGCATAATAGTGAAAGGAAGGACTTAAAGGTGGGAACCAGGAGACTTAGATCTTGAGAAGTCATTTGATGTCTTGGTGCCTCTTTTCCCAGACCTGTGTAGTGCCCTGTCCCTCGAAACAACTTACGAGTGAGGTTAAGATGATGAAATAAGGGCTTCCCTGGTGGCGCTGTGGTTAAGAATCTGCCTGCCAATGCAGGGGACACGGGTTCGAGCCCTGGTCCAGGAAGATCCCACGTGCCATGGAGCAACTAAGCCCGTGTGCCACAACTACTGAGCCTGTGCTCTAGAGCCTGTGAACCACAACTACTGAGCCCACGTGCCATGACTGCTGAAGCCCGTGCCTAGGGCCCGTGCTCCGCAACATGAGAAGCCACCGCAATGAGAAGCCCGCACACCGCAATGAAGAGTAGCCCCCGCTCGCTGCAACTAGAGAAAGCCCGCAGGCAGCAACTAAGACCCAACGCAGACAAAAATTTAAAAAATAAATAAAATAAAAATAAATTTAAAAAAATGATGATGAAATAAAATATGTATGAGAGAAGTATATATGCTGGATTAATCTGGGCTGAATTCATTATACTCTAGGGAATTAATGTATTATTGAGATGGAAACTTCCTGGTCTCCTTGTTGAACTGATGCCCCACATTGACTCAGTTAAATGGTCGACTGAATGTAAACGTTTGCCTGTCTTTATGATGATGATGATTTTATTTCAAAGCAGTCTTCCGTGTGTGCTGAAATGCCCTTGGAATCAGATTCGTCTTCTCTTGCTCTCAGAGTAAAGTGAGGTGGGAGGAGAATCTGATACCACAAGAGGGTATCTAGTCTCAAGATGCAGCGCCCCACGCTGAGGTGCAGCATCTCCAGGCGACTGTGACCGGCTCGGGAACTGTGTGAATGTCTGTTGTTCAAAGCAACCAGATTTCAGTGATTAGAAGGGAAAGCATGAGCATTTTAATATTTCCATTCTCTAGAGATTTGCTTTATTAGGAAAGCAAGCTCTCCCCTTTCTGTAACATGCTGTATCCAGTCTTATTGTTGAAGAGGACTTTATCTTGAAGGCGAGAAAGTAAACAAGATTCTATACTAGTTCTGAATCACAGATGGCCCAGTTTATCCACCCTTATGTTTTGAAAATAAACACAGATAAAACGCCTTGCACGTTGTTACTTACAAATCGATTCTTCTCGTTGTTGGGAGAGCTTTCAGTCACATCATGCACTAAAATAAATTCAGGATTAATTAAAAGAGTTGAATGCAGAAAACGAAACCATGAAAATCAAGAAGAAAATATAGATGGAAAGTTAGTTAGACTGTTGAGGTATAGATGCAATGAAAAAAATTGCAAAAGAAAAATTGATAAATTTAACTGCAAATAATTTCTACACATCAAAAATGTAAAAGTTAAGCAATATGTTAGGAAAATATTTGAAGCAAATATGATAGGCAAAGGGTAATATATAAATAAATCTGTAATCAATTATAAAAACCTTTACCATCCCAAGAAAATGATGGACACAGGACATGATTTTTCTTTATAAAAGAAGAAATGTGAGTGGCTAATTAGTGTGAAAAAGTTGTTAGTTAGATCTTAAAGAGATGCAAGCAAGTACGATGAGGACTATTTCTACTATTAAGTTGGCTTTTTCTTTTCTTTTTTTTTTTTTTTACAAGATAGCCTTCAATACTGGCATTCATATACTGCTCGGAGAAGTGTGTAAGTTGAAGTTGATATAGCCTTTCTGGAAAGCTATTTAGCAACAGATACTAAGAGCTTTAAATGTGATCATACACATTGACTCAGAATCTTGCCTAAGGAAGTAACTAGAAATACTGGTAAAGATTTATATGTAAGGGTGTTCACTGCAGCATTATTTGTAGCAGTGAAAAATTGAAGATAACCCAGATGAACAACAATAAGGAATCATTTATATAAATTATGCTTCATCGATGACGATGTTAAAAATCAAGAGCCCAAAGAATATTTTTTAAAGCGTTCATTGTGAGTTGTGCACAACTGTATAATGTGTAAGTGTGTGAATGTATACAATTGTATGCCAAGATGTAACATGGCAAATATGTACGTATGGGTTGAAAAGGGATTACATGGGAATCAGCAATATGTTAGAGACTGTTATCCCTGGATGGCCAGGTTACAAATACTTTCAATTTTCTTTATACTTTTCTGACTGTTCTAGATTTTCTACAGTAAAAAATATATATTATTTTTATAAATGGGAAAATAAAGTTTTTAAAAACTGAATTGAAGGGACTTCCCTGGCTGTCCAGTGGTTAAGAATTTGCCTTCCAATGCACAAGGTGCGGGTTCAATCCCTGGTCCAGGAGCTAAGATCCCACATGCCTCAGGGCCAAAAAACCAAAAACATTAAAACAGAAGTAATATTGTAACAAATTCAATAAAGACTTTAAAAATGGTCCACATTAAAAAAAAATAATTCTTTAAAAAAACAAACTGAATTGCAACCAAAACAGATTTATTGTGAAAAAGACGCTACATCTTTTACGTAAACTTTTTCCTGGCACCATTACCATCGTTAATGACTCCACCTTGTTCCTCAAATCCATCAAATTACCAGGTCCTATAAAGTCTTCCACCTCAATGCTTCCTAGACCTGGCCCTTCATTTCCCCTTCTGTAGTCAGCCCTATAGTTTGGGTTAGGTTCTCATTACTTACGGCCTGGTCAAAACTTCCATTGTCTCTCCATTGCCTTGGCTTTTTTTTTTTTTGCGGTACGCGGGCCTCTCACTGATGTGGCCTCTCCCGTTGTGGAGCACAGGCTCCGGACGCGCAGGCTCAGCGGCCATGGCTTACGGGCCCAGCCGCTCCACAGCACGTGGGATCTTCCCGGACCGGGGCACGAACCCGCATCCCCTGCATCGGCAGGCGGACTCCCAACCACTGCGCCACCAGGGAAGCCCCATTGCCCTGGGTTTTGAATCCTAATCCCAACATCCACCACTCTTGGTGACATGCCTCTCACCTAGCGTTCACATGTTAGTGCTCAAACTCCCCTATCGCATCATCCAGACTGTCCCTCATGCAACTGTGCTTTCACATCTCTATGATGTCCCTTCTACTAGCAATAAACTATATATTTATTCATTCAGCAGACATTTTCTGAGCAAATGTCATGTGCTAGGCAATCTGGGGCACAAAAATGAATTAAACACAAGTCTCTGCCTTACTGTAGCTCACAGTCAACTCGGTCAGCAAGTTATAAACAGCTTTGTAGGATAAGTGGTAGTTATGTTAAATATGTTCTCCAGTGGCAGAACCGGGATTTGAACTCAGGTTGACTTGCCCCTAAGGTCATTTTGCTTGAAGGTGAAGAAGACAAAAGCAATGGCGGCGTCTGATATGGATGGTGCCTCGGTATGCGTTGGGGAGGGGCAGGAGCTGAGGCTGCATAATGGCCCGTACGCTATGCTGAGGGGTTGAAACTTAAACATCTTTGTAGCTGGAATAACAATAGTTAATAACTAACAGTCTGTGCCACACTCTGTTCTAAGTGCTTTGCATACTGACTCAGTTCATCCTTACAACCACTTGATGAGGGAGGTAAAACAACTGTATTTTTTTTAGAGATAAAGAAACTGAGACAGGGACTTCCCTGGTGGCGCAGTGGTTAAGAATCTGCTTGCCAATGCAGGGGACGTGGGTGCGATCCCTGGTCTGGGAAGATCCCACATGCCGCGGAGCAACTAAGCCCGTGCGCCACAACTACTGAAGCCCACATGCCCTATAGCCTGCGGGCCACAACTACTGAGCCCACGTGCTGCAGCTACTGAAGCCTGCGCGCCTAGAGCCCGAGCTGCGCAACAAGAGAAGCCACCGCAATGAGAAGCCCGCGCACCGCAACGAAGAGTAGCCCCCGCTCGCCGCAACTAGGGAAAGCCCCCGCGCAGCAACGAAGACCCAACGCAGCCAAGAAAGAAAGAAACTGAGACAGAAAAGTCAAGTCATTTGCGCAATGTCACATAGGAACTCTCTGGCTCTGGTCAGAGACTGTCGTAGGCACTGCCGCGTCCGTAGCCCAAATCTGTGCGTTGACACCAGTAAACATTAATTGAATGGAATTGAACACACAGCTCTTGTGAAATATTCCTACTGGTTTTGTTAATTATCCAGACCTGGGTTGTGGGGCAAAGTGGAGAAAAAGAAAGGGACTGTTGAACCCACCATCTTAATCCAACACTGTATGTCCTTCAGAAGCAGATAACCCGTCTGCGTGGGCTGAATTCACACTACGTGGTTCCTGCGTGGCAGAGTCAGGGTCTCTTTAAGTCGGAAGCAGTCGTGGCAATGACCTTGCTGAACCTCCCACTGGTTTGAAACTGTAACTTGACTGAAAGGCTCTAAGAACACGATTCCGGAATGTGAGAGGCTCTTGCTTTTTTAAATTCACTTGTTCTAAGCCCATAGCTTTGTAGAGGAGAAAATGAGCCCTGCGGGGTCGGCTTCCAGCGTAATAGAGTCCTAATGTGTAAGCTTCTAGGGGATGCTATGCAAATGAACACTCGTTTCCTGTTTGAGCCCGCGGTAGCGCAGTGCATCGGGACGCTTCTGTTTTACATCCTGGGGACGAGGGACTGACCTGCGCGGCCACGATAGGAACGTCACCGGAGACTTGCAGCCCGTGTGCACAGAGGGTGGACCACGCTAATCCTTTCTCTCCCCAGCCCTCACCCTCACTCACACGTGTGGGAGGAGCAAGCTGCCACGAGGTCGTGCAAGGACGCACAGCGCTTCCCGTTCCAACCATAGCCCTGCGTTTGCTTTAAGAGAGCGGCAGGGCAGAGGGGAGAGATGGGGGGAGAGTGAGGACCTCTCACGCCACCCTCTCCTGACACGGCTTTGTCACAGCTTCCCCGTCACGGCCGACCTCCATGCCCACAGATCAAGCTCGGCTTTAGCCTGTGAGGCCAGGCTCAGCCAAGGCCTCGTTAATAACAGTAAACGCAGCTAACACAGATTGAGCACGTTTGCCAAGTGACAGACTCCGTGTCCTATTGGGAGATCAGTGCCTGTAACCCTGGGGGGCTGCATTCATTGTTCTTGTCTGCATTTACCAACTGCAGGAGCTGAGGCTCAGAGGAGTTTTGTGAACTTCCCGGGAGGGAGGAGCGGGGACCCAGATCCCAGCTATGTTACTCCAAAGCCCAGGCTTTGAGCCTTTGTGCCATACTTTCTTGGCCACAGAACTTCTGGCCTCCAGATGCTCCCTGCTTCCACCTCCAGCCAGAAGTCATCTATCCTCCTTACAAATTCTCAGAGTGCTTGATCTGCATTTCTTTCATGGGGCTTCCCAGTTGAACATCCTATTACCGTTATTTATATAAAGTGTTCACTTCTCCTGTTAAACTGGGGCCGTGGAGGCAGAGTCCATTTCTTATTCCATGGCATATTTTCCACGGCCCCCAGTGTACTGTGTAGCCCCCTCAGACAAGACTAGAGAAGGTTGTTTCTGATCAGATCTGCCCCTTCTGAGCACCTGTACCTTGATGGGAATTTGGGAATCTAGAAAACTATCTGTAGGAATTCTTCGGCTCAGATTTCCTAAAGAAAAGTAAAGATTTACCTGAGAATAGTTGAATCATGGTTTTCCTAACAGAAGCAGGTAACTCATATACCATAGTCCACCGTACCGTGCCTTTCCTGGAATACCCCCATTCCTCTCTGTCCTAGCGCTGCTCAGAGACCATTAGCATCCCAGTCTGCTCAGAACCTCTTCTTGTTTATGGTTCAGATTTCTTATCCTTTCCTGTGCATCACATTTGTTTAGTGTCAGGGTTGACGTTCCCTCGGATCCCCTGTGACAGGTTGCAGAGACACTTCTATCTCATGTTGCTTCAATTCAGACCTTAAAGTATCGAGTTGTCGTTACCTGCACTTGGAGCTTCTACTATTGCATAAGTTTACCCACGTGGATTTCAGAACATTCTGGGAAATACATGCTCAACTGTTTTTTTACACCAGGAATGCACACTCATCTCTCTTTGTGTTTCTCTGTCTCCCTTTCTGTCTGTCTCTGCAAGACTGCTTCTCTCTAATCTTGCTTCTTGGGCTGTGACAAATGAGAAGGGTTTTAGGTTCATATCCTGATCCATTTTTTGGCAGAAGAGAGCTGTTTTAAGGATGAACCCAATTCTATAATACCTTCCATGTCCCACCCTTAAACATCTTTCTGGATGCATCACTCAAGATTTTTTTTTTTAAACATCTTTGTTGGAGTATAATTGCTTTACAATGGTGTGTGAGTTTCTGCTTTATAACAAAGTGAATCAGTTATACATATACATATATCCCCATATCTCTTCCATCTTGCGTCTCCCTCCCTCCCACTCTCCCTATCCCACCCCTCTAGCTGGTCACAAAGCACCAAGCTGATCTCCCTGTGCTATGTGACTGCTTCCCACTAGCTATCTATTTTACATTTCGTAGTGTATATATGTCCGCATATACACTACCACTCTCTCACTTTGTCTCAGCTTACCCTTCCCTCTCCCCGTGTCCTCAAGTGCATTCTCTAGTAGGTCTGCGTCTTTATTCCCGTCTTGCCCCTAGGTTCTTCATGTCCTTTTTTTTTTTTTTAGATTCCATATATATGTATTAGCATATGGTATTTGTTTTCCTTTCTGACTTACTTCACTCTGTATGACAGACTCTAGGTCCATCCACCTCACTACAAATAACTCAATTTCATTTCTTTTTATGACTGAATAATATTCCATTGTATATATGTGCCACATCTTCTTTATCCATTCATCTGTCAGTGGACACCTAGGTTGCTTCCATGTCCTGGCTGTTGTAAATAGAGCTGCAATGAGCATTGTGGTACATGATTCTTTTTGAATTATGGTTTTCTCAGGGTATATGCCCAGTAGTGGGATGGCTGGGTTGTATGGTAGTTCTATTTTTAGTTTGTTTTTTTTTTTGCGGTACGCGGGCCCCTCACCGTTGTGGCCTCTCCCGCTGCGGAGCACAGGACACGCAGGCTCAGCGGCCATGGCTCACAGGCCCAGCCGCTCCGCGGCATGTGGGATTTCCCGGACTGGGGCACGAACCCGTGTCCCGTGCATCGGCAGGCAGACTCTCAACCACTGCGCTACCAGGGAAGCCCTATTTTTAGTGTTTTTAAGGAACCTCCATACTGTTCTCCATAGTGGCTGTATCAATTTACATTCCCACCGACAGTGCAAGAGGGTTCCCTTTTCTCCACGCCCTCTCCAGCATTATGTTTTCCTCTTTAACCATTTCATAATCACTGATTTCTAAGCTATCCTAGCACAGTATTTTGTTCGTAATTATGCACAAATATTTGTCAGTGAATGAACCAGCCGGGGAGGAAGGGAAGAAAGGAAAGTGGTGTGTCCAGTTTCCTGAGTACAAGCAATGCCACCCCTTCTCCTCAAGTACAGCCCTAAACAGGACCTCCAGGTGGGGCACCTCCCACCCCTCCACCCTTGCTGACTTCAGTAAATCACAAGGTGCTTATGTTTGCCCTGAGGTCAGTCTTGGCATCTGTGCTGCCTGCTGGGGAGTCCACAGCTGGCCCAGATGTTGCTGTATGTTTATATAAGCCTCTGTGTGTGTACGCAGATCACCCATTTACGTGTGTCCTGTGTGTCTTCCCTGTAAAAACCATGCCTGTCTCATCGTGGGCTGTTGTCCAGCAGAGTTGGAAAGCCGCAGCTCAGGAGGCCCCCTTCCTGCTGAGCCACCCCTTCCCAGCAGCCTTAGCTGCTGTGAGTTCCGCCACCCTTTCTGCAACCTACAAATGCTTTTTTCTTTCCTCAAAGCCAGATTGCACCTTCCTGACCGGTGGCCACGTTTGAGCCCTTAGTTTTTAATTCTTGCAAGATGACTGAAGGGAAAACCAGGAATGGTGATAAGCAGGCAGTAGAGAAATGGCATTTCATCACTGCCACTTGAATAATTCCTGTTGCTATTTTTAAATGTTGCTCAGTTTAATGTAGCATTTCTGCTGTTTGGAATGCGTGCCTATACCAGTGCATAATGCATGCTTGTGCTTTGGTACCTGGTCCTGCCTGAGTAAGATTTGCAAGGCTGAATCTTTGGCAGGTATCCATCTGCCTACGTATTAATTGAGGCAAGTCAATAGGGAAAACCCTCTAAAATGCTCAGGAATGTTGCAGAATGGCTGAATCCCTCAGGTGCAGGCTCCGTGCACTACAGCAGCAGTTCTGTGGCATCAGTGAACAAAGCATCAAGCAAACAGTGAAGCTCCTACAAAGCACCAGGCACTCAAGCATCGGACTCTGCTGCCAGCTGCTGCCTGCACACTCCAATAAAAGGCTACCGAGGCTGCCTCCTAGATGCCAAGCTTCATTTCAGTGCCCGGAGCATTTGAAAAACATCACTAGCAGATACGGTAATTCACTTCCTTAAGACAGAACTCAGAGTTGAAAGGAGGTTAAATGAAAAGGAACACAACAGGGCCAGGTTTCCAGCCCTTTCTTTTGTGCATAAATATTAATAGATACTTGGCGTAAGAGTTCTGCAGCTTTGTAATCTCTTATGATAGTGGCAGGACTTCAGGTTGGATGTGCATCGTTAATTCTCCGTTCGCTTGTCTTTGGTACTCAGCGTATTTCTATGCCCCTGGAGGAGGGTGTGACAAACCAGCGCAGTCCAACAGGTAGAAGCAGGTGAAAATGAATCTCCTTGTGACCTGGACTTCTTGTCACGTCTCCTGACCTGCTTAAACTGTAAAAGGAAGACAGTACATCTTTAAAGACAATTTCCAGACCTTTGCTCGTGGAATTGAACAGAACTGTGTTTAGCTGGGGGTGGAAGGAGGTGCCGGCTTTATGTTTTTAATGCATGAAAAGTACCGTTTGTTTATCTAAAACTAAGGGTTGGCACGAAAACACCCCCAAAGCGTATTAACAAGAGGGACTTACTTTCTAGAGGAAGATGAGTGCTTTCGGTCCTTTGCTCTGTCCCAGCCAGGCAGCCTCAGCCCAGGCACTCGCCCCTCTGAGACACGATTTCTGCATGTGGTATAAAGGATCCTCAAAGCAGCTGAGTATGCAGTGAGGTACATACCTGAAGATGCTCTAAACCCAGAGCACCACTCTTTCTAGTGTCTTTTTTATTGTCCTTTTATTGCATAGTTAACAACATCATATAACCGGCATAATTTAACATAAAGCCATCTGCTTTTTCAGTCTCTGGAACATGCTTCTCTGTGGTGAAGAGCACAGAACCGAGCATATAAAATTGCACGGGATGCTGTCAGGCCCATCACTTGCTCATTTGAGACTTCCTAGTGCCTGTCACATGGGAGCAGCCTGTAAAGTAGCTTTTCTAATCTTAGACACATATCAATTATTCACCAGCCTGGCTCCTCTTGTGCGTTATCTTATAGAATTCACCATGGCGACAGTGCACCTTGCTTCTAAATCTTAATCTGAAACTGATACATAAAGATTAGGTTTCTTCTGCTTTAGATTATTCTAAATGTCAGCTGATTCTGAAAATGGCTTTAAAACTTTTTCTCCTTCCCTTACGTTACATGAAGGTCACTTATTTTATATGAAACTTGATATGAAGTTTAAGAAACTAAGAGCCGGCTATCCTTTTCTACTTTTTAGTATCAGTTATGAGATCATACTCCTGATATAACCGTCATTAGCTTTTGAGAGAAAATATATAAGCAAGAATTTCTGCTGAAATCGATTTTATGTACTACACGGCTTGCAGTGTTGAATGCAAGAGTATAAAATGTGTTTTCACTTTTCAAGTAAGTGTAATTCAAAATTACACATACTGCTGTTATTCCTTTGCACTACATATGGAGAAAACTGTGTACGATATCAGGTTTCTGATATTTTCGTATGTAAAACATAATCTATAAATCCATAATAGTCAGAAAAATGCTATGGACATAAAGAATTCATTCTTTTTATAATGTTTTTATTTTCTTTTTTACCATGGGTACAAGCAAAACCTTGTTGAGGGAGGGACCACATAATGTCATTAGTTGGCTGTCCTGACAGGATGGATAATTATCCTCTTGAGCGCCTCACATAAAAGAACTAATGGTTCCTGGAGAGAGTCTAGACAGCTCAGGTAAGAAACAGAGACTACAATTATAATGTTAATAATCTTAACGAGGATGTGCACGTTACCTTTGGGGTGGAATAGTGCCCCTTGGTCCACATTCTGCCGGCAGTCTGTGCTGAATGACTGACTTCCACTTTGTAGTCATGAAAGTTAGATGGTGGATGATTTCTCACGAGAAAAGTCACATTCTTAAAGAGATGTCAGAACAACACAGTTGGACACGCTCCACATGTATCCTTGTGTCCAAAGATGGGCCCAGGAGTGCTGCCCATCAGTAATATGGCTGCTACATCACAAAACAGGCACCTGGGAACCGATTCAACCCAGGTCAGAGGACAGCAAATGAGCGACAGGAGGGAGCTTTCACAGTCGGAAGAGTCAGGTGTTGAAATGAGTGACATTTTAGGACATAAGTTAAGGTTTAAGTAAATCGAGGCTCCAGTGAAGGAAATTAACACCACAGTTAAACAGCAGATATATTCTAAAGCACCTTCAGTGTCCTGTCACAATCACAGAACATTTTCACTCCACCCTTGGAGAGTTTAGATTATTGTATTAAGTAGAATATTCTGAAATATTTCTACTTATTTTTTAAATAAGAGTTTGTTTTTTTAGAGCAGTTTTAAGTTTACAGCAAAAATTGAGAAGGTAAGGAGATTTCCCATGTACCCCCTGCCCTCACACATGAACTGTCTGACCCATTATCAACACATCCATGTCTACTTATTTTCATGAATGACTGGGTATTATTTTTGACAATATTTATCTATCCAATTTTTGTGTAGTTCCCCCCACCCTCCGGTGGACTCTTATCTATTTCTTTTTTTAAAATTTTTATTAGAGCATAGTTGATTTCCAATTTTGTTAGTTTCTGCTGTACAGCAAAGTGAATTAGTTATACATATATCCACTCTTTTTTAGATTCTTTTCCTATAGAGGTCATCACAGAGTATTGAGAAGAGTTCCCTGTGCTCTACAGTAGGTCCTTATTAGGTCTATTTTATATATAGTAGTGTGTATATGTCAATCCCAGTCTCCCAATTTATCCTTCTCCCCCGTCCCCCAGTAACCATAAGTTTGTTTTCTACATCTGTGATTCTATTTCTGTTTTGTAAATAAGTTCATTTGTACCATTTTTTTAGATTCCACATATAAGTGATACCATATGATATTTGTCTTTCTCTGTCTGACTTACTTCACTCAGTATGACAACCTCTAGGTCCATTCATGTTGCTGCAAATGACATTATTTTGTTCTTTTTTATGACTGAGTAACATTCCACTGTATATATGTACCACATCTTCTTTATCCATTCTTCTGTCAATGGATATTTAAGTTGCTTCCATGTCCTGGCTATTGTAAATAGTGCTGCAATGAACATTAGGGTACATGTATCTTTTCAAAGTATGGTTTTCTCCAGATATATGCCCAGAAGTGGGGTTGCAGGATCATATGGTAGCTCTGTTTTTATTTTTGAAGGAACCACCATACTGTTCTCCATAGCGGTTGTACCAATCAATTTACATTCCCACCTACCGTGTCGGAGGGTTCCCTTTTCTCCATACCCTCTCTTATTGTTTGTATAGATTTCTTTGATGATGGCCATTCTGACCAGTGTGAGGTGATACCTCATTGTAGTTTCGATTTGCATGTCTCTAATAATTAGTGATGTTGAGCATCTTTTCATGTGCTTTTTGGCCATCTGTGTGTCTTGTTAAGTTTTTTTATGTTAAAAAAAATACCCATTTGTTCAGTAAACTTTTTTAGCATCTGTTGTAAGCTAAGCACTGTGTTAGGGCTGGGAATGTTGGTCTCAGAATTCAGCATAGTGCTCTTTACATAAAAGACTCAATATTTAGTGAATAATTGCATAGAAGATGAATAAAATACATCCTTGAGAAATGTGACAAACTCATGGGTCAGGAGATGGAGGAAAAAGACATGAAGTTAGTATCACAATGAAGTGTAGTTAATGGTTATAACAGACATCAAAAAGTCCTAAAAAAGTCAGTGGTAAATGAAATCATCTCCAGAAGATATTAAAGTCAAGAGATACTACATTTTATTGGTATTTACATCTATAAAAGTTCACTTCCGGGCTTCCCTGGTGGCGCAGTGGTTGAGAATCTGCCTGCTAATGCAGGGGACATGGGTTCGAGCCCCGGTCTGGGAGGATCCCACATGCCGCAGAGCAACTAGGCCCATGAGCCACAACTACTGAGCCTGCGCGTCTGGAGCCTGTGCTCTGCAACAAGAGAGGCCGCGATAGTGAGAGGCCCACACGCCGCGATGAAGAGTGGCCCCCGCTCGCTGCAACTAGAGAAAGCCCTCGCACAGAAACGAAGACCCAACACAGCAAAAATAAATAAATAAATAAATAAACTCCTACCCCCGCCCCCCAAAAAAGAAAAAGTTCATGTCGTTTTGCCTGGAAGAAAATCAGAAGATAGCCAGCCTCTTAGAATTACGAGTTACAGACAGGCCTGTTGTGAGGAGGGTGTGGGGATCCTCAGTTCTGAGAGTCTCTTTATTCAGAAGGCATACATGTGAAATGACACTGTCAACCAGAGGAGGCCTCCCTGCAGCCCCTAGTCCTTGACTGCAACCCCCTGAGGGGCTGTAGAGGCTCCTTCTGTGACTGTGGCCTCGAAGGAAGAGGCAGGGCCTCCTGCTGGCTCACTGAATAGCCCTGAAAGGGCTGCTTTCCCACCCTCAAAACAGGACTCTACCCTCAGAATAAAGCAGACTCCATCCACAGCTGCCTAACTAAGTAATCTCTTGGGGCTTCTGGGGGCTGAAAACCACAGCAGAGCTTCCTCCTGACTGGGCATGACTCTAAGACAAGAAAAAGAGATAATTTTAGACCATAAACTTTGACCTTGTGAATAGAAGGAGAATGGTATAAAGAAAGAAAAATAAAGTGGAAGAAACGAGCAGAAAAATGATAGGATTTAAACCACTGGGTCCTGAGATCAGACCCAATTTTTTAAATGCCCTAAAGCCTCACACTGGAGAGTTTACATCTTAACCTGGCTGTCGTTCCTCTTGTTCATTTTATGGGTAATGCAGGTGATTAGGAGCTGCTTAATACTATGTGCTCTTTGGACACCTATTGTTTACTTACACTTTGCTTTGTGCAGATTGTGCAGAATGCCCTGCATAACCTACTCTGAGGGTATTAGTTTCCTTTGGCTGCTGTAACAAGTTACCACAAATTTAGTGGCTTACAGTGACACGGATCTATCCCCTTACGTTTCTGGAGATCGGAAGTCAAAAATGGGTCAACAGGGCTGCATTCCTTCTGGAGACTCCAGGGGAATATCCTTTCCTTGCCTTTTCCTGTATTTCATGACTCCTGGTCCTCTGCTTCCGTAGTCACGGCTCCCTCTCTGGCTCTGACCTTCCCCTCTCTGTCTTATAAGGACCCTTGTGATTGTACATAGGGCCCACCCAAATGGTTCAAGATAATCTCCCCATCTCGAGTTCTTTAACTTAATCCCATCTGCAAAGCCCATTTCGCTACGCAAGGTAGCACATTCACAGGTTCCTGGGATTAGGTGGACCTCTGAGGGTCTGTTATTCAGCTACCCCACTGAGGCTTCGAGTGTGCTAGACCATCAACCTAGACGGAAATCAATCAGTGGAGAAAACAGCAAAATGTTGGAAGTGGAAGATTGTGCAAGGTCATTTTTTTCCTGTACAGAATTCTATAGGTTAATGTATTTTATATGTGAAAAATGAAAACGTAGTCAAGTACATTCAGAAAAAGGGAGTTTTCCCCTTAACATTCTGTAAATATTTTACTACGTGGTCCAGAGCATCTTCTCACTCCTTCTGCTGCCTGGGTAACTGTGGTCCCACCAGCCGCGAGGTGCTGCCTTAAACTCCAGGCAAACTACACTCAAGGCAGCTCATTTCTTCTCAGTTCCAGTTTGTCTTCGCTTTATGTTTAGCGTATAAATTGGTTGCTAACCCTGTCCCAGAGCAGGGACCTGGACTTGCAGTCTAAAACAGCACAGTCTCTAAAGTACAGCAGTGTTTTTCTGGCTGCTGCTTGCATTCTTGTGGCTCGTGGTGGCGAGAAGCAGCAGGGGGACAGTTCAGGGTAGATTGCCACCCTGGAATGGGGGGCCGGGTTCGCAGATGGCACCCTTGCAGTAGAGGAGGTAGTTGGGGTGTGGATGGGTGACAGTATTATGTGCTGACAGTGCCTGAGGGAGCTACCTGCCGAGGGAAGGTCAGAATTCAATTCCCAAGGCAGGCGGAAAAACTGTAGAAGCTTCCATCCTGGGGTGTGAAGCTGAGGGCTTGGAGGGTGGGGCACCTGCTCAGTTTGGAAGCTGGAAGGTTGGGGATCGCTTAATGTCCCATGTGCAGCTCCTTGGAGGCTGCTGGGGGCTCAGGTTCTCCTCCCGCTGGAAGAGCGAGCGCCAGGCCAAGGCCCCAGGACTGACCTCTGTATCCCTACCTCTGCACAACCACGTGAGCAGAGGAGAGAGCTGAGGTGCCTGTGGCGTAGAAAACCCCTCTCTCTCTCTCAGTGGGCGGTAGAAAACCCCTCACGTGTTGTGTCATGTGCTGCCCAATGCATAAAGGGGATTTGTTGATGCCCAATTAAAATTCATATTTGTGAGTATTTACTAATGTGCCAGGCGCTGTTAGCTCTTTACATAAGTTATGCCATTTAATCCTCAGAACTATAGATTGAAGATGCTTTTACAGAAAAGGGGCCCAGAGTGATTGAGTAACTTACCCAAGGCCACACAGCTAGGGAGAAGTGAAGTTGGCGTTAAACGCAGGCAGCCGGACACAGAAGCCCGTGCTCTGTCCTCCGCTGCTTCCCAAGGAGACGAGATGCTGAATGCTCTGGAGTAAAGATCTTTAAGCAACTTGAGTGATAATGCAGACACTTAGGAGGGCTTTACATGTATTAATTCATTGAATCCTCTGAAAACCCCTGAGGTAGGTCCTGTTATTATCGTGTGGGAGGGGTTACGTAGTTTGTCCAAGCTCACACAGATAGTAGGTAGCTCAACCGGGATTTGCATCCAGGCAGACTGCCTCTGTTCCTCTAAAAAGAAAATACGTTGTCATATACAATATGAGGATAACACCCAGTTTATAGATGATGGAACTAAAATGATGGAATGTATTAAGATTGTGGAAGGCACTGTAATTGGTACAATACGGAAATGGATCCAAGAAAGATAAAGTCTCTTTCCCTTCCCCAGGGAGTTTGCAGCCCTAGATAGATGACTTAGATGTAGCCAGTGATAAACTCAATGCCTTTGGGGACAGAAGGTGCTGTGACAAGAGGAAAAGGAGGTTCGGGGTGCTGGCATGCCTCATAAGGGGACAGGATGATGCCACACGACACCTCACAGCCTCACCTCTTCAAATTTCACTGAGTGTGTAATAGTGCCTCTGCTCGGTATGCTTGGTTACACCACTTCCTGCAGGGAACAGAAGTCTAAGGAAATGTTGAAGGTGAGGAGGGTACCGGCTGAAACCATGAATGAGACAAAGTAGTCGGCAGAAGGAGGGAAGTGCCCCAGCCACAGGGACCCGTGAATAAGAATTCAGGGAGGCAGGCAGGAGGTGACAAACCTGATCACAGGGGCTGGACCTGAAAAGCAGTGACGTGAAGGATGTGAAATAAATTTTGGATGGATAGAATAGTAAGTTCCTTAGAGGCCTTTAACAAAGGGAATAAGAAATAATTACTAACTAGAGAAAGTTAATTTATTATAATAAAGATTCTCCACAACCCTGACCTTGGGGGTTTGTGTTTTTGTTTAGAAGAGGCTCATGTTTAATTCAACTCTATACTGAATAGATTTTGGTGAGATTTGGTTGTATTTTTAATTTACGGTGACCAGACACAGGACTGTAAGCCAGAAAGGTATTCATCTCAGAGAAGAGATGTATTAGTTTCCTACTGATGCTCTAACAAAGAACCACAAACTTAGTGGCTTAAAGCAATATAAGTTTGTTTTCTTACAGTTCTGTCCATCTGAAGTCCAACATGTGTCTCACTGAGCCAAGATCAAGGGTATAATTCCTTTCTGGAGACTGGAGATTCTGGAGAATCTCTTTTCTTGCCTCTTCCACCTTCTCGAGGCTGCCCACCTTCCTTGGCTCATGGCCCCTTCCACCATCTTCAAAGCCAAGCAGAATCCTTCTTATATTCCCATCTCACTGATTCTCTTTTTCATAATCACATCTTCCTCTTCCTTCCTTCTTTGATATCTGGATTCTGAACATCTTGGGATTATGCCGTTCTCTTCCAAAATTATGTTACCAGTGTTGTGGCTGCATTTCAGCTGGAGAGTTATGAGTGAGGAAATAGTGATAAAGGTGAAGGGAGAGAGAGTTGGAAAGTCTGTAGCCAGGCGTCAGAAGCAGAGGCAGATGTGAGCAATAGAGAAAGGAAAGAGGGTGGGGCACCAAGAAGTGTGTCCTGGTGAGCCTGAGCTTTGTATGTCAGTAAAAATTGTGCTTGTCAAGCAAAGGAAGTGTAAGTGCTTCTAGAAAACATACACTGCTTTTGTTATTTAGAGGAGAAATTCATGATAAATTGTAAAGAAGTTGATGGATATTTATTCACCTAGATAGTGTTGATACCATAGTATTGCAAGGACTTTTCAGAAAAATAAGAATTCTGTTTGACTTGTAGAAATTATAATTCCCATATTTATTTCTCATCTATCAATTGCGTTCTACATCACAACTCTGGGAGAATATAAAAATTGATCTGTATCAAACAGAAACATGATTCTGGCAGCAAAACAGGCTTCCATAAAAATCAGGCAAAGTGGACAAAAAAAAGAGGTAGGCAGATTTTATTACATTTATTTTTGTCCATCTCCTCAGTTTTTCCTGATTTATTTTAAAACCCTGGTCACATGGGGCCAGAATCTATATTTATTGCTAAATAAACATATCCATTAGACCTGAGCCATATAAGGAAAATATTGCTAATCTTGGTTCCAGTGGTATTTTAAAATCTTAATATTCTGTGTTGGTTTAGTAGCTTTAGGCCGTTTTTTTTTTTTTCAGGCTTTGCACTCAAATATAATTGCCAGCTCTTCTCCACTTTTCTCACTTCCTGTGTCCCATTAAAGCTTAAAAGGATACCATTCCTTCCATGACATTATTCTCATCCCTCCATTACTCTTTTTTATTTCCATTCTTGCATTTCTGCCTTAGCTGTATGTTAATCTCATACTTCTGCTAATGAGTAACTCCTTTTGGCTCAATGGGCAAGAGAAACCAAGCAAAACTTCACTCTTAAAGTAAATTATTAAACTAATTTTTACGTGATTTCTTTTAAAATTCCATAATTGCTTTTTAATCAGACACAGTCGTTAAATTTGAAATGTCAGCAAGCAGAATCAAAGGCCCATAGTTATATGCTTTTCAGAATAAAGTGTTGCTATTGCCTATAGTTTTGCACATTCTGATAAAAAGCATTAATATTTCCTTTGTTTCTGCCTCTCAATCATCAAGTGGTATAATGCTAAAAAGTCTCAGGATGATGACTGGGATTTGGTTAGCGGTTAAAGAAGGCAAGTCTTCTCAGAACCACAAAGACCTACAGCCTGTGTTTGAACTGTATTTACTACAGACAGGTCCTGACTCAGGTGCCAATCTGACATGACAGAATTGCTGTACGAAGAATTCTGGATCTGTGATCAATTAGTAATGTCTGCATGGGTGCAGAATGTGAGTAGAAATATATATACCACATATTTACCATTCTTAAAATCTTGATGAAGGCTGCATAACAGCTTTTTTTTTTTTTTCTTTTAAAGGTAGCATGACTTAATGGAAAAAACTTGGGTGGGTTCTGGAATCAGATCCATCTGGGTCCAAATCTCTCCTGTACTTCTATCTAGTTGTATGATCCTAGGAAAGCCAGTTGACACTTGTGCAATCTATGATATGGGATTGATAATACCTGTATCACATGGTTGTTGGAATAATGAATCAGAATAATATATGTCAAGCCCCTGGGCCCTAGTAGAGTCTCCATCAGTGGTAGCTGTAGTTATTTCCTGTGTTATCTTCTCACATTGTTACCCACCGATCTTCCAAGACAGAGTCTTCACCAGACCATGTGCCTCTAGTGGGAGGGAGGGATTTCTCAACAAAACCAGTCACATTATGCTCCTCCCAACTCAAATCAGACCAAAACGAATCCTTCCTTGGGGAATTTGCAGACTTGAGCTGGCAAAGGAGAGATGTTTTCTCTCTGTTGACTTGTGCTCCCAGAGCCGAGGATTCTCATCCACATGACAAAGCCTGTCTATGATGGAGAGAATGGACTGATGGGGCAGTGTCTGAGTGTTTAGTTTCAGTGACTGGACCCCTGGAGCAGCCCTGGATCCTCTCCTCCCAAAGCCTGGGTGTTTGGTCATCTTTTCCTTTGATTCATTAATCTCCATCCCCCACTCCCACCCCAAACACATAGACTTCTAATCCCATTTAACTTTAAACTAGACCCAGACTCAAAACAGTTCTGACTGATAGGCTAATTATTATTATGCCTACCTTTTAAGAAGTTTGATTTCTACAGATTAGCACTTAATTCCATCATTGCTCCTCTCTTGACAGTTTTTCATTTTTTCATGGTACAGGGAAGCTTAAAATCCAAACAAAGTGGCTTTCAAAGGTTTTGCTTGTAAGCATGTCATATTAAGTAACTGAGCTATGAATATTTACGGTTGATGACATATTGGGAAAATTTGTTTCTTGCATTGGCATAAGTAGATAACATTTATATCCTAAAATGAGCACCATTGAGTGCTCTGTTAGAAGTTTAGTGCCACATGGTGCAAATAAAGCCATAATCATTGTTCTAGAACCTGTTCAGGCAAGTTAGCTCTCTACAAAGAAAGCTTCACTCCACCTTACAGACTGTGTCTGCTGGGCTCCGATTATGGAGGGACCTGGGAGGACCTCAGGCAAACATGTCATCCTGGTGGAAACTGGGCACAAAAGGCATTTCATCTCTGTCACCCTCTCCCCCCGACTCCAGTGTCTGGCCATGGTTGGTCGTCCAGAAATGTTTGTTTGATTAGAACCACAAGCAGAGAGAAAACGTATGAAACTAGTGCATCTTTTCCCTAAATCTCACCCCAACAATTGTCCCACCCTATCTTCAGGCTTTTTCTGTCTAAAAGCACCTTCCGTTCTACACTCAAAAATCCCCTTCTCAGCTCTTTTAAGAAAACATTTCATTTTCAATGAAAATTCTAAATTCAGGAGAATGATTTTTCCATAAGGTACATAGAAAAATCAGATCCACTGCTTTCAACTTACTACTTACACACTTACAAATTACCCTTGCCCTTCAGAATAGTTGGAAAAATCACAAATTCACAAACTCTCATAATTAGGAAAACTGAAAAAGAGGCAGCCATTCAGTGCTAAGCATGAATCACAGTGCTAAGCATGAATAGGGCAAACATTTGCTATTAATTTGCACTTCAACTAAAAGCCGATATAATCCTTACAATCTGTTATACCAGTTTAGCTTTTTGTTGACTTTTACTTGTTTCACCATGATTGGGCATTATAAACGCTTCATGAACCAAATCTGAATTATGTTTTTATAATTATCTCTTGGTTCCTAGATATACATCAAAGACTTAGTTGATACTTGATAACTGAATAGGGAATAATAGAGAAAATAATGTCTTTCAGAAGCTGATAGTCTAGTGGGAAACACAGGATCAACATAAAGATGACTGTAATTTCCCAAAGAGCATTCAAATGAATAATTTAACAAGCTTTTGCTTTAAAGCTGACCTAAGACGGCATTACTCAGTGGGACTGAAATTGCTGTGCCCAGAAACACATGGAAAGGGTGTATGCTGGAGAGAGAAACAGCCATGTGGCTGACAAGGTCTTGGTGCTCTGGCCGGGTGTCAGGCCTGTGCCTCTGAGGTGGGAGAGCTGAGTTCAGGACACTGGTCCACCAGAGACCTCCCAGCTCCACATAATATCAATCAGCGAGAGCTCTCCCAGAGATCTCCATCTCAATGCTAAGACCCAGCTCCATTGAACAACCAGCAAGCTACGGTGCTGGACACCCTATGCCAAACAAATAGCAAGACAGGAACACAACCCCGCGCATTAGCAGAGAGGCTGCCTAAAATCATAATAAGGTCACAGACACCCCAAAACACACCACCGGACGTGGTCCTGCCCACCAGAAAGACAAGATCCAGCCTCATCCACCAGAATCCCCTCCACCAGGAAGCCTACACAACCCACTGAACCAACCTTAGCCACTGGGGACAGACACCAAAAACAGTGGGAACTAGGAGCCTGCAGCCTGAGAAAAGGAGACCCCAAACACAGTAAGATAAGCAAACTGAGAAGACAGAAAAACACACAGCAGATGAAGGAGCAAATAAAAACCCACCAGACCAAACAAATGAAGAGGAAATAGGCAGTCTACCTGAAAAAGAATTCAGAGTAATGATAGTAAAAATGATCCAAAATCTTGGAAACAGAATGGAGAAAATACAAGAAATGTGTAACAAGGACCTAGAAGAACTAAAGAGCAAACAAACAATGATGAACAACACAAAAAATGAAATTAAAAATTCTCTAGAAGGAATCAATAGCAGAATAACTGAGGCAGAAGAACGGATACGTGACCTGGAAGATAAAACAGTGGAAATGACTACTGCAGAGCAGAATAAAGAAAAAAGAATGAAAAGAATTGAGGACAGCCTCAGAGACCTCTGGGACAACAGTAAACACACCAACATTCGAATTATAGGGGTCCCAGAAGAAGAAGAGAAAAAGAAAGGGACTGAGAAAATATTTAAAGAGATTATAGTTGAAAACTTCCCTAATATGGGAAAGGAAATAGTCAATCAAGTCCAGGAAGCACAGAGAGTCCCATACAGGATAAATCCAAGGAGAAACATGCCAAGACACATATTAATCAAACTATCAAAAATTAAATACAAAGAAAAAATATTAAAAGCAGCAAGGGAAAAACAACAAATAACATACAAGGGAATCCCCATAAGGTTAACAGCTGATCTTTCAGCAGAAACTCTGCAAGCCAGAGGGCAGTGGCAGGACATATTTAAAGTGAGGAAAGGGAAAAACCTGAAAAAATTTTCAGATTTCAGAAAAATCTGAAAATCTCATTCAAATACGATGGAGAAATTAAAACCTTTACAGACAAGCAAAAGCTAAGAGAATTCAGCACCACCAAACCAGCTTTACAACAAATGCTAAAGGAACTTCTCTAGGCAGGAAACACAAGAGAAGGAAAAGACCTACAATAACAAACCCAAAACAATTAAGAAAATGGTAATAGGAACATACATATCGATAATTACCTTAAATGAATTAAATGCTCCAGCCAAAAGACATAGACTGGCTGAATGGAAACAAAAACAAGACCCGTATATATGCTGTCTACAAGAGACCCACTTCAGACCTAGGGACACATACAGACTGAAAGTGAGGGGATGGAAAAAGATATGCCATGCAAATGGAAATCAAAAGAAAGCTGGAGTAGCAATTCTCATATCAGACAAAATAGACTTTAAAATAAAGACTATTACAAGACACAAAGAAGAACACTACATAATGATCAAGGGATCAATCCAAGGAGAAGATATAACAACTGTAAATATTTATGCACCCAACATAGGAGCACCTCAATACATAAGGCAAATGCTAACAACCGTAAAAGGGGAAATCGACAGTAACACAATCCTAGTAGGGGACTTTAACACTCCACTTTCACCAATGGACAGATCATCCAAAATGAAAATAAATAAGGAAACACAAGCTTTAAATGACACATTAAACAAGATGGACTTAATTGACATTTATAGGACATTCCATCCAAAAGCAACAGAATCCACTTTCTTCTCAAGTCCTCATGGAACATTCTCCAGGATAGATCATATCTTGGGTCACAAATCAAGCCTTATTGAAATCGTATCAAATGTCTTTTCTGACCACAACGCTATGAGACTAGATATCAATTACAGGAAAAAATCTGTAAAAAATACAAACACATGGAGGCTAAACAATACACTACTAAATAACCAAGAGATCACTGAAGAAATCAAAGCGGAAATCAAAAAATACCTAGAAACAAATGACAATGAAAACATGACTACCCAAAACCTATGGGTTGCAACAAAAGCAGTTCTAAGAGGGAAGTTTATAGCAATACAATCCTACCTCAAGAAACAAGAAACATCTCAAATAAACAACCTAACCTTACACCAAAAGGAATTAGAGAAAGAAGAACAAAAAAACCCCAAAGTTAGCAGAAGGAAAGAAATCATAAAGATCAGATCAGAAATAAATGAAAAAGAAATGAAGGAAACAATAGCAAAGATAAATAAAACAAAAAGCTGATTCTTTGAGAAGATAAACAAAATTGATAAACCATTAGCCAGACTCATTGAGAAAGAAAGGGAGAAGACTCAAATGAATAGAATTAGAAATGGAAAAGGAGAAGTAACAACTGACACTGCAGAAATACAAGGGAACATGAGAGATTACTACAAGCAACTCTATGCCAATAAAATGGACAACCTGGAAGAAATGGACAAATTCTTAGAAAAGCACAACCTTCCGAGACTGAACCAGGAAGATATAGAAAATATAAATAGACCAATCACAAGCTTGGAGGAACCTAGGGGCAGGACAGGAATAAAGGTGCACACATAGAGAATGGACTTGAGGACACAGGGAGTGGGAAGGGTAAGCTGGGACGAAGTGAGAGAGTGGCATTGACATACATACACTACCAAATGTAAAATAGATAGCTAGTGGGAAGCAGCCACATAGCACAGGGAGATCAGCTCCGTGCTTTGTGACCACCTAGAGGTGTGGGATAGGGAGGGTGGGAGGGAGATGCAAGAGGGAGGAGATATGGGGATATATGTATACGTATAGCTGGTTCACGTTGTTATACGTACAGCAGATATATGTATTATTGCTGTTATATATACAGCAGAAACTAACACAACAATGTAAAGCAATTATACTCCAATAAAGATGTTAAAAAACACACACACATGGAGAAATATAATATGTAGTACAAGCCTAGTAGGCAAGTGGAATAGTCTGGTCAGTCATATGTTCTGATTAATATAATTTCAGAGTTTGGGAAGTCATAAGGGTCTTTAACCCAAGTCCTACCTTTTGTAGAGAGAAATGGTCTCCCCAGGATCACACAGTTAACTAGCAGAGAGCTCTATCTCAAATCCGCAAACCCCCGATTGCTGCTTTTTCGAACAAATAGGATAAGATGAAATAAACCTATCATGAAACGTTTTGCACAGTTTATCTTCTTGTTGCTACAGAGCTAAGTAACCCATGGTGGGAACAAAAAACAGAGTCAGACATTCTGTTGTTGAGTGCCAGCATTCTTTCCTAATGATGGCGTGACCCCAGGCATGTCATTCAGGGTCTCTGAGCCTCAGTTTTCTCACCTGTGTGATGATAGTCACAGTATCTGATACTGGATTCCAGGATCCAGTGAAACAGTGCATGTGCAGATACTTTGTTCATTGTAAAGCTCCACGTAAGTGTGAGATATTATTGTTTATGTTGTTGGGATCCTGTATTACCTCAAGACCATCGTGATGAACATCATATATGGAATTTCTGGTACTAGAGAATGCCAGTTGGGGAAATGCGGGAAACACCTGGTTTTTTACTCTATGCTTACTTACCCAGTGATGTGACTTGAAAACATTAATAAAAGTAAAGCCTGCTTTTAGATGAAGCTTTCAAAAGAAGTGTTTTTTTTGTTTGTTTTTTGGGTTGTTTTTTAGTGGTTCTCCATGTAGAGCAGTAGAGAAAAACATTGTTCTGATTAATGTCTTAGCCAGCTGTCACTTTTATTTTTGATTATTTCCTTTAAGAACAGGTCTATTAACTAACTTTTATTATTCCATCTCACACTGAATTTTCATCTCTTTATGTTCCTGCTCAAATTGAGGAAGCTCTGCGTGAATATCAATTAAAGTAAATGGAAATTTTGTTCTCCTCTCCCACCGCTGAAAAATGGTGAATCGCTGTTTTAACTGCTGTTTGCAGGATACTACATTAGGCACTTGGGGGTGTAGCTGCGGTGGGGAAACCTAAATTGTCACCAACACAATGACAACAACTCATGCCTGGGCTATGTCAGAGGAAAGTGTGCTGGTTAGCCCTTGAGTTCAGAGGACAGAACAGGAGCTCCCACCAGCAACTCAATTCAATAGCTCCACAAATGGACATTTCCCAGGCTTTGAATGTGGAGGTTGTCCAACATATAAAGACAATTGTCTAAATAAAAATAGAAAGAATAAAAATCCTTGGGTGGAACACACAAGTCCCTTTTCCATCACTAAGATTCAGTTGCAAGTCTGCACAAAGTTGACCCTGTTACTCTGTAGTAAACTGGGGATAATATATCAGTTGAATCATTGAAGCCCAAAGATGACCACCAAATGTTATTTTAGCCAATGGTTTCAATTTTCTTTTCAGAAAAAAAATGTTTTCTACGAAGGGCAGCCATTAATTGATTTTAATTTTACCTCTTTTCCTGTACTGAATACCCTTGATTTTGAATAAAGTAAGATAAAGTAGGAAAGAAATTGAAAGGTAACTAATATTGACAAAGCCTGTTTTCAGTGTATGTATTACAACATGTATTTATAAGGTTAGAGATATTTAAGTACATACTTCGGTGGTTTGGTTATAGAAATAAGAAAAGATATGAGCTCTACGAGGTGGAAAGATGCTTCGTATAACTTAGGGAAGAGATATGTTTATAAAGACTGTAGGATATTCACAATGTTTGACTATAATTTCAGTTGCTCTCTTTTTGTGCAGACACCCCCTTCCATTCAATCTGGTGATGTTGCCAGATTTCCTGTTCATCCTTGTCTTCCTGTCTTACTAAGACACCTGGTGGTAGCTAACATGTTGATCTACCCATGTTGTTCCCTTGCTCTCTGGACCGCACACCCTCCTGACTTTCTCGTGCATCACTGGCTGCTCCTTTTCCGTCTTCTCTGCTGGTCCTCCCCCTTTGCCCAGCCACTGGTGCAGAGTGTCCCAGGACACTGGGTCCCAAGCCTCCTTCCTCTTCATTATCTGCTCACTCTCTGAGGTCACCTCCTCCCATCCCATCTGCGGATAACACCCCAAATCTCTGGTCCTAACATCTCCCCAAAGTATTCAACTCATATTCTAAACGCCTTCACTTGGAGGTCCTGGAGGCATTTCAGACTTAACGTGGTCAAAACCAAAGCTGATTTTCCATCACATACCTGTTCTTCCCCCAGTTTCCCCATTTCAGTACATAACACCACCATCCCAACATCAAGACAAAAAATCTAGGGCTCATCCTTGATTATTTTCTTCCCTTCGCCCTCCACATTCAGCCCATTCTATCAACCCAGCCTCCAAAACTGACCCAATCCATCTACTCCTTTCCATTTCCGTTACCAACACCCCAGTCCAAACCATTGTTTCCGACCCTTGCCTGTTGATCTTTCAGAAACATTAGTATTTATCACGCCTTCCTTCCCCCATTTCTAGTTCACCGGTGGCATCCCCTCTATCTGCCGTAACACCCAGGCTCTGCCCTGGTGTACAAAGCCCCCGTATCATCGGGCCTCTGCCGAGGTCTCCAACATTGTTTTCTATCGCTCTGCCTTTTTTCACACCCCAACTATACTGTTTACTTGTTCTCTGACACATCAAATATGCTCCTACCGTAGAGCTTTTGCATAAGCTGTCTCTGGTCTAGAAGCTCTTCTCATCTCTGAGTGGCTGTATCCTTCTTAACTTTCAGATCTCAGTTTAATTCACCTCCTCGGAGATGCCTCCCATGACACCCCATCTAAAGCGGTCACCCCCTATCCTGTCACTCTGCTTTAATTCTCTCCTGTGTATTCATTACTGTCTGATACTGTCTTGCTTATCTGTTTATTAATTTTTTACTTTTTAGTCTGTGTGGGCATATGCCCCTGTACTGTAAGCTCTGAGAGTGGGGCCTTGAAGGTCTTATTTGCCATGATAACCTCCATGCTTGGAACAGTGCATGTAGAAGATGCTCAAAAAACATATTTTGAACAAATAAATGAATGCATTCAAGCAACAGGGAAATCTGTTAAGGGGGAAATTGATGACATTTTCTGTTTTATTTCATAGTGAGGTCTTGGCTAATCTAGCTAAATTCCTAAGGACTAATCAAAAAAGTAAAATTAAATTTCCTGTTTTTTGGCCAGTTCAGTTCATTGAACCCTCTTTCTTCTGCATTTGGGATCAAGGCTGCCATAAAGGAGAAGCATTACGCATTGTACATTTCTAGTTAGATCCATGCAAGAAGAAGACAGGATCCTTAGGACTATGATATCTAGATTCTCATTTATTTGATAAGATTGTGGCCGTAAACTTCAAGTAGTTTGGCAGAAACAGAAAGTCTGTAGTACTGAGAACTACTCTAGTAGATGCCCCAATTCTCTCTCCAGTCTTCCCTCCTTCTTTTTCTGCTACAAAATGAAATAAAAAGTATAGCGGGCATGGGCCTGGGATGTTCTCAGTCACGATGAACTGTATTGCAGGTTCTCACCTGTGGGGCTAAGGCGCCTGTGTGAACCTAAGTCTGTCTCTCAGCTAAAGTACACCCGTTCCCTAAGGAGATTTCTGAGGCCAAGCCCGTTGACCCATTTAGAGATTCAGGGGTAAGGAACTTTCTATTTATTTCCGTTCAAGCACTATTTATGGCATTCTAATCACATGGCACTCTCAAGACTATAATTATAGAGTTTTATATGAGAAGAGTATGGAACACTTCTTGTTGGATTTATCCTTTGGGGATTTAGTATTGAGAGCATTGAAAATTGTTTTATTTAGTATTGAAAATCGTTTTATGTGGCCTCCAGCCAGTTCCGCATTCCTCCTTTCTCTTTTCACAACTGCAGAATGCTACTGGTGTGGTTTTCCTCTGTTTTGAGCCCCACCCTTCCTGTTGCTAAACAGATGAACTGGATTGCATAAATTGTCAGTTACTCAGCTGTGACAATGAGACAGGGCAGCAATAGCCGGAAACGAGGACAGCTACTTCTGTTACTTGGATTTCAGGTTAGATGATGAAGAGAGAGTCAAAAGGCAAGAGGTGAAGTTATCATAAGTAAAAGTTTTATTTATAGTTACCAACTGGGACAATTTGGAAACAGGACAAAATACCCTGTCCCCTGGCCCTAATTTTCTTTACATATATTTTCAGAAAGACCTGAGCAAGCTCATTCACCTTTCAGAATATTTACTTACTGAAGTGAGTTTTTTCCCCCATTGTAAAAGTAATTTCCTATCATGACCAAAAGAAAAAAAAAAAAAAGGAAGAAAGGATATTATAGAAGGAAAAAAATGAAACATAATTCTACTACTTTAGTACAAACCCTATTAACATTTGTGCGTATTTCCTTCAGAGATTTATATTCATTATATTAGAGTAAATTGATTAGATTTGTTTGGGTATTTCTTTGTCTATGCCTAGTGATGATTTACATACTTTTAGCCTTAGTTTTAGAATATTTATTGAGTAGCAGTTATTAATCATTTTAATATTTCAGGTTAGTTGACGCCCAATCTAGAGTCAGTTCTAAATCTGTATGTATTAAGGAGCATATTTGCATTTCTGACCCGCCCCCCCCAAAAAAGAAGAAAGGAGCTGGGCTTCCCTGGTGGCGCAGTGGTTAAGAGTCCGCCTGCCGATGCAGGGGACACGGGTTTGTGGCCCGGTCCGGGAAGATCCCACATGCCACGGAGCGGCTGGGCCCGTGAGCCATGGCCGCTGAGCCTGCGCGTCCGGAGCCTGTGCTCCGCAACGGGAGAGGCTACAGCAATGAGAGGCCCGCGTACCGCAAAAAAAAAGAAAAAGAAAAAGAAAAAAAGAAATAAAAAGGCGTGCTGCAAATAACACCAGAGGGCGCTAGAGTAACATTGTGATGTGCCTCTGCTTTTCCCTTCGCTCTGCCATCAAAAAAAATAATAAATAAAAGTTGTATTTATTTATTTTTATTGAAGTATAGTTGATTTACAATGTTAATTTCTGTTGTACCGCAAAGTGATTAGGTTATACATATATATACATTCTTTTTTTATATTCTTTTCCATTATGGTTTATCGTAGGGTATTGAATATAGTTCTCTGTGCTATGGAGTAGAACCTTGTTGTTTATCCATTCTAAATATAACAGCTTACATCTGCTAACCCCATCCTCCCACTCCATCCCTCCCCCAACCCACTCCCCCATTAAAAACTTTTAAAATAATGCACTACCTTGTTTTGAACACATTTGCTGGAATTTACATAACATAGCTTTATGATGTGAGTCAAACATTTGTTGTTATCTAGCATTCTAATCAACGTTTTCTCAAAAACAGGTCTTTTCTTCCTATGCTGAACCTAAGAAAAGAATCTTTAGTAATCTCTTCTTAGACAGTTTTTTTTTTAAGGAAAGCACGTTCTTATTCTTCCAAGATTGACTTTGTCCTATCCCAAGAGATAGTCATACGTGTTAAAATGTTTAATTGTTCTAATCTGCAAGATATTAAAGAAATGAATTATTTCCAAACATGCTTTTATCATCACAGAGTGTGGTCATTAGATCAGTATGTGCCTACTGTTGAATTTAAAATAAAACATATGAATGCATTAGGATAACTTAGCAGTGCTAAAACATATAAGTATGGGTAGTTAGAAGATTATACTGGCATTTATTCCTAAACAACCAATTTAGTTTAACCAGAAGGTTTTCTTTTTCAATGGTAAGCTATTTTAAAATTCTAAATAAAGTATTTTTGTTCAACATAACTTATTTTAAAAGTGGGAATTTAGTGCCTAATGTTAATATGTCTATGTGCCTAGAATTGTCTTTTAAACCATTCCTGCCCTCAAGACCTGGCAGTCTACTTGAAGAAACAAGATATTTTCTCCTTTAAGAAGTTGTCACATGACAATTTAAATAATCCAAGAGATAAATAATACCTACCAAACATATATAAAAATTTGCAAATGTGTGTCAAGTAAAATGCTGTGTGTTTAAAGGATGGAGATGCTGCAGGACTGGAGGGCTGGGGGAGACTTGTAGACTGGGCTTGAAGGCTGGGTAGGATTTGGTTAGGCAGAGAACAGGTGATTCAGAATAATAGCCTGGTGGGAAGGGAAAACCAGTAAGAATTCACATGCAGCAACATACCTGGCATCTCCTGGTCCCTCCACAGAGAGGTCCCAATCCAAAGTTATACATGCCATTTGTTTTTCTTTTTTGTCTTTTTTTAAAATAAATTTATTTATTTATTTTTGGCTGCATTGGGTCTTTGTTGCTGCGCGTGGGCTTTCTCTAGTTGCCGCGAGCGGGGGCTACTCTTCATTGCGGTGCGCAGACTTCTCATTGCAGTGGCTTCTCCCTAGCACGGCCTCTAGGCACGCGGGCTCAGTAGTTGTGGCTCGCGGGCTTAGTTGCTCCGCGCATGTGGGATCTTCCCGGACCAGGGCTCAAACCCGTGTCCCCTGCATCGGCAGGTGGACTCTCAACCGCTGTGCCACCAGGGAAGCCCATTTTGTTTTTCTTTTATCTGTCTATTTATCTATCTGTTTACTATCTATGTATTTCAAAATGAGATTATATTGTAATACACAGTTTCATAACACACTATTTTATAGTCGGTGTTTTTCATTTAATAATCTCCACATTTCCACATAAATAAGTCTGATCTTCATATGCTGATTCCTATCAACAAACTTGCTGCATAAAAGTCTTCCAGGACATATATACACTACCAAACGTAAAATAGATAGCTAGTGGGAAGCAGCCTTATAGCACAGGGAGATCAGCTCGCTGCTTTGTGACCACCTAGAGGGGTGGGATACGGAGGGTGGGAGGGAGACGCAAGAGGGAGGGGATATGGGGATATATGTATATGTATAGCTGATTCACTTTGTTATAAAGCAGAAACTAACACACCATCATAAAGCAATTATACTCCAATAAAGATGTTAAAAAAAAGTCTTCCAGGAAAATACTTGTTAAATGCTTCAGAATCTCCAGGGTTATGGCTCTGGGATTTGTATTTTAGCAAGTGTCTAAATGCCGGAACCCTAGTCACTGATCTACAGCATTGTTAGGGGGGCGGGGGGGTGGGATAGATTTCCACTGTATAGATACACTGCAATTTATTTAGCCAAACAGTATTGGCTTAATTTTTCCTCATCTTGAGCCAGGTGATAAACATCATTTAGTGTTGAGCATGACAAGTCGAGATGATAAACATATTAAATCTCTGTGAATGTCAGCATCACTTGATCTATTAAGTGCTAGTAATAAAACATTTTAAATCTGTGCTTAATATTGATAGAGGGGGATCTTTGGTGTGATTCCCAAAGCCACAGGATGGATCACCATAAAATGGGCTGAACTAAAACTACTGCAGTGGCCTTTCCTTCCTTCTTTCACTCATGGGCCACGGGGACATAAATCTGTGTGTCTGTGTGGGAAGCCAGATGACTCAGGTCCCCACGTCTAGTGCTGTCTCCACTGGGTTATGTGGACACATTGACCCATTTAGCCTCTGAATCCTTTTGCAGTCTGCTGACAGTCTTACCGCTTAACACCAGTGATTAAGTTATAATCAGACAACTCTGCCCAACCCACATTATTTCATCATAATATGTGTTGATAAAATTGGTCCAGTACTCCCAGGTTCTTGGCTGCCCTAGGGAAAAAGTCTGCCCAGGATTTTTTCTTATCTTTTTTTTTTTTCCTTTCAATGACATTCTGTAGTTCCCCTGGCTTCATGATATAATGTCAGTGGAATGAAACTTGAGCAGCTTAAAATTAAGTAATTAATTGCATGACGCTTCAATTATCATCACGAATTGATCCCCCCCTACCTGGGTGACACCTGGTGGCAGTGAGTTTCACAGTGCTATGACGGACAGATGGTGGTAAGGCTCTGTTTGACCTGTCATGTGTGAGATCCAGGTAATTAGGTTAAAAAATATTTTTCAGAGATCTCAGACGGGCCACATTTGTTAAAATGCTGTGTAAGGACACCTAGACACTGTTAGGCTGATATTTTCTAATCTGTTAAGTATAAAATTACTGATTCTGTTTCAGTACAATAGATAAGCCTTTGAAATCCATTTATTTGTTCACTAAGTAGTTACTGAGCCCTTACTGAGGGCAGGTACCATGCTAGGCACTGAGACCCAGTCGGTAAATTGACATAGTTACTGACCTCATGAAGTCTACATTCTAAGGGATCAAAGACAAAAAAACCAGGCAATTCCTACAAACACAGTTGGAACAATTTAACCCAGACTCAGAGTGTTGGGAAAGGCTTCTGTAAGTTCTGTCAAAACAAATCAAATAGGAACTGATGAAAGAGGGCAGGAGATGTCTAAGGCAAAGGAACAGCATCTACAAAAGCCCGTGAGGCACCATGCCACATTCAGGGAGCTGAATGAAACCCACTATGGCACTACAGCCTGAGCTGGACTGAAATGGGTAAACCAGCAGGTTACCCAGAGCCTTGGAAGCCTTGGCCAGGAGTTTGGGCTTATTATAAGAACAGTAGCGGGCCATTGACGGTTTTTTTTTTTTTTTTTTTTCGCGTTACGCGGGCCTCTCACTGTTGTGGCCTCTCCTGTTGCGGAGCACAGGCTCCGGACGTGCAGGCTCAGCGGCCATGTCTCACGGGCCCAGCCACTTCGCGGCATGTGGGATCTTCGCGGACCGGGGCACGAACCTGAGTGCCCTGCATCGGCAGGCGGACTCTCAACCACTGCGCCACCGGGGGAGCCCCCATTGACGGTTTTTAAGAAGAGGGTTATAATCAGATTTATGTTTTAAAGAGATCACTCTTGCAGAAGTAGGCAGAATGGATGGAAAAGTAGCAAGACAAGAGGCCAGACGGTTCCCTCTTGCAGTCACCCTGCTAAGAGCTGCTGCTGACCCAGGAGAGAAAGGAGTCATTTATTTTATATTCATTTAGTTTATTATGTTACACTCAGCTGATAATGTTGCACTCGGCTTAGACTCTTCATACCAGAAGCCAGGCACTGTTCTATTTAAACAGTCTGTGTTTTTTCGGAGCTTACATTCAGGTGAGGAGAAACAGACAATAAACACATTTTTAAAACTAATACGGTTGGGCTTCCCTGGTGGCACAGTGGTTGAGAGTCCACCTGCCGATGCAGGGTACGCGGGTTCATGCCCCGGTCCGGGAGGATCCCACATGCCGCGGAGCGGTTGGGCCCGTGAGCCATGGCCGCTGAGCCTGCGTGTCCGGAGCCTGTGCTCTGCAACGGGAGAGGCCACAACAGTGAGAGGCCCGCGTACCGCAAAAAAAAAAAACCTAATACGGCAGTTCCCTGGTGATCCAGTGTTATGACTTGGCGCTCTCACTGCTGGGCCCCAGGTTTGATCCCTGGTCAGGGAACTAAAATCCGATAAACTATGTGTCATGGCTAAAAAAATAAAAATTAAAATAAAAAAATAAAATTAATAAATAGTAGCAGCATTAGTCACAATGACCAAAAGGTGGAAACAACCTAAATGTCCATTGACAGATGAATGGATAAACCAAATATGTGTATACATATATACAATGGAATGTCATCCTACCTTACAAAGGGAGGAAATTCAGATACATGCTAAAGCATGGGTGAACCTTGAAAACATTATGCTAAGTGAAATAAGCCAGACACGGAAGGACAAATATTGTCTGATTCCACTTGTATGAGGTACCTAGAGTAGTCAAATTCATAGGCATGGAAAGATTAAAGGTTACCAGGGACTGAGGTTAGGGGCATATGAGGAGTTACTGTTTAATGGGTACAGAATTTTTGTTTGAGAAGATGAAAAAGTTGTTGAAATGGATAGTGGTGATGATGGCACAGCATCGTGAGTATACTTAATGCCACAGAATTACACATGTAAAATGGTTAAAATGGTAAATTTTATGTGATGTATATTATACCACAATTAAAAAAAGAAACCCGAAAACCTCATTCCCCCCACAGCCAAACATTCTATGAGACTGTGGGGTAATGAAATGCAAGAAAGAGTGGCCAAAACTATGTTTCAGGTAGATTTTTTTTCTGGGCAGAAAAATTAATACATGGGACTTCCCTGGTGGTCCGGTGGTTAAGACTCTGTGTTCCCAGTGCAGGGGGCACGGCTTTGATCCCTGGTCAGGGAACTGAGATCTTGCATGCCACATGGCGCAGCCAAAAAAGAAAATAAAAAATTGAAAACAGATGGTGGTAAATTAAATGAAGCAATAAAGCAGGTGATGCTGGGGAGAGCAGCTTGGAGGAGCAGGTGGGGACGGGGCTCTTTCTTCAGGTGACGTGGTTACAGAAGGACTCGGAAGAGGTGACAGTTAAGCTGAAACCTGACAGACTCAGCCCTGCAGGGACCTGGGGGAGGAGCATTCTGGGCAGAGAGAATAGCAGGGACAAAGGCACTGAGGTCACGAAGAGCTTGGCAGAGAGAATAAAGAGCAGTGGGGCTGGAGGGCGGTGAATAGAGCAGGACTGGTAGGAAATAGCCAGAGAAGAGGCAGGAATCAGATTCCAAAGGCCTCGCAGGTCATGGGAAGGAGGTGAGTTTTATTCTAGCTGCTGAAGGAGGCACTGGCAGATTTTAAACACAGCAGAGATATGATCAGGTTTATGTAACAAAAAGACTGCCCAGCTTTGAGGTGAGAGCCTGTGGGGGAGACGTGGGGAGGCTCTTGGCAGTAATCCGGGTGAAATGGTGCCGGGACACAGAGCAGGGAGTGGATTTGGAAGCTGCTAGAAGGCAGAGTCCCGGGGCTCCGCGCTTGAACGACCGCGGACGGTGAAATCTGCAATGCCCGGTTTCCACCATGTGTTTCTGGATGAACGTGCAGCCGCCATGGGATCAGGTTATTAGAGTCCTGGGTCTACACTGTTGAGGTCTGTGTTCGGTTTCCTCCAGGGAGGCTGTATGTGGAAGGAGATGTACGGTAAAGAGTAAGAGCTTTGGCTTTGGGGTCGGGAGGCTTGGGTTTGAGTGAGCACGACTTACCACCATTGGGAAAAATAAATTTCTTTAAGCCTCTGAAAATGAGGCTAAGGATAGGAAATCTGGGTGCAGTGGCACCCCTAAAAATGATTGATGCCCGTCCCTTCTGTGAGCCCCTCACCAGCCTCACTGGAGGAAAATCACAGGCTCCCAAGTCAGTAGTAATGCAAGGTCTGGACTGAAAGATCAGTCAGTCAGAGCTCAGAAGACACCCCTAAAGTAGCTGAAAATGGACAAAAGTAAATATTAACCTGCTACCTATGCCTAAGCCTCAGGGAAGCCGTGAACCCAGACAGCCAGACACAAGCAAGGTCAGCCTGCAAACATCTAAAGCCTTCTGGCACCAACAAAAAACACTGTTAAGTAATGGGGGCCAGGGGGTGGTTCTCATTCACAATAATAACAAAAGCTAAAAGGCAGGAATAAATCTAAAAGATATTCAAGTCCTTACGGATAGAATTACAAAGCATTACTGAAGAGTGTAAAATAGGATACAAATCAAAGGAGAGATAGACCACGTTCTTAGACGGTGGGATTCAATATCAAAGCCAGTTTTTACCAAATTGATTTTAAAACTTAATAAAATTTCAACCAAACTTTTAGTAGGTTGTGTGTGGGTGAGTGGGAGTGGGGAGTTTTACAAGCCAAATTCGCATAGAAAGCACAAAAAACAAAAATATCTAGGACAAGTTAGATATTTTTGTCAGATATCAGATACCAAATATCAGATACCAAAATTTATTTGAAATCCATACTGGTTTAGTTAAAGGAGCATTGGTACAGGGATAGAAACCGACCAAACAAAGTCGAGACCCCAGAGGAAAATTCATGCAAATATAGAAACTTGATTTATGGCACTAGATATGGGCATTGCAGATCAAGTAGGGGTAATGATTGATATTTAAGTCATGACACATATGTACAGAAATAAATTCCAGGGGCTTCCCTGGTGGCACAGTGGCTAAGCATCTGCCTGCCAATGCAGGGGACACGGGTTCGAACCCTTGTCCGGGAAGATCCCACATGCCACGGAGCAACTAAGCCCATGCGCCACAACTACTGAGCCTGTGCTCTAGAACCTGCGAGCCACGACTACTGAGCCCTTGTGCCACAACTACTGAAGCCTGCGCACCTAGAGCCCGTGCTCTGCAACAGGAGAAGCCACCACAATGAGGTGCCTGAGCACCGCAACGAAGAGTAGCCCCTGCTCGCCACAACTAGAGAAAGCACTCGCAGCAACGAAGATCCAATGCAGCCAAAAATAAATAAATAAAATAAATAAATTTTAAAATAAATAAATAAATAATACTTCACCTGAAAATATTTTTTAAAAAAAAGAAAGAAAGAAATTCCAGATGGATTGAAGACCTCAGTGTTAGCAACAAACACATAAGAAAAGTATCTTCAAAAATCTCATATTACAGAAGGATTTCACAGACAGGGTACAGAAAGCACAATCACATTTGGTAAGTCTGCCTGCATTAAAATTAAAGTCGTCTGTTCAGCAGAAAATACTATAAATGAAATGATGAGCTACATAATGGAAGAAAGATAGTTGCATTGGCTGTGATTAAAAATTAGTATCCAAAATGTATTTTAAAACTATAAATCTATAAGATATAGAAACATGGTGTAATATAAAACTAGGCAAAGAAAATGAACTTAAAATACACAGAAGAAATTTAACTGGTGTGAAAAGACCAAGGCTCCCTAGTTAGGAGGATGTAATGTCGAGGCCTTACAGATACCCATGCAATTTCTCAGCCACCTGGGAACATTTGTGGCAGGTTGAAGGCTCACAATCCTTAGAAGTTCACAGGGTGATACTGTGGCTTTTGGAGCTAGATATCAAGTTGATACCTAACTCTTTCAACTTCGCGAGAGCTTGGAAGGTCCACGGCCAGGGTGATGTGGAATTCAGGTCTTAAGCCAAACCACACAGGATTTCTGGAGAAAGCAGAATTCAGATGAAGACTTGGTGAGATGGGGAATCCCAAAGCTATAGGGATGAACACCCCAGGGAGCTGCACAGCCAGTGGACAGCAAAAGTCACAGGAAGCTGGATCACGAGCTGAAATTTATGCTGAGTCAACCCCCATTTAGTGTGGGGCAAGTGAAGGCTGGTGCTCTAGGCATGGTGAACCCCATGGGGAAGGCGGTGACTCTGAAAATGATGTGGTACAAACCTGTGGCCACCTGGTCGTCTCTGTCCTTGTTGCAGACCTATCTCAGTCCTAACAAGTAAGCAGTGACTCTTGAGCAAGGCTAATCCCCCAAAGTCAGAATCAGTGTCTTCACCCATTAGTGGGGGGTTGCAGGTAATGCCATTCGCTCATCCAGTACGTGATAATCGAGTGCCTCATGGGCGCCAGACGATGTTCTAGGTGCTTGGGACACACCGATGAGCAAAATAAACAGACCGCTGTCCTCCTGGAATTTACATTTTAGAGGGAAGGGGGACATTATAAATAATCAAAATGTATAAGTAAATTATATATCTCAGACTCCACCCCAGCCCTACGATAAAAAAAGGAATCTGTATTTTAACCAGTTCCTCCAGTGATTTTTATGCCTATAAAAGTTTGAGAAACACTGTGAGTCTAGGAATCACTGGCTTTTCCATTCACAATTCTGCATCCAATTATCACGGTTGGATTGGCCTTCTGCCATATCGACACCCAGCCTGTTCTTGGTAACAGGCAGTTAGGACATCTCTTGGCGATGGGAAATAGTACTTGTGAGCAGATGTTCTAGGCAACACTTACCAAGTCATTTTGAATTTCGGACTCCTTCCTTGGCTATAAATGTGCCCATTTCTCATACCGAGCAACTACTGGCTATAATTAAGGCAACTTTAATGGTAGCAAGTGGTTTTGTTATTTTATGCGCCTTGCTATTCTGGACCAATTTATTTTAGTTCTGGTACATCTGGTTTTACCAAGAAATATGAATTCCTTTGCTACATAAAGGCGTTTTCACTCTTTTCTTCATTTTAGCACAAAGAGGTGGGCCGGTAGTAAGAGCCAAAGAAAGTGGTCAGAGTTGCCTGAGGCGCTCTCTCATCTGCACACATCCACCACTGCCACTTCCAAAAGGTTCTCTTCCTGTTCCTCTGCCAGAACAAACCCTTCATTTTGGTACCCAGTTCCTAGTTAGTCTATTCCGTTAATATTTTCCTGCTCATCCCCAAATGAAGTCATTATTTTTAACTTTCAACTTATATAGCACCTACTGTTTCTGTCTCTGTGATTCATTTCGAAATGAATCATATACTGACTTATGCCAGCTCTTCCACACTTGCTTTGAACTGTCATTTGTGTCTCGTGAACTGTCATTGAAGTCTCAGAAGATTTTTTACATTCTCATACTTTTAAATCGTATTTTCCAGGATAGATTTTAGATTCCTTACGGACAAGAACTCTGTCTCACATATCTTAATGCACTTCATGCATTGCCTTGTACACAGTAGTCATTGGATACATACTTGTTGATTTTAGTGTGCATTTGCTCTATGGGTAAAGGTTTTTCCTTTGAAAAGCCAAGAATCCAGTATATGAATTATAAAATTTGGGGCTGACACCACACAGACATTTCCATTTGCTATCGGGGTAAAACTTGAAGTAATATGTTAAGAAACTGAATCATATTTAGCTTGGAATGACATTTCTCAGGCAGCTGGTTTGTTCCCAGCATGTGAGATGATAGAAACTGGATTCCTGTTGGAAGAGCAAAACAATTGGCCTCCACCATTAAAAAACAAGCTCAAAGGGAATTTAGAATTCAAATTGAAAGCTATTAGTTTTTAGTATGGTGTTCTTTGTGCAATGTCTTCACCAGATATTTGACAGAAAGCTATGACTCAAATGTAAATAGAATTGTCATAAAAGCAGAAAGAATATGAAAAGCATAGAGAAGTTTTTACATATACCACTGTGGAAAAGCAATTCCATACTGAATCTAGCACAGTTCCCAAAGAAATGGTGTAGATCACTACACTACAATGTTTAATCCATTTATTCATTTTTTTTTAATTCTCTTCTTTTAAGAGGTTTTCTCTCTCTCTCTCTTTTTTTTTTTTTGACTGCGTTGGGTCGTTGAGGCATGCAGGATCTTCCACTGCTGTCTCTTCGTTGCAGCGCTTGGTCTCTCCTCTAGTTGTGTGCGGGTTTTCTCTCTCTAGTTGTGGCACATGGGCTTCAGGCGCATGGGCTCTGTAGTTTGCGGCACGTGGGCTCTCTCTTTGAGGTGCGCAAGCTCAGTAGTTGTGGCGCCTGGGTTTAGTTACTCTGAGGCATGTGGGATCTTAGTTCCCCGACCAGGAATGGAACCTTCCTGCACTGGAAGGCGGATTCTTTACCACTGGACCACCAGGGAAGTCCCTAATCTGTTTATTCTTAACAATAAGAGGAGATTAGCAGGAACTCCAAAATTGAGAGATTATTCTAGAGCTAGGATAAAAGATTACTTTCCCTGTGCAGTCTTTTTGTCTTCAAAAGATGCACATTCTTTTTTTTTTTTTTTGTGGTACGCGGGCCTCTCACTGTTGTGGCCTCTCCCGTTGCGGAGCACAGGCTCCGGACGCGCAGGCTCAGCGGCCATGGCTCACGGGCCCAGCCGCTCTGCGGCATGTGGGATCCCCCCGGACCGGGACACAAACCCACGTCCCCTACATCGACAGGCGGACTCCCAACCACTGCACCACCAGGGAAGCCCAAGATACACATTCTTACTGTATCCTCTTTCCTCTTTCCAAAGACCTTCTCGTTATATTGATGAAGGGAAGAAATGGGCTATCCCATTCTTCAATTTATTTTTAGTAGCTTAGCACGTCATTCTATGCTACATTGGGCCAACTGGGATCTTGCTAGAAACCAAGCTGCCAGACTTCTAAGCAGGATGAGCTGAAGTTGCCTACAGAATTGAATCTTTGGAAGGTGGGGAAAACAAATAATAATAATATGAAACATTAATTACTATTAATATTAATTAATAATTAATTAAATAATTATTAGTGTTGATTATTATTATGCTAAACACTGAACGCTTATTTTGGAAAACACACAGCCTCCTTCTATTTCATGACTTTTCCAGAACTTTTACATTAACTGTAAAATTTCATATTCTAAAAGTAAATCTCCTGCTTATTTAACCCAGAGTAAATAGCAACCAGTGTTTTAATTTGAACTGTAGCACCCATACTCAAATTTTCGAAAATCTGGTTGACTCTATTTCCCAGACTCAGATGTATCTAAAGGTAGGGAATGGACTTGGAGGTCCCAGTGTCCAAGAAGGATCCTGTTGCACTAAAACCCATCTTCGTGGTCAAACATTTCCCTTTTAGAATGAATTTGTTCTTCCTTTTACTTACCTGTTTGGTTCTTCAAACTGTAGATGTATTTGTCCACATAAAAATACTGGGTAAAAGATGAAAAAGATGACTCCTGGTACTTTTTAGTGACGTGTTTACTGTGACCTTAACATGAGTAGAAAAAGTAATGGCCATGTTAAAGACAGTTTCCTACAGTCAGTATAAATAAACTCTTACATAAACCAAATTTTTAAATGATCGAAATCACTGATTATTTGACTTAGGTAGCATCAGCTCTCTCTGAAATATCAAACCCATGGCTCACATATTCTTGGAGGGAGTTTTGCAAAAATTGAACTAGATTTAGAGAAGATTGTCATTAAGCCACAAGGTATTTAAGCCACTTGTTATATGACAGAAGTTAAAAAAAAAAAAAAGAAAGAAAGGGAAAAAAAGAAAGGAAAAAAAACCTGCTTAGAAGAGAGAGGGGACTCATTAGATGGGAAGAATGAATTTTAAATCACTTCAGGGTTAACATCTTCCCACATTAAATTATTTTAAAATATTTTCACTGTACTTTCATCCCCCTGGAATTTAAAGAATCAAACAATTTTACTTTCTTAACAGTGTGAGCCAACACTAACTTGGGTATTCTGAATCACAGCCATTTGGGTGGAAAAACACCTTTCCTCTGAACATAACTAAAGTAGTAAAGTAGGATGAAGAAAACAGGGCTAGGAGGCGTTATTTGAAAGACCATTTCAAACAACAAGAATCAGTCATCTCTCCATACTCTCTGTTATTAAATGCAGGGACCAAAGAAGGGAATTGATTTCAACCAGCTGACATGTTTTGGGTTCAGGTTCCGGCATTATTCCTAGGCAGCTCACGCGATTGTCTTCAGTTACTAAACACTTCCTGACCAAGCGGTGTGCTGTCCCACGATGGATGAGACAGACACAGTTCTTGCCTTTGTGCAGCTTACAATTAGTGAAGTTCTTTCGGAGGCCCTCTTTGTTCAAAGGGCAGGGTCACCCCAATGCCCAGTGATTCTACATAGTATTTACTTTTCTGACTCTTTGAAATTCCCCACCTTAAGAAGCTTTTCTCGGGCTTCCCTGGTGGCGCGGTGGTTGAGAGTCCGCCTGCTGATGGAGGGGACACGGGTTCGTGCCCCGGTCCGGGAAGATCCCACATCCCGCGGAGCGGCTGGGCCCGTGAGCCATGGCCGCTGAGCCTGCGCGTCCGGAGCCTGTGCTCCGCAACGGGCGAGGCTACAACAGTGAGAGGCCCGCGTACTGCAAAAAAAAAAAAAAAAAAAAAAAGCTCTTCTCCCTTGAAGTCAAAAATATTATTGTCTTCATGTCTTCTCTAATTTTAGTTCTGATCTTTTTCTTTCTTTTTCATGTAAGCATTGTTGTTGGTACTGGCTTCACTCTAGCCTTGCTTACTATTCTAAAGTCTCTTTGGGGGGCAATCTTCTATTTCTTTGGATTCAGTGATCACCCAGGTACAGTACACCAATGACTGCTCCGTCAGCCCCAGCTCTGATTCTCCTGAGCTCCAAACGCCATCTCCATAGTCCCTGGATATTTCCACGGCCTCTCAGGTAACTCAAGCTGAACTCATCCTGTATTTCCCCACATTTTTGCCTCCTCCTGTCTTAGGTATCTTAAGAGCATTATCCATCTCTCAAGCTAGGAACCTTGGGGTCATCTTTGACCCCTCCCTTTCTCACAATGTGGGTTCTCCCAAGTCTGCCGTTTAGTCCTATATGGTAGGAATATTTGTAGGATTTGTAATATTCTAATTACAGAATCTCTATCTGTTTAGCTCTCCACATCTGTATTGTCCCTGTCCCAGTCTCAGGGACACCTGCTCCACATTCCCTTGAACTGGTCTCCCTGCATCCAGACTTTCTCAGCTGGCTTCCCTGCTGCTCTGGGGTGGGACTGACAGATCAACAGATCGTGGGTGTGCAAGCAGGGAGATCCACATGAGAATCCTGCAACAGGGCTGTTGTAAGACTTCAATACACAGCACAGTGCCTGGCCCATAAGTAGTTCCTCCTCCTACTAAGACTTATTTCTCTATGTGTTTTTTTTCAATCCCCCCATCATTATTTTGTACTCAAAAATGTTTACTAAACTCTTCTAACAGTTTAATTACTCTAAGTTTTCTTAGTACGTTATCTGAAGCCATTCATTAGAATGTGAGCTCAACAAAGGCAGTGGTTTTTCTCTTTTCTTTACTAGTGATCCTCAGATCCTAGAAGTCTGGCACATAGCAGGCCTTATGTTTTTGAATGAATGAATCGATCAAGGAATGGCCAAAACTGTGGGGAGAATGGCTGCTATGGAACAGTTAGGAGGTAGTGGGGAAGAACCTGTAATCTCAAGTGTAGGCAGTTTGCTTCCAAAGGAAAAGGGAAGCGGCTGGGAAGAGAGGGGCACAGACAGAGACACAATTAAATTGTGATGAGTGAGAAGAAGGGTGAGTGCAAGATGCCAGGAGAAGGTCTGGAGAAAGGTATTTATATTGAGAACGAGTGGATAACTGTGAGTTGGCCAAAGGAAAGGGGGACTCTGTGAACATCTTTCCATAATAATAAATGTGTGTCTGTATCATTATAGCTGTGTAGTCTCCTATTGTATGTGTGTTCAACAAGGAAAATACCATTCTTTTTATTCTTTGGTAATTAGATCAGTGAAAAATCTCATTGTTGCTTGCATTTCTTTGATCATTACTAAGATTGAACACTTTTCCCATACACTTATTGGCTATTATTCACTCACCTCTGAGGAATTACTTGTTCATGACCTTAGCTTACTTTTCTGTGGGAGTTTATACATAATTTTAAAAAATGTACATAGTCAAATCTACCAATCTTTTTCTTTATAATTCCTGTCCTCATAGCCATACTTTGAAAATCTCTCTGTACCCCAAGATTGACTTTCCTTAACGGTTTGAGATTTAAGCTTTCTCCTATTCTGAATTCTTACTGACACTTGTATTTGCTGCTGGACTTTCTACTCTGTTTTGTTACTCTTTCTGATTACTTATGTTACCACGTTGTTTTAATTATTGTGGTTTTAAAACATATTTTCATGCCTAGGAGTATAAGCCACTCATTATATATATTATACATAATGCATATTATACGTGTATACATGACATACATATGTAATTGTAACTTTTCCTATTGATATGATTACAAACTTATACAGGGGTTGCAAGAATGTTACAAGGAACTCTCGTATACTCTTTACCCAGATTTACCAATTATTTACATTTTGCTCTACTTACTTTACTGTTTATATTACCACTATCTCTTTCTTTCCTTCCCTTCCTCCCTCCGTCCCTATTTCCCTGTACACACACACACACACACACACACACACACACACACACACACACACAGTTTTAGCTGTTTGAGAATCAGTTGCAGACACAACTGCAGTGCAGATACCCTACATCCTTCAATGTATATTTTCTAAGATCAAGGATATTCTCTTATATTTCTACAGTACATTTATCTAATTAGGAAAAATTAGACAAAGTCCATATGCAAAATTTGTCAGTTGCCCCAATAATGCCCTTTATAGATATTTATACCATGACCACCACCACCTTCCCCTCCGCCCCACCCCCATGCCTCACCCCCCCAAGTCCAGGATTCAATCCAGGATCACACATCACATTGAGTTGTTTTGTCTCTTCCGTCTCTTTTATTTTGGAACAAGAGGTCCTCATTCTTTGTCTTTCTTGACCTTTTAAGACTACAGGTCAGTTGTAGAATGTTCCTCATTTGAGGTTTGTCTGACGCTTCTTCATGATTAAATTCAAGTTAGGCATGTTTTTGGCAGGGATATCATAGTAGCAATGCTGTGTCCTTCTTGTCATAGTATATCAAACATGCTGTCAGTTTGTGCCAGGACAGGGATGTTAGCTCTGATCACTGGTTAAGCTAGAGTCATCCAGATTTCTCTGATTATTTTAGAATTATTTTGTCATGTTCCCAGAAAAATCTTTTTTTTAATTGTAAATCCACCTGATTTATAGATTAATTTGGAAAGAATTCGATGTTTTCTCTATTTTTAACTCCACTTTTCTGTCTCTCATCAACATTTTGGATTATTTTTTCTTCTTATGAGTTCTACAAATTCCGTATTCAGTCTTAGGTTTTAAATATTTCTGACTGTAGTTGGAAACAGCATTTCTTTTTTCTTCATGTTTTCTTTCATTTTTTTTTTTTTTTTTTCCTTTGCGGTACGCGGGCCTCTCACTGTTGTGGCCTCTCCCGTTGTGGAGCACAGGCTCCGGACGCGCAGGCTCAGCGGCCATGGCTCATGGGCCCAGCCGCTCCGCGGCATGTGGGATCTTCCCAGACCGAGGTACGAACCCGTGTCCCCTGCATCGGCAGGCGGATTCTCAACCACTGCGCCACCAGGGAAGCCCCATGTTTTCTTTCTTTGTGTGGCTGCTAGATAGGAAGTCAACGTATCTTTGTAGATTCGTATAACTACCCATCTCTGATAGTTTTTATAGTTTATCATGATTCTCTTACATTTTTTAAGTGAATAATCTTATTACTTGCAAATAATGATATTTGTCTCCTGGGTTTGAATTCAGCGTCTACGAGTTTTTAGTTTGAGTATTAACACTTTCTAGCCACAGTTTCTTCATCTGTAAAGTGGGTATAGAAGTACTTTATATCACTGCTATGAAGAGTAAATGCTAAAATGCATATAAAACTCTCAGGACAGTATTAGCAAGAGATCAACTCTCAATATATGTAAGCTAGTTTTAGAAATTATAGTAAACTAATCTCATAATTCACGGCACAGATCCTGTACTTATCTTAATTTTTTTTTTCATGGACTGGATCTTTGTGGCAAATTTATATCCCAACCAATTATTGCTAATATATAGGAAAGCAATAAATTTTTCTATATTATTGTAATGAGCTTTTTTACTAAAATTACTAATTCTAATGCTTTTTACAGGTTTTACAGGTTTAAATTCATATAATCTGCAAATAATGCAACTAGTTCTTTTTTTGTTTGATTACATTAGTCAGAATTCCTAGATCAAATTGTTCAATACTATCAGTTTCTGATTTTGCTGAGACTATCTAGAGTGTTTCACCATTTTAAGGTGTTGATTGGTTTGGGATTATAATTTTATTAACAATTTATTCTTCTAATCCTAGCAAACTATAATTTTTTAATCAGGAGGTGAATTTTATTAAGTGCTTTTCAGCATCTACTGAAATGAGAATCTGTTTTCCACTTTTTTCTGAGATTAATTATAATAGATTGAAGTAATTAATTCTTAACAAATATTCTAACGTTGAACTGTCTTTGCATTGTGGAATATAATCTATTTTGTTATAATTTTTTTTACACTTGCTTGCTTTACTAACAGTTTATTAAGATTTCTGCATCTATATTCCTAAGAGATATCAGACTATAGATTTTTGTTTGCTTGCTTTTTGTTTGGGGGCACTGTATTTTTCTGTTCTTTGCAGCAAGGATCTGTGAATTGGAAATCTTCCCATCTTTTTCTGTTCTCCAGAATGGCTTGAATAATACAGAAGTTCTGTTCCTTAACATTTGCTTATAAAATAACTTGGTACTAGTGGCTTTTGGAAAACTGGATTTTACTTTCTAATCATTGCTACAATTTCTTTCATAATTATCAGCATTTTGGGATGTCAAAATTGTTTCATGGGTCACTTTGGTAACAGCTTCCTCTGAGATCATCTATTTCTTACAAATTTTGAAATTTGCTAACATAGAGTGTGTATACTGTTCTTCATCGTATATTTTATGTTTTATTCCTAAAGTAGTGTATTTGTACTTTCTCCCTGGTTCAATCTACCTTTGGCAGAAGCTTTGATCTTTTATTGTCATTTTAAAGAGCCAATTCTTAGGTTCATCAATTCTCCGGTTTGCTAATTGATTACTTTCTGCTTTTGTATGTCTCAGATCTTTCCCTTCCACATTCTTTAGATTTATGTACGTCTCTGTCATCTTAGGTACTATATTTAATTCGTTTTGATTTGTTCTGATTTAATAACAGTAATCTTAGTTGCATTGTGTCCCATAGAGTCACAAGAGTTTTGGAACTGGAGAAAATTGTCAAAACCATATAATTCAAACCCTTTGTTTTCCGTATTAGGAAAGCAAACAGGTTAAAGACTTGTTCACAGCCAGCTACCTGCAGAACCAAAGTATCAAACAATTTTCCTGATCCTCTTTTTCTGCTCCACCACTCTTCCTGGATGCTTAACCAAGAAAAGACACGAGAATAAAGCAAAGAGGGATAATTTCTGGTGGGAAAGTGACTTGTTTACAGCTTGGGAAACCCCTCAAAAGGCCAGGACTTAAAGTAGCCAGCTAAGGGCTTTCTGAGCACTGTTTTCTCTGTCTCTGGGACAGAGGTTAGTATATGTTGACACAAGCTGACTAAATAAAACTGTTGATTCAGGAAGGGTGCAGGGCCTGTAGAGGGCAGCTTTGGAACTAGACTTCAGACCAGTGGAGCCACACCTGTCGTAAAGGAGTTCACATTGCTTCAACTGCCCAGCTCTGAACCAGACCTCCCAGGTGAGAGAACCTCCCTCTTCCCACTCAGAGTTCCAGTTTGACCGCTCCTTCCGCCCCTGCCTATTGTATCCTGACCTGATTGCGTTTTCACCCTGCATCCTGACCTGATTGCGTTTTCACCCCAGAGCCGCCTGGAAGAAGGATTGCCATCTGCTTGAATTATAGCTCCCAGGGCAGGGCCAGGAAGCTCAGCAGTGGGGGTGGGGAGAGGAGAAAAGCAAATGGAGTAAGAGCAGCTCAAGTGATGAACAGGCTGGCCTGTGTGTAACTGTTTAGCGCCCTCCATTTTTCTCCTTTCTTGCCCTAACTTGTATTAGTGAAGGTGGTGGAATGGGGCAGGAAACAAAGTGGTGTAGACACGGATTCAAAAATGAGTTTTTCTGGGCTTCCCTGGTGGCGCAGTGGTTGAGAGTCCGCCTGCCGATGCAGGGGACACGGGTTCATGCCCCGGTCCGGGAAGATCCCACATGCCACGGAGCGGCTGGGCCCATGAGCCATGGCCGCTGAGCCTGCGCGTCCGGAGCCTGTGCTCCGCAACGGGAGAGGCCACAGCAGTGAGAGGCCCGCATACCGCAAAACAAAACAAAACAAAAATGAGTTTTTCTTCCTTTTTACTTACAAAGGCTTATGAAAGTTCATTACTTTCATTTAACATTGGATATTGGTGATCTTTTGAGAATGAAGATGTAAAAAGATGGATGTGTGTGTACAGACGTGTACATATGTATATACGCACACACATTTTACACACATAGAAGAGTCTGAAACCCAAGGGGATCTTGTGATGGAGCCTTTTTATGTAAAGTGATGAATGTTTTTGCCTTGGGAATAATTTTACTCCTTCTTTAAGTGTCTGTTTCGTCTGGGTGTTTTACGTTTTATATAGAATAATGCTCAGTATATATTTTTTATTCCTATTTTTTGCCCTGCATGAAGATAAGAGATGTTTTACTGTTGTTACCTGGAATTACCTGTAAAAGTCAGTGCAGCTCACAAAAATTCCGATGTTTAGTAAGGACTAACTCTGTGCCCAGGGGCTTTCACAGGAATTATCTTGTTTACTCTCCCTTAGCCACTTCCTGCATAGTGAATGCTGTCATTCTTGCTTTACAGATGAAGATGCAGAAGCTCAGAGAGGTTAACTCACTTACCCTAGATCACACAGCTAATAAATGCCAGAATCTAAAATCAAACCCAGATCTTCTGATTTCAAGTTGGATATTCTGTCATCTGCCTGCCAGACCAAAGCCATTTCATACTACATGGTCAACTCCTTAAGGTCTAGGATAATGCCTCATTTACCTTCATACAGTGCATTGTCAGCTGTTTCCCAGGAGATTATATACTTTGTGGATTATTACCTTTTATTGATTTTTATGTTTTCAAGATATTACATGAGTATTCTTTGAGAGATCAGGTCACAAAGCTATAAGACCTTTCAAAACTAGCCATCTCCTGACCCACCACCCTACATAATACGTTTTTTGTTCCAGAATTATTCCATGCAATTTGATTTAGAATTTGAAAGAGAAAGGAATAAGAAATTGCTTTTACTTAGCAAATACTATATCCCAGGCAGAATGAGTTACATTTCCCCAAAGGTATCTTATTTCATCCTCAGAAGGACTCTCACTTATCCTGGGACTCCAGCCCCTGTGCTGTTTCCACCTCACTGGACTGCCCCCAGTGCCATGAGAAACGCATCTATTATCAAGTGTCAAGATCATCACCGTGATGGTTAATATACCACGTGGAAGTTCACCTGGTTTTCAGAAGTTCTTCCCTGTAGTCACAATTGATTGGTTACTAATAAGTTAAAAACGAAGTTAAAGCAATCTGCACCAACACTTATTTTAAATGAAAACCAAGTATTCATCCCTATTCTCTTCCTTCTGAAAACCGATGTACATCTTAAAACTTTATTTGAATTTTTGTAGTTGGAAGCTACACAAGTCAGAAGTAGTATGTTCTTCTAAAATATTACATTTTATCCTCCCCCCGACCCCCCACTGCTTTTTTTCATTTTTTTTGCGGTACGAGGGCCTCTCACTCTTGTGGCCTCTCCTGTTGCAGAGCACAGGCTCCAGACGCGCAGACTCAGTGGCCATGGCTCACGGGCCCAGCCGCTCCACGGCATGCGGGATCTTCCCGGACCGGGGCATGAACCTACGTCCCATGCGTCCCATGCATCGGCAGGCGGACTCTCAACCACTGCGCCACCAGGGAAGCCCTGCCTCCCACTGCTTTTTATTATTCAAGGTTTACCCTGGCTGTTCTTTATAGTAGCCAGACAGTTCATCTGGTCAGGTAGCGTTGTTCTCTTTGGTTCATTAAATTGTAAATTCCTCAAGCTCAGGAAGTTTTTTCTTCTTTTATTCCCACCTCCCTTCCCTGGACTTACATTGCTGATACATAAAAGAGCTCAGTAAATGTGTGGTGCATTGAATGGAATGGAACTGTAGCATTCATCCACCTCACTGGACTTGATGGGTGTCCTGGTTGTCCGTCCACCAGCCCTGTGGTGTGTTTAGAGCCAGTGCTTCCAGAAGCGGACTGAGGTCCCTTGGAATGGGGCTGTTGTCATTGCCCAAATCTATTATGTATCATTTAGAATCGAAACTATATGTCAGTTAAATTAGCACTAGAATTCTCTTCCCTCTTTCTCTTTACTTGGTATAACTTTAAAAAAAAATACTTTTTTGTGATTATTTGCGCTCACTCCTTTTGAAACTTAACCAAAGCAGTTGTTTGTAGTCATGTTTGAGCCATTTGTGAATCAAGAAAATCAACCTTAGAAGGTTAGAGTCAAGTGTTCAGGCCTTATCTTGCCATATCAGCCTTTTACCTACATATTTCAGTGGGTATCGAACTCATTTTTCTTCTTCTAACTTCCTGTCTTCTGCTGATGTCAACTAGTTAGGTATTTGTGTTTAAGTGTATGAAAATATAACTCCTGCAGCCCCAAACTGCTTCTAGAAGCTGCAAGGACTCAGAAGACATGGTTCTCCTGGCATCCACCTCCACTCCCCAATCTTAGCCCCGGGAGCCTGGCATGGGTGACCCCAATATGTAAGGAGAGTGAACCTCCAGTTCCACAGCCGAGCAAGCAAAGGTGTGTAAGACATGAGTTACATGCCAGCGAGGGAGACGGATGCGTGGGCAGATCAACTATACAGCAGTGTAGGAAAGGTGTTGGTAAATAGTTGAGCAAGGGAGTTAGGAGCTCAGAGGGGCAACTAAGGCAGCTGGGAAAAGCCAGAAACAGTTTCTTAATGGAGCCTGGGGAATTGGGGTTGGGAGAGGAGAGAGGGGTGGTGCAGGGAGCGAGCGAAGGGAATTAAGGGGTGAGGAGAGGGTAAGAAAAGGACTCCAGGAGGAGGTGGCCACGTGAACTAGGGCACTCACTGAGCGATGGCTGGGAGTGGGGAGTGTTCAGGGCACCAACCGCGTGCAGCTGAGCATTGCTGAACAGGCACATGCAAAGAAGGCAGTCGTAAGAGGTGAGAGTAAGGAAGCGAACTGGCACCAGGTCATGGAGGAGAGGCTTGGTGGTGCCAAGGTGCTGAATGGAGCCATCATTGCCTTTCCACCTACAGACCCAGGGAGGCTTGAAGACAGTTTAAGCGGAAGGACCTGCCATTTGTCTTTGCAGTGGAGCCATTTGGCACCAATAGTTAGGACACGTTTGAGGGGCAGAGGCAGAGAGAAAGCCATCGCAGAGTCTAGGCAAGAGTTAATGGAGACCTGCCTTAGGACAAGGGTGACAGGAATAGAGGAAGCGATGAATTCAGAGTGGTAAAATTGGCAGCACTGGGTAAGCGCTACGTGTGGTGGCGGGGAGAGGACAGAATTTAGAATGATTCCCAAGTTAGAGATTCAAGTGGTCAAGACAATTCAGGAGGGGTAGCAGTTTAGAGCCAATGATGATTTCAGTTCTGGACCTGTTGAGCCTCGGGTAATCTTGAGTATCTAGATGGAAATATCCATCATGTAGTTGGATGTGAGCCCCATGATGAGGTGGTAGCATAGATCTGAGGATTTTATGTATCTGAAGAGCACACAGCCACTACTTGAGAACGTGAGCACAGGGTGATTAGATTTATCCCTTGGTTAATAGTACCTGTCCAAGAATTCCAGGCTGCTTAGACATACGGGATAAAGATATAGACATGTGTACAGACACACACACACACACACACACACGTGTATATATATATATATATTCCCCCTGCTCCCCTCCCCCACTGAGGATTAGTAAAATAGTAAATATTCTGTGAAGCATTGCATCAGAAGAAGCGTTTGCAAGGAATGTAGACAAAACAACATAAACCAAAACCACATACCTCCTCCAAAAAAAGAGCAGTGCATGTAGAAAATTACAGCTTTGTATCCACGTCAAAGAAGAGTGTTTGACAGCTACAGGATGTGAGAAGGAGATTCAAATGACCAGTTTGTTTGGTTTGGGGAAAAAGAATGTTCACATGAAGTCACAAGAGAACCCCTTACATCCTCCGTATCGCATTAAAGTCACCATTAATACATCCCCGGCCCACTCACCCTAACAATGTGTTTAATGTGTTCACCCAGCCATTTTTCCCCCCACCCCGGCCCCCGTAAGTATGAAACTGTACAAAATACTACTGATTTTTTAGATCTGGGCATTCACTAAAGTCATTTTGATATTTCAAAGTGGAAGTTAAACTAGATGTTTTCTAGGGAAAAGAAGCTTCGTATGGATATCTGTAGATCACGATATACACAGCTGGCCCTCCGTTATCTGCTGGTTCTGCATTCTCGGATTCAGCCAGCTGCAGCATTTTACAAAGGCACTTGAGCATCTGTTGATTTTGGTATCAGCTTTTGGGGGTCCTGGAACCAGGGCCCCTTGGATACCAAGGACGACGGTGTTACCTTACTAAACGACAACTCAATACAGGGAACTCTTGTATTAAGTGATTTAAAGAATTTTATTTCTTATGGCTCCTCTCCTGGAATGGCAAAGAAATAAAACATTTGTAACAGTTGATGAATACTATATCATTTTTTCAAGTCTGAATTACACTGAGAATCCTATGCTAGTTTCCCCAAGACTCCAAAATTCTCCAGAACTCTTCAACATTTCATTACTGTAAGAATTCTCTCTCAGTGTAGGAAAGGGGAATTAGAGAAACTACAGTTATAAATACCTGGCCTTTCAGGTCAACAGTAAATAAATAAAGGCCTGACAAAAATAAAGACACACAAATGCTGGAGCTGAGGTAGTGTTTCATCTTTTGAGAATTTCAGAAGAATTACTGTGGGAAAATGGAAAACCACAAAACAGCATTTATTAAATTCCTAGTCAAACTTCTGCATCTCTGTAAAGACCAAAATGAAACCACAAGCGATCATAGATGGAAAAAAACTGACTTCCCTAATAAGGTAGCATTTCATCAGGGTGGTGTGATAGCTGATCTTTGTGGAGAAACTTGTTCAGCAACAAGAAGAACACAGGTTTGTGTGTAACAGAGTAACTGCTGATCGAGTGAGGACACTGTTGGGTTTCAGTTATTTTCTGCCTACTTGGAGGACAATCTGTAGAAAAATATAATTATATTTTGACTTCCCTTGCCCCCTTCCAACCGTTGGCATGTGTTGCAAGAGTAGAAACTCACTTCTTCAGTTTCCTGGATAAATTATAAAGACAGTTTCTGTGGCTTGTATTGGACTCCTGAGCGGGATATAAATTGTTTGAAGTTACTTTCTCTGGTCCATCTTCTTTAGCACAGGCAAAAGTAGTTGATTTTGTATTGATTGCATAGCACCAGGTCTGTTCTCCTTGTAGGGGAGGGGGGACCTGGCAAACAACGTGCAGGGATTTAAAGCTTGTTCGTTTCTTCTACGTGGGCAGTCACGATGTCCAAGAGGCCATTAACAAATGGCCTTTTGTTTTGCAGAACATTAGGGTCAAAACATACTAATAGTTGTTTGTTACCTAGAAAACAGGGGGAAAGAAAGTTCTCTATTCAGCCAAGTTTGGAAAATGCCAGTTAAACAGAGTTAAGTAGGATTGATTCTTTGCTGCAAGATTCAAGAGTCTTCAACATGGACCCCTGCATGGTGACTCTACAACAGAGATTTGTTCGCAGAATTTCCTAGACGTTTCTCACCTAGGCACAGCTTTGTCACACAGACCCACTGTTTGAAAATCGTGGGTTAAGGCACGGACTCCAGAAGTTCTGTAAACACTTGACCGTGTGGCCTGGGGAAGGCCTCAACTGATACACAACTTTGGTTTCTTCGGCCTATACACTGTTTTTAAAAACATGAAGCCAACATTTACAAATCAGGATATTTCAATACAAAAATCAGGGTTGCAAGCTTCTCTTGAAAAATCAGAGGATGAGACAGACTGGGCCTTCGGTACTCCACAAGCACAGTTCACTGGACCTTGGGAAGCCACTGCCCTTCAGGGGAGAGATGTTCACCCCATTCATCACTGTTTACCCACCCTGTTTCCGTACACACGACAGCCTCACTCATTGATCTCCCTTGGGTGGCTCCAGACACACTGGCCCCTCCCAGCCACATGGTACCCTTCACACGGATGAGAGGGGGCTCTGAGGTTGAATCTGGGTGGGTGGTGGATGGCAGGACAAAGCCTGGAATCTGGAACCAAATATGCCAAAATGTTGACAGTGGTTTTCATGATTCATGAGGTTATAAAATGTTTTCTGCTTCTTTTTATTTACTTTTCTGTGCTTTCCAAATATTCTACAACAAACATATTTCCTTTGTAATAAAAAACAGAATTAAAAAAAAAAACAGCTAGAAAGAATCTGAAATAGGGATTTTTTTTTGAGATTTAGCTGCTATGAAAATATCTCCCTTCCTTTAAATCCTGATTACTAATAGAACTTATAAAACCAGTAAGAGAAGCATGAATTTATGCAAGAAACCAAAAATAGGTCTGCTTCAAGAGTTGTCTTAAGATCTTGTCTCTTAGCTATTCATCATGAATTAATGATATAAATTTGTAGTTATATTTTATGGAGGTGGGGTTGAAAGATGTTGGTTTGGCTTATATGAAGTTTGGTTTCGATACTTGGACCTTTCCTAGCTTCTAGAATATGATAAAAAAAATAAATCACCTTTTGTATGGAAAATGATAAAAATAAATAAGTAGAAGGATAGTTAGATCTTTCTGAGATGATAGAGGAAGCTGGGAGAATTGAAGTGGAAAATTAAGGCCTTACTGGTGAAGATAGTTCCAAGTTTTGATAACATTTCCTCCAAGCTGGCTAGGACTCAACAGTGAGTAAACAAACATGACACATTCTTAAATCTTGCGTGAAATGGACATTTGGAATCCTTAGTTGGAATTTAATTCCTGGACAAAGGAAATAAAAGGGTGGCTCCTTGCAGCACCTGAGGGAGAGACACTGGAAGGACACCATTTGAAATTTCTCATTTGATTCAGTTGCTCTTTCCTGGTCATAAAAGAAGGCCCAGAAATGAGGGTGGGGCAAAGGAGATGCTTTGTGGAAAAGGATGAGGAACCAGGGAGAGGGAAGACAAAATCAGAAGGGAAAAGCCTGGAGGTAGCTGGGAAACAAAGAATCAGAGGGGAAATGTATATTTCAGAGAGTTTGGTGTTAAAGGAAGGCTAGGCTTGGTTGTAATCAGTTATTGCTGCAATTTCTTGGCCTCTCTTAGCGAGTTTCCTCCTCTGTCAAGTAGAGAAGATGGTAGTACTGCATGAGAAATGTCAGTACTTAGCATAGTACGTGACCAGAGGGAGTACACGATAAATACTATTACGAGCATTGGATTAAAAGAAAATGTTGCTACGTTTTACATTGACTCCCAGTTTTTGGGTAGTGATAAGAGAATGTCTCATAGGGTATGACAACAGAAAACAAATTGGTATCTTGAGATTTGTTTCATGGCCTTGTACATGGTCCACCAGTTTTTTAGATGTCCTACAGAAATTTAAGACATTGTTTTTGGGTACAGAGTTCTCGGCCCACTGGATCAGGCTTTTGAATTGTGATATTTAAATCTGTTTTCTTACAGTTGCTTTTTTTTTTTTTTTTTGACTGCTTAATATCAATTTCTGAAAAACTTTACTCTTACTTTTGTTTGCATAAGAAGCAATACGATGTTTGTAAAAATGCTAACCATATGAAGCTAAACTGGGATTTAAATGGCCGTGAGTTATAAAATTTTTCTATTGCTCACACCTGAATTCGCACAGAATAGAGCTAGCTCAATGACTAGGACATTTCACATGTTTTCATTAAAAGGGTGGTGTCACCTGAATAATCAGTGCAGTGTTTGATCCAGCTCCAAAGCCACTGAAGGCATTCATGCTGCCACTTACCCCTGAAAAGTTCAAATCGTAGAATCTAAAGGTCATCAGCAGTGTCGGAAATTGTGGGAAGAATCTTCAGACTAGGTCATTTCATCCAGTCCTTGGGTGTTTAGCAAGGCTGCACCCAAGTCGCCTAAGATAACCGATGTTTATCCTAATCGTGAAGTTCTTTGCCCTAAAAGATTGCACACTTTTGCTTGGTGGCTTGTGAGGAAACTTCCTGTTAAGAAGTGCCTTCTTTTTTTTTTCATTGCAGTTTTTTACTCTTTTACTTCTCCGTTCATTCTGTAATATTTATTGAGCACTTTCTCTGGGCAACTCACTGTAACAGTGAATGTGTTACCTGGGAGTATCGTGTAGACATCTTTCAGGCATCCTTGGAGTTCTACATCCTTGGAGTGTGTAAATTAAACACTAAAGACATAGTTCAGGATAAGAAAATTCTTCAGTGAAAATGACTCACATAACACTTGAGTCCATGTATATTTTTCTCTCACTCTTGAAGTAGATGATGGAATAAGAAGATTGTTTTCACTTTTATTTATTAATTTTATTAGCTGAAAGCCGGAACATGTCTGAATCCTGGCCGAATGCATTGGGGGGAGGTATAACGTTGCCTTTTTTAAAAAAAGTTTTATTGAGGTATAATTGACATAGAATAAATTGCTTATATTTGAAGTATAGAAGTTGATTAGTTTTGACATATGTGTACACCTATGACTCCATCACCCCCCAACATTTCAAATCTAGAACACTACGGAGAAGTTTGGGATGGGGCTTTGGGCTTCACGTCATTGGCACACAGATGAAAGTTGCAGTCGTGGCTGAGAACGTCTGCTGAGCGCCACTAATAACTGCTACCATCTGAGTGACAGCAGTCACTTGCCAACCTGGTTTTAGCTACTGCATTTCTGAGGTTACACCGTCTAGTATTTGGACAAAATATTTTAAAAGCTTCGATTCTCTTATGAATGCAAATTTCAGTTTAGTTCCTTAAGCCGAAGAATAACTATCCATCCTTCCTCTCAGAGACCATGTGGGTGTGTCAGGGACGTAGTACAGGGAGGGAGATTTGTTTATGCTGTACCTTCTCACCAGAGAACTTCACAACAAGCCCAGAAAAATGTGTCCTTAAGCCCTACCTTAATTTGAGAAAAGGCCCTGCAGTTATGCTGGTATTTTGCTGAGACTTGCAAAATTGAACAAAGAGGAATGGAAGTGCAAATGAAGTAGGATTTCAAGCCAGTAAGACCTGGTTCTAAAGATTTTTTTAAAAGGTACAGTCTGCATGACATTAAAAACTTGCCTAAGAGTCTGCTTCAGCAAATCTCTGTATCTTAGACTCTGGAATAAATAAAGATGATTCAGGAGAAGGGTTATTTACTGGAGCCAGATTTTTTTAAATGTCTTTTAGGAATTACCAAATTGTTTGAACAGGTTAGAGCCAGGTTTTTAATACTGATTTTTTTTAAAGGAGGTGTCCTCTGTATGTCTAATTTGTGGTGGTGTTTGAAAAGATATGTAATAATGCCAACTTATGGTTTTTCCTTCTGTTCCCAATTTGCTAGGATTGCTCAATCTCACTTTTCCAATGTCTGTGCTTTTGCATGATATAATGCCCCAGTGTAGGTACGGGATTGCTGTGTTTGCCATTTTGTGGGCATTTGGTGTGATGTCACGTCTTAGTGCCTTTGCACTGTTTCCCTTCATCTGCCTTGTGAACTCTTGGCTTCTCCCCTGAAAACGCTTCACTTCCCATTCCCCTCCCATCAGGAAGAGCTGACCAAGTAGCTTTTTTTATGTCACCTCTGCACAGAGTGATCTCTCTGTGTTCCAGTAACTCGTTTGTTATAGGTCTGCTCCCTTCCTAGATCAAGAGGTTCTTGAGAGCAGAGACCTTGGACTTTGCATGGTGTCAGACACATAGTAGATGTGTCCAATCAGGGGGCTTGCCAAAGAGAAGGAACGAGGGAAGGAGAGAGGAAAATACCCTTCTAAGGAGCCCCTGAAGAATCTGAGCAGAAGGGACCTGAGACATAGGAGGAAAACAAGAGATAATAGTGTCATGGACGCCAAGGGAGCAGAGAATTTGAAGAGGGAAAGGCTGGTCATTAGTGCTAATTGCCAGGGAGAGCCAATGAGATAAGTACTGAAAATATCCATTGTATTGTCAGGAACTGAGAAAAGATTTCCTCAGCCATGGTCACACCCTAGGTAATACTGCAGGTGTGTTAACGACACCAAGCAAAGATGTGTTGGCAGTAAGTGGTGGCAGGTGACCTCTCAGAGGGATGCATCAGTGGAGTTCCTTGGCTTGGTGATATCCTTCATTATGACGTTCTATACGATGATTTTTTTTTTTTTTCCCTGGTGGCAAACCCACTGAATAATTGGTCCTCTCAGTTTACAAACTGAATGAAGAGTTCAAAACTCAGAAATATTTGCAGGATATACAGTACAGCAGAGTCAGATTGAGATTTGGAAGCTAATTGGTTGAATCTTAACGGGCCTAAAATCTTGGTGGATCATTTCTCGAAAGGTGATAATGAGCAAGGTGGTTACAGCTGTAAAACTGGACAGTTCTCAACTTGCAGCCTTCTCAAAAAATCCAAATAATTTAGTAGTGCTATTTAAAAGCTATCAAAATTCACAAGGAAATTATAGCTGCAAATGAGGAAATAAATGTCTTTCTATGGAATATTTGAACATTCTAAGAGCAAGAAGACAGTGTCTTATTAGCAGGAGGAATAAAATGTTCATGAGATGGTAACAGCATTTAATAAAAAATACACAAGTTCTTAACAGAATAGAGTCACAGATGTAGAAAATAAACTTATGGTTACCAAGGGGGAAAGCAGGGGAGGGATAAATTGGGAGACTGGGAGTGACACACACTACTGTATGTAAAATAGATAACGAATTAGGATCTACTGTGTAGCACAGGGAACTCAATACTCAGTAATGACCTATATGGGAAAAGAATCTAAAAAAGAGTGGATATATGTATATGTATAACTGATTCACTTTGCCGTAGAGCAGAAATGAACACAACATTGTAAGTCAACTATACTCCAATAAAAATTAATTAAAAAAACAAAGAAAGCTCTAAGGCTTTTGGTGCCACACAGATTAAATTTAATCCATTTTGGTCAAAAAAAAGCAAACAAACCCAAAACACAAGTTCTTGAAGAATAAGAAATTAAAATAATTCAAAAGAGATTAATATATTGGATTTTTAGGAGAATGGAAACTTTTAAAACGTAATGGTTATTAAATGTATAGGAATAGAAAATGTCCAGTTATAAATCTTAAATTACTTAACTATGCTGTAAGTTTTAAGATTTCTTTTAGCTCAGAGCCTAATATATCATCATGCCTTTGACCACTTTTGCTGGTAGTATGAAGGAGGGAGGAGTGGACTTAACATCACAGTTTGTGAATATTCTCGTTTAGCCCAAACCAAGCTAAATTATTTGTGGCTGATTATCACTCATGTTGTCAGCCAATTTAAATATTTTGAAAAGAAAGTTTACTTTTTTTATGTTCACAAATTTAATACTATTTTAAAATAAAATTGTCCTTTTTTCCATCACCCTAAAATTTGAATAATAGCAAATTCAAGCTGTTCTCACTTTTCTCTTTGAGAAAATATAGTAAATGAGCTAGATTCATATCTGTTTATATTCCCAATGAGTGGAGAATAGTTGGGCAGGAGAGGAATTAAATTGCGCATATCAGGAACCCTGAGCCCTCTCTTACATCGTTTTATTTTTAGAGGATCAGGAGATTAGGGGCACCTTCACAAGTAGGGTAGGATTTTTTTCCCCTAATTATGATTTAAATCTCAGGAAAATGGAATACGTTTATCTAAAATGCATTTTAATATGCAGAGTCTCAACATGAATACTTTATTTTTAAAGCATAAATTGGAATTCTCCTTCTCTTTTCTCATACTTTCATTCCATGGATCTTAAAGATGTCCTGACGGCTGGGTTACACGGGGAAGGCCCAGTTAGATCAGCCAGACCATTCCTCCCTCCCTCAGTGATGCAATGGAAATCTGCCTAAAACCAAGAATTGTGCTAGGAAAATAGAGGAAGACTTTAGAGTTCTTTCAGATTTCATATATACATTTAATAATGCAACATGGTGTTCTTTTGTTTTGAGTATGGCGTAGTTTTTTGTTTTTGTTTTCAGTGTGGTGTAGTTTAAAGCATGGCCTTGGGCGTAAGCGTTGGGAGTCAGGTCAAAGCTGTGTTCAGATCTCTCCCGCAGTTCCCCGGGCGTTTGGCAGTCTCAGCGTGCTCATCTGTAGAACAGGGGGATTAGGAAGAATCTATGAGATGATGCATGTCCAAAGCTTAGCACAGAACCTGGCTGGTATTAAGCATGCAATAAACCACAGCTATTATTACAGTGCCTTCCAGATGCATACACTCTTAACCCTGTGTTTGCAGCCAGCCTCTCCAAGGTGCATCCGTACCTGTTCCACACTCTGTGATAATAACACCTTTCCTCTAAGACTCCATTTCATCTCATACACACTCTTATTTAGCCCCGTGAGGATACTATGAATTGGGAAAGAAAGTCACCAAATAGCTCGACTTTCAGCTTGTCTTTTGGTAGGTTTCTCCCTGTTAGCATCCAGTATTTTGTACCCTAGGGCTCTACCCTGACACCCGTTCACGAGATTTACATTATGGAAATGTTTTCTTTCTCCTATTAAATCGGTATTTCAAACGTCAAGTAATGCTTTACTTTTTATTTCTTTACTAGAAAAAAAAATGTATTTTCATTAAGCTAAGGGAGATTGAAGAAGTCTCATGGGCTTTTCAAAATAGTTTTGTACAAGCCACTCATTGTTTTGAAGTTCGTGATACGTTCCAACTTGACAAAATAGTTTTAAGTCCTGCAAGGGAAATGGTGTAGATGTTTCTCAGAATTAGTAAAATAATTTAATAATCTAATATGTAAATAGTTTGCTGGATTATAATGATAATTTATGGGTTATAATGCAACCCTAATCTGGACACACTTGTTAAAAAAATACTTTTCAGAAAGTCTGTTGTAGTTTGAAGACCTATTTGCTAAAAGGAGCAAAGAGAATGAAACTTATACTTGTGTTGAAGCGTGTCCTCAGTTAGGTGAAAAGACCCAGCTCCTAAATTCTACCAAGTAATACAACCTACTTGGCCGCCAGGAAACCTAAGTAAACAGTGATTTCTGAAACAACCCCTAAATCCTTTATAATGGTAGGTATCTACTGCTTCCAGGCGCTGGGAAGAGAAAAGGCAGATTTTATCTTCTTTATCTTCTGACTCACTGCAACCAGACAGAACATAAGAGGGGTGTGTGTGTGTGTGAGACAGAGAGAGACAGAGGAGGGGGTGGGGGAGAGGAGACCCAGCCCTGGGACATGAGGGGATAAATGATTGAGTTATGATTTCTGCAGTCAATGAAAGAAAAAAAGGGCAGAACATTTTCACATAAATAGAGCAAGGGGGAAGGGAGCAAAGGACACAAAATGCAAACTCCGGAAGAGAAAGAAAGTATGGGACAGGTCAAGCAGGAATCTAGTCAATGCTGCTTTTTCTCAGACCACCAAACCAGTTGACCACGTTAGTTTCAAGGTGTTAGTTTCAAGTTGCAAGGCAGAACCCCCGCAAAGGTCACAGAGTTTCCTTTCCATTTGCTGAGTGGAGGCTGCCATCACTGATAGGTCACAGCTCATTTGCTAGACCTCTGACTTCGCCGCCAGACAGCTGACCTTTTCAAGAAGCCCTTTGCCAGGTAGAGCGCAGGATGGAAGGGGTGGGTAGGAAGCGGCGCAGGGTTCCCGGCACTGCTGCTCGGTACACGCCCACCACGGGTTCATTCCTCATCTCCCCAGCCATCTCTCATCTCCTTCGTCCAGCCAACTTCCAGTCGGCTGCCTGCCAGATAAGGAATTTAATAAAGACAGATGTTTGTTCTGCGTGTGTAGTTTGAAACAGAAAGGTAGGAGGAAATGTAAAATGTTTCCCAAAAGCTTGTAAAAAATCTTGAATAGTTTGGGAAGTAATAATAATTAGGCTTGCGATTTGCATAGGTATTCATTCTTAAGAGCAAGTTGTGTTTGCTCTATGGCATCGCACTAATAAAACAGAAATTTCACACAGTAACCATCACTTTTATTACCCGTGTGCCACATCTGTTCAACTTCCTCAGTCTTCTGAACCTAATGATATTTTGGATCTCTCCTCCCTGGTGCTATTAGCTGTGGATAGGAGGGGCTCCTTCGTAATTCTACACCTGTTCAAGTCCACGCCCATCAACTCGCTAAGCTTCCCAGACAAGTGCGTGGTGAAGCATGAGAACATCTGAATCTGGGGTGGAGACGCAGATGGCTGAGGCTGGGCTTGGCTTTTCAGATTTTGTTAAGAAAATCTAATGTATTTCCTACCATGGCAGTTGATGATGGCAATTTATATTCCAGGACGAAGAACAAACTAAATTCATCTCAAAATGATTGTAAATCATCAAGACGGAGTAGCCTGCCACCTGAACTACTCATAGGAAATGACATTAAAGGAAGACTTCAAAGAAACATTAAAAACTTGGAACCCATTCACCTGAGGCGCCCGAAAAAGAGACCATCCATATTTCCAGGTAGGATTTGTTTCTGTTGATGCCTGCCAGTTAAAAAAAACAAACCAAAAGCAACAAGGACTGTATTTCATTTGTAATGATCAGATGTGTTACATTTAAAATGAACTTGGGACATGTTTGAAAGCTTGAGGCAGCTCAAGCTAAACATGTTTGAGTATAAAATATAGAATGATTCTTTCATCTGAAAGCACCCCCATCTTTTTTCTTTTCTTTTCTTTCTTTATTTTCATATCTTTAAGGGTCTGTAAATAGGCGGCTGTTTTATTATCAGGCATCAAGATCAGGGAACCTCTTTGCTTGCAATCCTGGAGAATTCCATGCTGCATTTCATTCTCTGGTGTGTTTTCTTTATTTTGCAAGATTATGGCATTGTTGAGTGAAGCTGATATTTGTGTGCCCCAGAAATTAACACCATTAAATACTCGAATGCATGCTTCAAATTCCTGTCTTGCATCAGAGCCTGAAACATTTGTAGTAAAGGGCTCAATTAAACAATGTGGATGGTGAAATGTATTGCAGCACAGAAGACTCAGGGATTTCAATCTTGATAAAGAGACTCTGATGGCAGCTTTAGATGTCCATGCCTGGTATTAGAGGTGTGTAGCTTGTAGAAGACGCCTGTGATTGTGAACTCTCACTGAGGTGTCACACTGGTGGGTGTGTGGTCACTGGAGAGGATGAATTATTTAGTCAACTTATTTCACTACTGTTTGCATTGGAATCTCCTGGAGAAACTGAAAGTGGCCTTTTTGTTTGTGATTGATTGATTGGAGTCTTTAAGGAGGATAGATTAGACACAACTGCTGAGGGCTAACTCTGTGATGATAGAAAATAAACAAGAAAAATTCATTCAAGCTTTACTTCATCATGAAAATGAAATGAACCCCCCTAACAGTTGAGTCTTTTTTAAAAATATTTATCTATTTATTTGGTTGTACGGGGTCTTAGTTGTGGCAGCTGGCTCCTTAGTTGCAGCTTGCCAGCTTCTTAGTTGCGGCATGAGAACTCTTAGTTGCGGCATGCACGTGGGATCTAGTTCCCTGACCAGGGATCGAACCTGGGCCCCCTGCATTGGGAGCACAGAGTCTTATCCACTGCGCCACCAGGGAAGTCCCACAGCTGAGTCTTTATATTGAGGTGGGAGCTCAATGGATTCTCGTCTGGACTGTGTCCCTAAATGGTCTCCAAGCCACCTCACCGACCCCTGTGGCCTTCAGGTACATTACTTCTGCTATTTCTGCTGCCATTTCCCTTCTTGGGGACAGCAACAGGAGATGGACTCTTAACATCCTCCCTATCTGCTAGGGTCTCCAGTTGACAAGGTAGAGAGTTGTCTGCCCAAAGTTTGAACAATAGTGGCTACTTTTTTTTCTAAATTCCCTTTCACATGAACCACAACTTCATTGTCATGTAGGTCTCACTAACTTCTTTTTACAGTGGTTGACTTAGAAATGCCACCAGGCTGCAAATCCCACCACAGCTCCTAAACATCAGCTGAAAACAGCAATGTACATAGGTTGTGATAACCATTCCTGTGTTATATGCTGTGTGGTTACACATAAAGGGTGGATATAACGTGGGACCTGAGCGTCAGAGAAATTAAGACGCAACTCAAAATTGATAACTGGCAAAACTACGGGTCAGACATGGGTCTTTTAACTCCAGTGTTGAAGCTGTTTCCCTCTGTTACCCTGTGCTGCGTTGTCAACTGTTGTTCTCATTTGTCTAATGAGATGCAAGATTGAAGACATGTCAGCGTTCCGATGTGCATTCACTCTGACCCTTACATACACACAGTCAACTTTATCCTCTCTCTCAAGTCTCCTGTTTTCAGTCCTGCACTGAATGATTGAATGATGGGTTGATCAGCTCATTCATTCACTCATGAAATATTCATTTCGTTCTTGCGCTGGTCTAGGGTGGACCTTGAAGAACCGAGCTACATGTTACTCTTGTGTTCTTATCTCCCGTTTCTCCTCTAAGGGCCGTCTCACACTGCAGACAGTTATCTACCCAAAATGCAAATATGTTTGGGTCATTCCCTTACCATTCTTCAGTGGCTACCCTCGCTCTTCAGATAAAGTCCAGACTCCTTAAAGTGAAGTATACGAGACTGCCTACCTGGCCGCTGCTTCCGTCCCCGGCCCATCTCTTTGCTCTCCTCCCCTTGCAGTCCTGCAAACTCAGCCAACTTTAGATCCCCGTGGTCCATAATGCTTCCTCTTCCAGGGTAGGTGCTATATAACCTACCTGCGTAGTTTCACCCAACTAATTCCTACCTTGGCTTCAGGTGTCAGCTTGACAGCCCTTGTAGGGAATGTCTAGGAAGTTTTCCTGACCCTCCCATCTGGGTGGGGTCCATTCTCCGTCCTTCTCATAACACCTGGACTTTTCCCTATCACAGCACTTATCACATTGTATTGTAATTATCTGTTTACTTGTCTGTATCTTCCACTGGCCAGTGAGCCAGGGACCATATTAGTCTTGTTAACCATTGTGTCCCTTGTACCTATCACAATGCTTGGCACATAGCATGAACTAATAAATATTTATTCAGTTGACTCAAATCGTGATGGACAGAATGAACCCTTGGCATGCCTTGTATGCTCTGCTTTCTTCCACTTTCGCATCCTCCCTTACCTCCCAACACACACACAGGTGCACACACACACGCCTGTGTTCCTGTTATGCCCTTTCTTCCATTCTCCACCTGGACTCCGAGGCCTAATTCAAGACTTCTGTCTTCTGTAATCATGCAGTCTTCCCATCTCTTTGAGTTCTCCTTTCATGCCTACCACTCACCTCCTTGGCCTCAGTACTGCATAAAGAGTCCTTCCCTTTCTTCCTGGGATCATGTTCAGTTGTCTTAGGTTGTGAATGGGTTTGGTGGTCACTTTGTCACTTTGTGGCAACTAAGTTTCTATTTGTATAGAAACTCTTTGAAAACAGGGACAATATCTTGTATGGCCCAATTGTATCCGAGAGGGAATTGCACATAGTAGGTGGTCAGTTAACATCTGGTGGTAAATTAACTAATTTGCTGTGAGGCTGTGTCCATCCTGTGGGGCCTATCTGATTCTAGCTCCAGGAAAGAACTAGTTGGCAGTAGAGACTATCAAAAGGGAAAGTCTTTATACTGATTTTCATCACCATATAGGAACTCCTGGTGGGGGAAATGCAGGTACCCCTTGTCTCAGTGTGTAATTCATTTGTTAAAACATATGTTAGGATTCTGCTATATGCCAGGATCATTCTAGACCTTGGGAAGAGAGCAGAAAATAAGACAGTTTCTTATGTGGCTGATGGGAAAGAATTTTCCTAGCAGGATGCCTTGCATATTGTGCAACCCGACAAATACCTCTTGAGAAAAGGGGTGAAGGGGGTACCATACTCACAGCAGTGAATCTTGAAAATCAAAACCAATACATTTAAAAATCATATTTTTATGATTTTTACAAAAACATCAAAAACTAACTGTTTTTCTTCCCTTGAAGAAGCCTCAACAGTAGAACTAGTTTGAGTTACTCAGTTGAAGTTCTTCCATCTCGGCTTCACCAGACCAGGCATTAAGAGTGTAGGTAGGTCTCTAGCGGGCAGCTAACCTTGCTTCCTTGTCCTCCTGAAAGAACTCCAGCAGCTCCAGAGCAGAGGGCTCAGCTCTGTGAAAGAAAGCGAAGGAGGAGAGAGATGTGGTCCTTACACATACCACATCCATAGGCGCGTCAGATTGAAATGAGCATCTCATCCTGCACCTGGAAGAAAGTGGGGCTCAGGTGCCAGGTGTCATGGGTTGTTCACTCAGCACTCGTAAGCAAGCAAGTTGGTGTGTTTGATCAGCTCATTCTTAAAATACCCTACCGATTTTACAATCATCTGTTTGAAAAGCGAGGAGCCATCTGCTTGGAGGAAACAGGCAGTTCCACGTACTTCCTTGTTGCTTAGTTAGAGGACGAGTGTGGGACCTCGAGGAGGAGGGCCCTCTGGTCAGGACTCACATGGCAGATAGGCCAGCATGCAAGCTAACCTCCATTCTCATTTTTAAGTCGGTTGTGTTCCAAAGGGATTTTTTAAAAAAAAAATCCTAAACGATCTAAAAAAAGTTATTTAAAATCATTTTAATAAAAAAAAACAGATTTTGAACATTTTCTAAAGTAAAACTGCTTTTTTTTTTTTCTTGCTGTATGTAGGATTTCATTGGAAACACAGGGAAGTAGTAAGAACACTGGCAGCTAGATGGTTCTAGCCTCCCTGAGGGTGGCCAGAAGGAGACGGTGCAGCTGGGCAGTTGGGTTCAGGCTCCCTCCAGGGCGCCTGCTTATCCCAGGCACAGGGAAAGACACTCTGTAATTAAGCCCGCCTCCTCCAGTTGTGTGCTCGATGTTAGAATTCTGTTACTCTGCGGACTTTCCTGGATTCGCCTTCCAATGCCGGGGGTGCGGGTTCGATCCCCGGTCGGGGAACTAAGATCCCACATGCCTCGCGGCCAAAAACCAGAACATGAAACAGAAGCAATATGGTAACAGATTCAATAAAGACTTTAAAAATGGTCCACATCACCCCCCCAAAAAATCTGTAAAGAATAAAAAAAAAAAAAAGGAATTCTGTCACTCAGAATCCCTGCTGAGTGGTGATTTGATGACGTTTCAGCAGGGCCTTCCAGGGACAAGGAGGACGGGGGAGGACCTCCTTAAGGTCGCACTGTAAACAGTGCTTCCTGGGAGTGTGTGCAGTTGGATTCAGTGGCTGCTCTTGGTGATGACAGGACCCATGTTTCGTACACCTGGGTGTCTTTGACGTGGGAGGTGCCCTGGAGGTGGTGAGGTGTGCAGGCAGGGTGGCGGCACGTGAGAAGCACCATGTCATGGCCTCTCCGGAGCCGCACTCCTGTCCATCTGGCGGTGTGACTTCCTACCACGGCTGCTTCCAGAGGTGGCTGTGCTCAGGGCCTAAGACAAGGGAGCCTCAAAGGCACGAGTCTGAACTTGTCCTCTCATGAAAGGATTTCAAGACAAAGGATTTCACCAAGGAGGTATCTACCTCACAACTGGGTTCACGTTCTGGTCCCCCATCTTACTAAACGTGTAATGGACGAGTCACCTGATCCCTGGGAACCTGTTTATTTCTTCATCTGTGAAATGGGAGCGAAAACACCAGTGTCACAGGGTTACATGAAATGCAAATGAGATAGTCCGTGAGGATGAAATGATACACAGCTGGAATTGACTGTGTTCGCTTATTCTTTGTTGATATCAAAGGTTTTGTTTCACATAATTTATACTTTACATGGGTGGGTGGTAAGTGTAATTGGAACACTTTTGCAAATCTTCATGGATGGAAAGTTATCCTAAGTCGTCAATCAAACCCTCTGCTAAGGTAAATTATTATTATTATTACTTTTTTTTTTTTTGCGGTATGCGGGCCTCTCACTGTTGTGGCCTCTCCCGTTGTGGAGCACAGGCTCCGGACGCACAGGCTCAGCGGCCACGGCTCACGGGCCCAGCCGCTCCGCGGCACTTGGGATCTTCCCGGACCGGGGCACAAACCGGTGTCCCCTGCATCGGCAGGCAGACTCTCAACCACTGCGCCGCCAGGGAAGCCCTGCTAAGGTAAATTCTATATGATGAGACACCACTAAAAGACCTATTAATTTTCCATGAAAAGAGGGTAACAAGGAAGCTCTTCTTAATAATAAAAATATCCATATATTTTCTCAACATGACCTCATTAAACTTGAGAGTATTGTCATGTCAGGCCTCTGAAAATTGTTCTGTATCAGAAACAACACTATCTGTGATTTCAAAACTTACTTGTGTGGCCTTGTGTTTAATGATTTTGCCTAACTTTGTCTAACACCTTGCTTTGGGAAATTCAGCTTAGGCTTTTTTTTTTTTTTTTTTTTTTTTGGTTATACCTCGTGGCATGTGGGATCTTAGTTCCCCGACCAGGGATCAAACCTGTGCTACCTGCAATGGAAGCACGGAGCCCTAACGACTGGACCACCAGGGAAGTCCCAGCTTAGGCTTTTCTTTGAACTAAAAGTTGGAATAGGATGGTAGTTCATTCACAATTACATATAATGTATAGCTTATATATAAGATTAAAAATGAACTCACCACTTGAAATGAATCTTTTTAAATATTAGGAGTATTTAGACTTCCAAAAGTTTTGGAAGTCAACGTTTGACATTTTGATTTAAAATATTTAAAATATTTATAGCATTTCTTACTCAAAAATACTAATGCAACAAAGACTGAGGTATCCTGTTTCCTTAAATAATCGTATTTGTTTTATGGATAAGTTTATTCAGGGAGGTGAAATTTCTGTTCTTTTTTGCTTTGTTTTTTTTTCTAAAAGGAAACAAAACCAAAAACTTAATGAGGATATTAGTGGTAAACCAGTTACTTTTAAGAAAAACAAAAATGCTAATACTAGTCACATGTGTGATAACCAAAGGGAAGTATGTTTTACCTTTATGCAGGGACACAGAATAAGCAGAAGGCATTAGATTTACGGCTTGACTTCAGGCTTTTCCTCCTTGTCATAAAAAAATAAATAAATACAAATATACGGTTCTGAATACAGGACTTACGATATAAGTATATTGAGAAGTGGCTTAAATGCTCCTGTTCTAAAAGCAGTTCATTTCCGTTTGCTGATCTATAGCAAATGTATAACTTTTCAGATTTGAGAGCTCCCACACACTTTTCTTCCCATTCTTAAATCTAACACTCTAAGGTCTAGCAGTGACATCTAGACTATGAAAAGATTGTGTTTTTACATCCACATAACTTTATATTTACTCAAGATAGTTCAGTGATAATTTTAAGCATTTTAATTGTTTTCATAAATAATGTACTTTTAACAAATATTTAGCAGGGGGTATGGCCATCCAGTTACTCAGTTATGCAGAGAAATGACCATACCCTAACATTCTTTTGCTTCAGATACTTTGGGACTCTGTACAGAATGTTTACCTTCAAAGTTTAATTAGAATATCTCCAGCATTTCTTTAAAATCTAGGAGCTTAAACAGGTAGTCATTTTTGGGTGACATGCCTGGAAAAACTCTCATTACAAGATGGTCAGAGTGTTTTAGGTCACGACTTCCAAACCTTTCCATCCTAAGTGGGGCATGAGTTAATTTTTTTGTGCCGAACAACAGATTGTCAGATTTACCTTTGAACATCCTGGGAGTTCAGAGCACAGAGATGGAGGAACCACAAAGGTGGTATGTACTTTTGTCAGTAGATCAGATTTCTCCACAGTGCTCCCTCAGCTATCAAATCATGCTCTTCTCTCCCACCCTGATACTTAAGAAGGACTAAGTCATCTTGATGGATAATAAATACTGGATGGTGTTTTGGAGTAATTATGGGCCAGAAAGATTCAATTCAAAGAAACATTCTTTAATTTTAAGTATCAAAATAGTGCCCAAGGATAAATGGAAGATATGCATATGGGAAAGACTACAACATCTATTCAACAAAAATCTAAGCTATCTTGCTGAACGACTACTAGATGAGATGCAAAATGCTGCGGAGGACAGGTTGATGGTTAGGACATTGATACACAGCAATTTGTTCTCCTTTCTAATTTTTTACTAGGAGAGCAGGGTGCACTAATTTGGGTGTTCATGCTTCTCTGACACAAGTGTTTAAGCTCTGTGTTGCACCAGCTAATGGCAATACTGACACCGTGTCATCTGGCACAGAAACCCTAATTGTCAGTGAAACATCTCCCTACAGGAAAGTCCCAGGGGATCTTAATTGTCCTCTGCATCAGGGTTTCTTTGCTGGGAGATTGTTTACCTTTTGTAAATTGTGACTCTTCTGCACCCTCTAAAACACTTCTGGCCTGATCAGTCTCCTGGACTTGAGTTTTTTCAGCTAAGGAACTGAGCACAATGAGGAAAGAACACCAGGGCCTGGTGACGGCCCTGAGTTCAGATCCAGCTCCGGGAAGGACAGGTGGAAGAAAGCCACGCCCCTCCCTAAGCTCTGGGCCCCTGGGCAGGGCAGGCAGATCCTGGGGCACTGCTGGCATCTCTTTGCTCCCCTTCAGGCCACACTCCGCTGATCTCCCTCATCTGGGCTGGAAACAAAATAAAGATCAAGCCTCCTGGACGCCAAAAACAAAAACAAAACTCAGTGAGAAAGGGTTATAAGTCGAGTGTTCCTCCCCAGGGCCCAGCTCAGGAAGGGTTTCCAGTCTTCTAAGATTTTCATATGCTTGTACAACTAAGGGAATATTAACTGAGCAACTTAAGGCATTCATTTTCAATTAATTGCACAAATGCAAATTACTGGAGAAGGTTTTTCAGAATCCACAGGCACCAGCCCTGGAGATTTGATTGAGGAAGTCTAGGCTGGGGCTGGGCTTCTAATCGCTTTGTGAAAATTATCCCCAGGTACATGGGACGTTTGTCCCATCCCCTAGTTGAGAACTGCAGACTTAAAGGAAGTGGAAAAGATCCTCAAAGATCAAAGTCATTCATAAACTATCCCCGGTTCCCATGTAGGAAGTGGTAGGCATCTATTCATGGCAGGCCCCCGGCCCTGCCTCTTGTCATTCAGTCCTCTCTCCCACACACCCAGCCATCACCACCCTCAAAGGTCAGTGTGTTCTTGGGCAGGAAGAGAACCTGTATTTTCTCTCCTAATAGTGCCTGGATTTGAGTTCCATTATATACAGGCCTCCTCCTGGTTCCGCCTCATAATCTTACACACTACCCATCTAGGTCTTTGTTGTAAACCCTGCTCACAGCAGAGGGTAAAACACTAGGACTGTTTCTGCCACCTCTTGATCAATTTTTAAAATGTTAACGATGTGCTGAATGTTTGTGTCCCCCCCACCCCAGAATCCATATGTTGAATAATCCCCAATGGGATGGCATTTGGAGGTGGGGCCTTTGGGAGGCAGTTAGGTCATGTGGATGGAGCCCTCATTAATGGGATTAGTACCCTTGTGAAAAAAAGACAGGAGAGAGATGATCTCTCTCGATTTCTCTCTCTCTGTCTGCCATATGAGGACACAGCGAGAAGTCAGGAAGAGGGTTCTCACTAGACACCAAATCAGCCAGCACCTTGATCGTGGACTTCCCAGCCTCCAGAACTGTGAGATGTAAATGTTTGTTGTCAAAGCCACCCGGTCTATATTAATTGGCTATAGCAGCCTGAATTGACTAAGCCAATTGGATGAATGAGAAATATTTGAGTCCGTAAGAGAAGAAAAACTCTTAATACAACAAACAAGTAATATAATAAAATATAGAAATGTTCAGTGAATGAAAGTTGATGAATATCATGCACGATACTTAGTGCTGCACAGAAATTGCATTATTCGGAAATAAACTATAGCGACTTATTTTCTTTTGTTATTGAATCACATCCATCCAAAATAAATAGCAGTTGGGCAACTTCTCAAAAGAAATATTGCCAAAATGTAATTACTTTTAATAAAGATGCCACAAATTACTTCATAATTATTTAAACAAAAGGCAATGCAGTTTTGGAAGACTGTAAACATCCCGACGTTGTGACCTTGTACTTTGTCTTAATTTCTGCTGAATTAGAAAGGGCTTTGCTGTTTCAAATATACCCATGCTATTCAGTCCTTCAGCAAAAAAGTAGGTGACTAAAGTCTGTGTGCTTAACCATGCTTGACGAATGTTGATAATGATAGAAGCCATTTTATTGGCGGTAAATCAGCTTCTGATTTCCACACCAAACACTCCCACAAGCACAAACATGGTTGGGCAGGAGGCAGGGAAGTGGTCTGGAATCATATCCTTCATGGACAACCTGAAATGAAAATGCAAAATCTCCATCAATGGGGTGCTGGTTGGGCGTAAGGGGGTACAGAGGAAGCCCAGAAGGCATTTATCTAACATGCTTAGCAGAGGGAGCTTAAAAAAAAAAGCAAGCAAAAAGAAAATAAGGTTACATCTGTCCCCCACAGCAGGAAATTTGTGGGGTGGTTTTTATTTTGAACATTTTACTGCTATGGACGGGGCAAAATGACTTGCAGAAATGAAACTGTGTTTGGTGCTTGCCTCTGTGGAGTGGGGAAGCTCCCTGAATGTCACCGAGACGGTGAAGAGGGAGGGTGGTGGCGGGAGTGTAATCCTTGTTTATTTGATAAGTAATGGTTCTCTCTTTAAAAGGCTCTTTTAAAGTTTCCCGACCTTGAAAATAATGAGTGAACACAAGACTGGATAGAGTGAGATAAGAAAGAGTGGAAAGTTTCTGTTCCATCCTCTCCCCCAGACAACAACGGATTCTATATCTCTATCCAACCACTGCCTCGGGGGATTGACTTATTGGAAATTGAAGCAGTGGGAGGGAGACAGAGCCAGCCGGGAAGAGTCCATTGGCTTCTCATTGTCACACTCCTCCTTGAAAGGCTCCCCAGCTCAGCCTGCACATTATTGCTTTAAAACAGTGTTAGGATCTAGCTCAGTTGTATTTGCGCAGCAGAGATAGAAATGACCAACATATGAGCTGTTGATGTTCAGACAGAAGTCCAGCATTGCACGTTGCTTTCCTTAAGTTGGAAAATACAGTGCGTAGAAGTTGATGAAAAATTTACTCAAAAATCCACCACACTCTTTCAGGGGCTATAGTAGAGGGGTACATATACGGTTCTGCTTCTTTAAAGTGTGGACATTTGAGATTAACACTGTAAAATCGATTAATGTGTAATTGTTGTGCACAACATACAGATTAATCAGCCGTCTGGAATTCTGTCCCTGCTCTGGACCAGAGTGTTTACAAGCCTGGGATCTCGCTTACTGTACAGTAGTTATCATCTTAACATCCCACATTGCTGTATGCTACTCATTGCTGAATGGAACGGCTCATAACGTCTGTTTAAAAGCAGCATAATTCCGTAGTTTTAGGACTTTAAGTTTTAAACGTTATAAAATGTCATGCATTTCATCCCAAGTGGCAATATTTCTCCAATCAGTTTTTAAGGAATATGATTAGATGAGAAGTATACCTCACTTTCAAAATATTTTAATTTCATCATTGAGAAAATTGGAAGGACATCCATTTTTAAAGTCGTGGGGATTCTTCAAGCTTCGATCTTGCCAATTCTGGGCATTAATGAGCTAATTCAGCTTTTTGGTCATCATTGCTATTGTTTTATTCAATGAGAGGGCATCTTAGAAGACTTATGATGTTTCTCCAAAAGTTGAATTCTTAATTCCTTGCTAATTATTCATCTTATAGATACGTCTTTGAGTCCTGGGATTTACTGTTTTTTCAGAGCTCAAACTGCAAAAAGTGCTTGGTGGTTGTGTTGTTGAAGAACTTAGACAAGCACTTGGCAGGGAGCACAGTGGAAAATCAGAGCATCATTGAATTACGGATCTGAAAGAAATCCTAGAGAGCATCTAATTCAATGCACTCATTTTACAGATGAAGAAATACAGACCTACACAGACAGCTTACATTGAGGGTCTCCTGCTTCCCAGCATAATCTTCATGAGGTCATCACCAAAACCTAGTTTAAGAACCTCTGGGGTCATTTTTTGTCAACAAGAAAGTGAGGAGAAAATGATGCCCGCAGCTTTCCTTGTGGGTCCCAGAGGCAAGCAATCCATGCACCAGCCTGTGTTTATTCAGCCTCCACACACCCACCCTTCTGCACAGGACACTGCGGTGGAGAGGCAGGGCAGGGGGAGGTTGAAGCTTTAAAAGGTACGTGTCAGTCACAGGTGGTGACACACCCAGCTGAAAGGCGAGCCTGGCCCAGTGCACGGCATCAAGATCTCAGCTGGCTTTATTTTTCATTCTGTCCTTAAGAGATGAAAAGTCTGTTTCTTTGATGAAAGGAATCAAGCGAGCGAGGGGGAATTTTAGTTTTGGGAAACTTTTGTTCAAGGAAGTGTACAGGAAACATGATTGTCCTCAGAGATGTGATCCAGGGGAAAACCTAGACCCTATATAAACATTTCTTTTGTGGGGGGAAAGCTGTAGGAATATTTTCCTCTTGAACGGTGAAAAGGTCTACTAAATTGTCATTGTTCTCACAGACTAAGATCACCATTCCCGTGTCACAGTGGGGAAGCTAAAGCATATGGAAATAATCTGTTCAATGTTAAGAGGGCAAATTTGAGACAAGATAAGATTTCACAACTTTTCAGTTTCAAGTTCTCCTTCACCAAATATTCTGAGGTTTATTCCATTCTCATGTTCAAAAAGTTATAACCCAAAGCAGCTTTAAAACCCTGTATCTTAGTGATTGAACAAAAAATGTATATGTCTTTTTTTTCCACACAGGGTATAACCAAATCCCTAATTAAAGATCAGTTAATAAGGCCCCTGATTAAAGGGGCATCGAAGGTAGACAGTAGACTTAGCCTGACTGTGCTTGTGGAGCAGCTGTGTGCCTGCGTCTATCATTGAAAAGTAAATACTTTGCTCAGTTGAGGGAAATGTATTACTTTTTAAGGTTGTCAGGGCTCAGTTTAATCTTTGAAAAATAGGTCACTCTGTTGTTTTGTGTGGTCCTCAGTTTAAAAAATTATCTAACCGCAGGTTCTATACCTCTGAAGGGGTATGTAATAAATAATCATTACTTTGGGAAAAGGATTCTACAAGAGCTCAAAATAAAGCAAAAAAAGTTTTTTTTTAAAGCTTATTTCTTCTAAGCACTAGGGTTTGAAAATACAGAAGATTTTTTTTTTTCTGTTTTAAAGTTTTAAAGTAATAGAAGGAGAAGATCATATAACCTCACATAACCTAAAAGTCAGCTGGGAGCAATTTGCTCTCAAAATTTAAGTAAAGATTGATCAAGCTTCCATGCCAATACCTACAGAAAGTCCCAGGCCCAGCCCCCAGATCTCTATAACTTCAGAGACACTGTCCTTCTGCTTAAGTTCCTGCTTCTGCTCATTTTTTTTTCAAATATTCCCAGTTTTTATTTCTTTCTAGGCATATGACAGAATTTTACTTCCTTTCCCCTAGAATTTAGTATAACCATTTGGCATTTTGTGGCCAGGGAATTTTGAGAGTCACAATTCAGTGTGTCATGATTGGGTGGACATTTTAAGCACCACATCTGAGACACCATATCCCCTTTCTTCTACTTCAGTGATTGTAGAAATTGATGTCAAGATAAGGCCTTCGTCAGCCTGAATCCAAAGAAGCATAAGTAAACACCCTGTAAATTCTGCTAATGTTTTGTTTGTTTGTTCTCTTTTGCCGTTTATGGATTTTCCCATTATCTTCTTATGCTGTGTGAATTCAGAAGGGGAGTTCATCCTCTTTCCTTGATTTCCACAAACAAAAACTCAACCATAAAAGCCTGTGTGTATAGCAGATTCTGTGGATGACCAGAGAGACAAAGAGGATGTAGGTTTTAGATATTCATTCAGCACAGACAATGCTGATTTAATATTAGATGTCCCTGTTCTTGAAAAGCCCTTTCAGCCACCCTAACATTTGAGATTTCTCAGTGCCTACTCTACCAGTATTCTTAACCCCTGGACATCTTTTTTTTTTTTTTTTTTTTTTCCGGTACGCGGGCCTCTCACTGCTGCGGCCTCTCCCGCCGCGGAGCACAGGCTCCGGACGCGCAGGCTCAGCGGCCACGGCTCACGGGCCCAGCCTCTCTGCGGCACGTGGGATCCTCCCAGACCGGGGCACGAGCCCGTGATCGATTCTTTCAAATTCCTTTCTACCACATCATCCCCAGAATTTCATGTTCTTCTCCCTCTGTCATATAGAGCAATTCTGATCTTACCAGCTGCTACCCCCAGCTCTTCCTTTGGCCTATCACAGCACATCCAAAACCAATCTAGGTGCTCATCAAAATCAAAGGGCCATCTGAGATTACTTCCTTTAAGCCCATGGTCATCATAGGGGTACATAAGAACCATCTCAAATTTTGTTAAAATTAAATTCAGATGCTGGCTCATCTGGTTTGGGGTTGGCCTGGGAGTACTTACTATTAATAGTCATGATTTGATTCTGATTGAGGGATCTTCCACTCATTCTTTGAGAAACTCTGTAGTCTAATAAGAGTCATCCTCTATAGGAGGCAGCTGGATTCTAGATAACAGGGTTTTTCCTCCTTTACATATAGAGTGTACCTACAAAATCCTGCAAAGACCCCGCTGTGATTGGGGTTAAACGTCTCCCTATCATCCTATTGCTTTACCATCTTATGGTGTAAGCCCAGGGTCGCTCTGCTTAGAAGCTCTGTCAGTTAAAACTTGGGTAGACTCATTAGTAGGGGATAAGACTCATATTTCCTGTCTTAATAGGATTTATCTTGTCAAACATGTTTGTATTCACTTAAACAGGGCCAGTGACCCATGTAGCTAAGTTACATAGGGGACGCAGCTTGCTCTGGGACAACCCAGGGTACTTTGCTTCCCATCTTCCAAAGATGTAGAACCGAAGACAGTCTTAAGGGATCAGGAATTAAGACCGTCTTGGGTTAGCAGGTGTTCACATTATTTTATATTTTTAATACCCAGACTAGTGATGATTTCATATTGATTTGGGCAGCATTATTCAATGAGATTAGCTTTGTTTTCCACTCAGTTTACAAGATAGCTATGTCCCTTTTAAAAGCTAATTTAATTACAAACCAGAAACTGATCAGAGGGTTATTATAAAGTGTATAAATTATCCATACTATGAATTAATAAATTCTCTTACATAATATAATGCATCTTAAATAATTTGTTTTACACAAATGTGGTGCACATTTCAGGAAGCTGTCAACTGTGTTGTGTTAAGAAATACGTATATATCTACACTATCCTTCCTAATACATTTACTGTCTTTTGTCTAGTTTCTGTCATCCTTCTACCTCAATTCTTAGCTCTTTGATTAAAAGAGCTAAATTTTCTATTTTTTTAATGTCCCTGAAACATTTATCTAATGATTCCTGCCCTCAGTGGATGTTCAGGAAAATGCTTACGCCCCACCCAGAGCTGTGTCGTACTCTTCCCTCTTCCAGTAACAGTGTGTGGACCTAGATACGTAATTTAGCCACCTTGTACACCCTAGAATATTCCCTGAAAAGTGGGATAAAAATAGTATCTAATCTCTAAAATCTCTACTATTTTAAGGACCCCTCTGGAGTCTAGAACTGCATCCCCGAAGTAGTTCTCTCATCCACTGGTAGCTTTAATTCTCTTAAACATTGAGATATTCTGTAACACCCCGCACCTCCTTTCTGATAGCGCCTCTATCGTGTTTTAGCCCCTTTACTTTCAGGATCAAGCCTACACTCTTGAGCATGGCTTTGAAGACCCAGGAGCCCTCCCAGGGTGGCCCCGTGCTCAGAGGGAAGGCTTCGTCCCTGCCCCTGACCTTCCTGCACACATTCCGGCCACATGGAACCACTGAAGCCCTCTGGCCCTGCTCCCCTCTCATTGGGGCGGGTCTTCACACAGGCTTACTTGTAAATCTGCCCACCTTGCTTTTCTCTGTCATATTCTTTTTCAAGGCTGAGCTCAAATGTCATCTTATCTCTCAAACTGTCCCTTAACACTCCCACCCTCAGATGGTTTAGTTGTATCTTACCTTTTGTTTCGTATGTCTTCACACACTGTTATGGTGTTTAATGTTGTTTGTATCGTTAGTACCACCCCCTCTGTTCCAAGCCTTTTTCTTTTTTATAACTTTACTTATTTATTTTATTTTTGGCTGCGTTGAGTCTTCGTTGCTGCGTGCAGGCTTTTTCAGGTTGTGGCGAGCAGGGGCTACTCTTCGTTGCAGTGTGTGGGCTTCTCATTGCGGTGGCTTCTCTTGTTGCGGAGCACAGGCTCTAGGCGCGTGAGCTCCAGTAGTTGTGGCACACGGGCTCAGTAGTTGTGGCGCACGGGCTTAGTTGCTCCACGGCATGTGGGATCTTCCCAGACCAGGGCTCGAACCCATGTCCCCTGCATTGGCAGGTGGATTCTCAGCCACTGCACCTGAAGGCAGATACTGTGTATCCCATGCATGAGTGAATGAGCGAGTAAATGAATGAATGGATGCTTTTCCTATCTGTCTATATATTAACTGCCTGGTCTGTCTTAGCGATCAGTAACATGCACAAAGCTAAACTATTTCCCAAGAATTGATAGTCATCCTTAGTATTAGTTTTCCAGTGAAAGTGGTTTATTTTCCTCTCTCCAAATCCCTCACCACCTGGACTCCTGTTATTTTGCTCTTGCCTTAATATATCCCATTTCGAGAGGATGTTTTGCTTATAGTATTAGCTACTTCACATCCTTTGCAGATTTAAGTAAGTGAGAAGTATAATGCAGCATCTTCTGAGCCTCATGTGATCTGAATAAAATCTTTTTCCATCAAAGGCTGCATCATTTTTTCCACTTCCCTTCCCCACTTACTGTATCCTGGTTAAAACCGATGTCAGCCCTGTATGTGTCCATCATGTTGCCTAATGTTTTGAGTCAGTACCCTTTATTAACTTATTTTGCTCCTGCATCCATGATTGGCTAGAATTATTTGACAACTTCTTTTTGGCTAACATAGATTTACAAAACAAAACTTTCTAATGCACTTCGCGTTTGCTGGTACCATTATGCATGCTGCAGTAGCAGAGAATATAATTGTGTTTTGTGCAACAGTGTGGAAGAGTTAAGTAGAAGGAAGGAAAAGAGACTCAACAAAAAGAGATAACTGTAAGCTTGTCAGAGAATCAAAGTGAATTTCCTAAAATTATTAATACGGTGACAAGTAGCTGCAACTTCTGTATCAAATCATCGGATATAAAGTCTTATTCCTGAGACAGCTCATCCGAATGATGGTTCTTTGATGTATGGAATGGATTGTTTACCTGATGAAGCAACACAACAGATATGTCAGGAATAACCAGCTTTATAGCTGACAGCAGAAGCCTTCGGACCAGGACTTTATACGTTTGGCACAATTATACTTATTGTGTATCAGCGCTGTATAAATATTTAATAAAAGTTCCTCCCACACCTATTCCTGGCAGGTCAAGGCCTTCCTGACTTGTCATGTCCGTAATCAAATATATTCTTCCACGTTAATCTTTTGAGGTGTGGTACCACTCTTAGGCTGGTTTCTCTGGGACCACCCATCTTCTCTAGGCTTGGGGTATGCTCTGGATGACTGGAACATAGATAAATAGCTGTGAAAAAAACCTCTTCATTTTTAGAGTTCAGTGACTTACAGAGTGAGCTATATTTTCTCCTAAAGGTGAAACAGTCACCTTTGTTGAGGTTACACCAATACCTGGGCTTCTTCATCCAGGTTCTGTAACTCACAGCTAGACTCTGGTGAGCTCACTTTACCTCTCCTGAGGTCAGTTTGCTCATCTGAAAAAGATCTAATCACAAATGTTGATTCTGGCCCCAAAGTTTTAGCGCATTGCCTATTTCCAGATATAATATTGGTGCTTCTTTACTCAGAAGACATAAATTAGCTCATTCTTAAGTCTGTCTTTCTAGTGAATGTGAGAAATGTGCTACTACTTAAATATTTCATCTGTTGTCATCTTTTTCTTTAAGAGGAATTTACCCAATATTCACTATATAGAAGAAGAGAATCATTATGGGAACAGATTGGAATTCCAAAGCACATACATATAGAATACCATAGCTATTTAATTATGTGAATTTTAAAAGAATAACACTTTTAAAGTGACCGGAAAGAACAAAATCTACTGGCTCTGGGAGTCAAAAGTCTGCTAATCGTGTGAACTCTGTCCCTTGGTTTCTTCATCAGTAAAATGAGATAAAGACGTAAAGGGGGACTTCCCTGGTGGTGCAGTGTGTAAGACTCCACGGTCCCAGTGCAGCGGGCCCAGGTTCAGTCCCTGGTCGGGGAATTAGATCCCTCATGCATGCCGCAACTAAGAGTCCGCATGCCGCAACTAAAGATCCTGTGCGCCACAACTAAGACCCAGCACAGCCTAAATAAATAAATAAATATTTTAAAAAGAAAAAAAAAGACGTAAAGGGCCATTATGGGCAGTTACAGGAGTTTCAACTGGAAACTTTCTTGTAAAAAGATACTTCCAAGGCTGGTGTTTTGAGTTTTCTGACGGTGCTAGTGTCTTCATCTTCGTCCCTCACACTTTCTGTGCCGACCCCTCTCATGACTTTTGCCACAATTCCTTTATGTCTGGCTCCCTTTGGAGCTACCATCTTTGCTCATGCAAAGTGATATTTGTTGTCGGTGGTGCAGCAACACTAATCAGCCCACAGAAGGATTTAATCTGTCTTTTGGTTCCATCAACAACTTCCTCCAAAGCCCCAGGTTTATTTGCCAAAAGTGAAGTAGTTAAGGCCCCATAAAAAAGCTGTGCAAATCCTTTTGGTTTTATTCACCTTGTCTTCCTCTTCTATCTCCCAGTCTGCAGAAGTTTTGTTTGTGCACCCTGAGGTTTCCAAGGGTGACTCGGGTAGACCTGAAAAGTTCTTTGGTCCAGGCCAACATCAGGATTATTTCTACCTGTAGTCACTTTCACTTTCACAGAGGTAAACAATCATTCAGGAAAGTGAACCCCAGGTAGGTTTTCCTGCAGGAACACAGAGAGCTCTGTCTACTGCACTGAATCTTCACAGTCAGGTGACCAACACCTAACAGTAACTGTTGTGCTTCCCATTACAATGATTTTCACCTATGTTACTCTCAAGTTTAAATTATTAATATAATCTATTAATATATTAATACATGGATATATTATCATATAAGCCACTGACACTGTTTCTAAGTGCAATATGTCTTATTAATTCCTCTGAATGCCTTTAAAAATGTATACTTCTTCCAAGTCCCCAAATACTGATTTTGACTAGGATCACCTTGCTTAATCCGATCTTCATTTCTATATTAGTAAATCTTGTAATTTGTATTGTTATGGTAATTTTTCCACATTGATTCCCCTACCAATAGCTGTGATTCATAGAAGAATCACGTACCAGTTCATCCATTCATTCGTTCTGTAAGTTCTTTTTGAGTACCTGCTGCATGCCAGGCAGTGGACTAGAACTTGTTCGTAAGTATTGAAGTGTCCACCTACAGGTGTACCTCATTTTAGCATGCCTCGATGTAGTGTGCTTCACGGATACTGCAGTTTTCACAAATTGAAGGTTTGTAGCAATCCTGCATTGTCAGACAATGCTTAGCATTTTTAGCAATAAAGTATTTTCAAATGAAGATAGGCATGTAAACATAATGCTGTTGCACATGACAGACTACAGTATAGTGTAAACATAACTTTTATATGCACTAGGAAACCAAAAAATTTGTGGGACTCGGTTTATTGCGATATTCGCTTTACTGTGGTGGTCTGGAACTGAACCTGCAATATCTGAGGTACGCATACCTCAGCTGAGCCTTCAGTGACCCATATTAGTGACATCAAAGATGACTGATCACAGATCATCATAACAAATATAATAATAATAAAAAGCTTTAAATATTGCAAGAATTTCCAAAATGACACAAAGTGAGCAAATGCTGTTGGGAAAATGGTACTAATAGACTTGCTTGAGCAGGGTTGCCACAGACCTTCAGTTTGTAAAGTAGCCGGTATCTACAAAGTGCAATAAAGTCAAGTGCAATAAAGCAAGGTATGCCTGTATTACTCCCTTCCATTCTGTCAATTTGCTTCATATTTTGGGGAGCTCTGATGTTTGGTGCATACATAATTGTTATATCTTCTTGGTAAATTGACCTTTTTATCATTATATAAAGTTCTTTGTCTCTTTAACAGTTTTTGACTTAAAGTTTATTTTTTGTTATTACTATGCCACCCCCGCTCTCTTTTGATTACTATTAGGATGGATTCTCTTTTTCTATACTTTCACTTTCAACTATTTGTGTCCTTAAATCCTTAGATCTAAAGTAAGTCTCTTTTAGAAAGTATATAGGTGGATCCTGTTTTGTTTTGTTTAATCTATTAAGCCAATCTACATCTTTTGATTTGGGGAGTTTAATCCATTTACATTTAAAGCAATTACTTATCGAGAAGGACTTACTATTGCCATTTAGTTATTTTTTTTCTCTAAGTTTTATAGCTTTTTGTCTCTCATTTCCTTCCTTGCCTTCCTTTGTGTTTAGGTGATTTTTTTTCAGTGACATGTTTTGATTTCCTTCTCATTTCCTTTAGTGTATATTCTATAGATATTTTCTTTGTGGTTACCATGAGATTACAAAACATCCTAGAGTTATAATAATCTATTTTAAACTGATAACAACTTAACTTCAATTGCATACAAAAACTCTACTCATTTACATCTCTGCCCCACCCCTAGTTTACATTATTGATGTCACAAATTACGTCTTTATATACTGTGTACCTGTGAACATAGATTTATAATCATTGTTTATGCTTTTGTCTCTTAAATCCTATTTTAAAATGAATGGTGGAGTTACAAACCAAAATTACAAGAATTCAAGTTTTTATATTTGTCCATATATTGACTTTTACCAGAGGACTTTTACAGTCATATGGTTTCAAGTTACTATCTATTAATCGCATCCTTTTGTCTCAACTTTAAGGACTCCCTTTAACATTTCTTGTAGGGCAGGTCTAGTGTTAACTCCCTCGACTTTTGTTTACCTGGGAATGTCTCAATTTCTCTCTCCTTTTTGAACAACAGTTTTGCCTGATATAGCATTCTCAGTTTTCTTTTTCTCAGTTTTCTTTTTCATTCTCAGGTTTTTCTTTCAGTACTTTTTTTTGGCGGTACGCGGACCTCTCACTGTTGTGGCCTCTCCCATTGCGGAGCACAGGCTCCAGACGCGCAGGCTCAGCGGCCATGGCTCACGGGCCCAGCCGCTCCGCAGCATGTGGGATCCTCCCTGACCGGGGCACGAACCCGTGTCCCCTGCATCGGCAGGCGGACTCTCAACCACTGCGCCACCAGGGAAGCCCATCAGTACTTTAAATATATCATCCCATTCCTTTCTAGCCTGCAAGATTTCTGCTGAGAAATCCACTGATGATATTATTGAAGATTCCTTGTATATGACAAGCCACTTTTCTCTTGCTGCTTTCAAGATTCTCTCTTTGCCTTTGACTTTCAACAGTTTGATACTAATATGTCTCAGTGTGGGTCTCTTTGGGTTTATCCTACTTAGAGTTTATTAAGATTTTTGTATGTGTATATCCATGTCCTTCCTCAAATTTGGGACATTTTCACCATTTTTTCTTTAAATAAATTCTCTGCCCCTTTCTCTCTCTCTTCTCCTTCTGGCACTGCCATAATGCATATATTAATCTGCTTAGTGGTATCTCGTAAATCCTGTAGGCTCTCTTCACTTTTCTTCATTCTTTTTTCTTTTTGTTCCTCAGATTCAATAATTTCAAATGACCCATCTTCAAGTTTTCTGGTTCTTTTTTTCTGCTTGTTTGAATTCATTGTTGAACCCCTCTAGTGAATTTTTCAATCAAGCTATTTTTTTTTTTCATCTCCGTAATTTCTGTTTGGTTCTTTTTAAATAATTTTTGACCTCTTTGTTGATAGTCTCATTTTGTTCAAGAATTTTTTTCCTAAATTTGTTTAATTGTCTTTCTGTGTTCTCCTTTATCTCATTGAGCACACTTAAGAAAATTGTTTTAAAATCTTTGTTAAGCAAGTCCGAGACTTGTGTTTCTTTAGGGTTGGTTTCTGGAGATTTATTTTGTTCCTTTGAATGGACCATGTTTTCCTCTTTCTCTGTATGTCTTGTGATCTTCTGTTGAAAATTGGGCATTTGAAAAACCATTTTCTCAGTCAGTCTTTGTGGACTGTCTCTGCACAGAGGAGGATCTTCACTAATCAGCCTGGAATGAAGGCTTAAGTTTCTCTCAGACTTTTTCTGGGGATATGTCTTCCCTGCTTTTTTCCCCCTCAATTCTCTTATACATGGCTGTTTTTAAATCTCTTAATTTTTTCTGAGTCTTATCCCTGCTCATTCTCAGGACCTTAGATGTTCTGTTGTATTCCTCTGCCTGTAATCTCTTTCCCCCAGGTGCCCATGGGTCTGCAGTTACCTGAAGCTGTCACAGGCCACTTCACCCACCACTGCTTTCAGCAACCTCCAACCTGATGTACAGAATATGTCACCCTTCCCATCAATGCTCTGAGTCAGGCCAGAAAGAAACCAGTTCCCCAGACAAACCAGAATGTTGCAAGCAAGTTCTACTCTTTCCTTCTATTTTGAAGGAGGGACCATAAATTGGATGGCTTCCTCCTGACCACATCATGCTACACTGGGAAGGGGGTGGGGTAAAGGTGAGCAAAAAAGTCACGAATGTCCTGTTGTTTTGAGTGTGGCTTTTTCTTGGTTAGGCGTTCACTTGGTTGCAGTGGCTTCTTAACTGGTTCTAGAGTTCCCACAAAGCTACTTCGGTCCATATGTTGTTATTCATTTGGTATTTCCGTGGGAGAACAAGGGCCTGGAGCTTCCTATTCTGTCATCTTGCTGATGTCACCCTTATTAATAAGTAACTCATGATCCAGGGAGAAAGAAAGACATACAATAAGAATGACATAAACAGCTTTGTGTTCCTGAAAAAAATAACTCTTAAGATTACACATACTTGTACAAGAGAAAATAAACTTCAGAGCCAGAGAAACCATTGGAAACCTGTGTATTAGACTAGGTGAGAAATGATAAGAGCCTGAACTAAGACAGAGGCATGCGTTCAAGAGATATTGAGGAGGTACAGTTCTAAGGCTCAGTGGCCTATTGGAAGCATGCTCCAGGGATGTGAAGACAGAGGAAATATGGAATCAAGAAACAGACAAGTAGATCCCAGTAATTCTGATTTTAAGCATGTTTCTTAGCCATTCTAAGCTCATTTTCTCATATATTAAGTAGGATGGTTGTGAAGATTAAAAGAGATAACACATGTAAGTGTAGTATATTGTAGGCAACTAATAAGAGTTAGTTCCTTTTTTTCCCATCCCCCTACCTCTAACCAACATTACTAGATTTTGCAGTTTGTGGATGGTGGCGCTGCTAATTAAAATGTAGAATAGGAAAAAGTGCAAGCCAATCTTTTAAATCTCTGAGTTTGCTGGGGTTTTTTTTAAACTCCTCCTCTTCAGCAGTAATACACATTAGACAGATTCTGTATAAGGACATGTTTGCATTAATGTTTATCTTTCTCAAACAAGCTGTCCTACGTGTCCTAAAGTTATTTTCTGATTCCCAGAATATTCCCGTAAAATTAGGCAGGAAGCAAGGTCACTTTTAGCACACTGGTTCGTTCCAGGTATTTCAGTACATTTGGAGCAAAGTGATAAAAATAACTTCTGTCTCCTGGCTCTTGAGCCAATACTTTGTTATCAACTCTGAGGCTTTTAAAAAATTCTGTGAGAATCTCTCCAAATGGCTCTAACTTGACAGATTTACAGCCATGTGAATAGATGTGTGCATTCATGATGACAGTTTAAATGTTATGTTTAGAGATTATGAAAGGAAAATAGAAAAAGGAATTTCAACCAGCTCTTTTTTCCCCCCTCAGGGTACTGACCTCTTTATAAATCGTGTTTCTATAGGCCAGGATTCAAAGTGCTATCACTACTAGAGAATGTTGGTTTTCATGCGACTACTATTTTGTGTGGGCTATGTCTAGCTTAACAAACCATAATGTAGTAGCTTATAAAAGATAAAAAAAGGATAATTTAAAAACCTCTTCTTGAAATATTGTAGAATAATCAAAATAGTGTGTTTAACCCTTGGGAAATAATGCTGTAGTTAAGATCTACATGTCAAAATTTAAAAGATGATCACTCTATATCCAGATATTCCATTCTGATAGGAGAAAAATCTATTGGCTTGTAAAATACGAAATCTGAGAAATTGCGATGATCCAGGCTTCTAGCTGGGGAATGACGTAAGCAGTTATTGCAACTGTATCCCTGGGTTCTTTCCTTTAAGTCATACTCCCCTTTCCCACACCACCAAGAAATGGAATTTTCCAGAATCCTGCATTTTATTAATCATATGTTTTGAAGTATTTTCAAGAAAAATAAAAGCTATAAAAATATCAAGTAGCAGCAGCTAATTCGTTTCTGCTCATCCTATAGCTGTGGTACATTTCCTGCATCTCATTTCTTACCTAGTGTAATAGCCAAATATGTCATCATATGTCACCTCCCATAGAGAAAATAATGACCACATTTTTTGGGTGCTGAAAATGATGAAACACTGATGGAATTCTTATCATAACTCATTGTTATGCACTTAGAGATATTTTTCTTTAGCAAAGTCCTGATGGCTGGAAAGTCACAATTGTTCAGTGAGTGATGTCTTTATCTATTTTCACACGTGATTGTTATTCAGAGATCGTGACTCCAGCAGATCATAGGGCTGCATTTCTCAGAGATGATACATGGACACTCACAGACACAGAGAACAGTTTTGCCTCTTAAAGCCTTATCTCTTGAAAAGCCTGGCTCAGGTGATAAGGTTGCCTCACAAAGGCCTGATGTCACGAGGCAGGTGCCCATCTGGATAACTGCCACCTTTCCAGACTCACCTCTGCACTCCAGGCACACTGAACCCAAAGCAGTTACACCATTTTCCTCACCATGTGCACCTCCGACCCAGCATTCATGCACCATCCCTCACCTTCACGCTGTCCCTCCCCACTGGCTGAAATAGACTCCACCAGTGCCTCCCTTGCCCTGTAATTTCCAGGCTCCTTCAGAACTCTGCTTGGGCATGAGCCCTTCTGGGAAGCTTAATATCCATGCTAGGTTGGGTCCCTTTCTAAGCACTCCCAAGAGCTCTCTGCAAACCTTGGTTTTAACATTCTAGTCACTTGCTTCTCTTCCCCATTTGATAGTGAGCTTCTTGAAGATAAAAACTATCAACCTTGTCTTTTTATTAAGAATACCTAGAATACTGCCTGGCATCTGGGGGGACTCAACAAACATGTGTTGAATGAATAAGTGGACAAATGAATGATTGATTTCATCCTGGTCCGTAAATGAAATATTGACAAGAATTATAAATAACTCTTACCAAGTTTTTTCTATGTGCCCAGCATGGTGTTCGGCTTTTTAGAGGCATCCTCTCATCTAATCCTTTAACAACTCTATGAGTCACATATCTTATTGTCCCCGTTCTATGAATGAGAAAGTCGAGACACAGGAGAGTTAAATGACCAAGATCCCACCATGCAGACAGATTTCAACTTTAGATTTGTTGAGCCCTTTACTCTCAGTCTGCCCTGGTGGGGAAGTGCCCCAGATCCAACAACGCAGAGCACAGTCGTGGAAGAGCCCATAGTCTGTGCCATATTATTGATACAATACAGAATAAGATCTGGTGAAAACTGGCATCCATCATGGCTGAAAATGAAGGTCGGGGGAAATTGTCAAAAAGGGACCATGTACACATGAGATGTGTGTGTGGAAGAGAGGGGTAGCCCAGACTGCAAAATATGCCTGCATCTTTTTGGTGGTCCCTGGGGACTTTATGGTGAAAATCTCAGAAATTTAAAACAAAAAATAAAACCCTGCCAGCTAGTGTCACTGATGTCAGCCTCCTGGCCCAAGTGGCTCCAGAGCCACTGTAGAGCTAGATTTCTTGAAACATTTCAGAGAGGAGACTGTTGTCTGTATGAAGATAGGGGTCATTTCTGTTTTTGTAGTTCGTGTGCAACACCGTATATCAAGCATTTAGCACAATACTTGGCACGTAAGAGGTGCTAATTAAATATTTGTTTAAGTGAAGCCATGGGTGGGGCAGAGAGCAAATGCTTTAGAATCAGAAAGAGTGGGGTTTGAGACTTGTATCTATCACTGATGAACTAACTGGCCTTGGACAAGTGACTTAACCTCTCAGAGCTTCCATTTCCTCATGTAAAATGAGGACAATATGATTTACCGGGCCTGGTGATTTACATGCTGCTTGGGCGTGTAATAATTATAGTAAGCAGGAGGTAATCGCAGGGAGAGGGGGAGATCCAAAGATTGCCTATAGCAGAACAGTGTCTCAAGTAAGAGGTAAATAGGTGGGAGAGAAGTATGCAGGAAACATAACTTCACCTAAAAGTAAGAAAAATAGGTATAATGTGTGGCAGGAACTCGCCAGAGATGTAACAGAAAGGGAAAGAGCCAGCGTTTCCATTTATTTATATATTTATTTAGGCCTCGCCGCACAGCATACAGGATCTTAGGTCCCCGACCAGGGATCGAACCTGTGCTCCCTACTGTGGAAGCATGGAGTCTTAACCACTGGACCTCCAGGGAAGTCCCAGAATCAGCATTTCTGATCCTTACAAAACTGATTAGTTATTTCCCACTTGTTGACATTTTATCCCCTTCTATGGGGAATCTCATTTTTTTTCTTTTTTACCCCAAGTATGTTATAACTCACATAAATAGGAAACAGATTTTATAATATAGGGATTTGGAAGGATTGTCTTTAAGTAGATCTTGCCATTTTTTAGAACACATGAAATTTATTTTGAAACTCTTATTTGGCCTCCAGCGTGCTTCCTAGAAATCTTTTTAGAAGACTAATTTGGCATAAAATAGAAATTACAGTTTGGTAAGAAGCCCAGAATCCTCATTTGTCCCTTTTTTTAGGTATAGTGTACTCCATTTTAGGTGGGTGTGTGTGTGTGTGTGCGTGTGCGCGTGCGTGCACGCACGCGCGCACACACACTTCAGTAAAATAGTGTTACATATCGCAGATGCTGGTTGAGGACTCTTAAAAACAAAAAAACCTAAGTAAACAACAGTGACAACAACACTGTCTGCAATTCCTGTGCTGGTCTGCTCAAAGACTCCTTATTCTCCTGTCCTTTCATACTCATGGATTGCTGTCAGCACTGACCCTGCCAAGCATTTCTTTCTGATTTTCCAAGCACTCTTCCATCATTTAAAGAGCACCTCCAACCTTATAAAGTCTGAAAGTTGACTACGAAAATACCTGCAGACTGACAAGTGGACCCCCAGGCTCTTGATCATCAGATCAGGACACCAGCTTCCTCGACTCTGCCAAGAATGGATGTGCTTTTCCTTTAACTCATAACATATCTTTCCTTTATTTTATTTGTGGTTTATATAGCTTTAGAGCTTTTCCTTTAAATTAAAAAAATAATTATGAAGCGCTTCAAAAAAAAGAATTAAAAAATACAATATCAAATACGTATGCACCCACCCTCAAAATAAAACATATGCTGTTAATGTAAGACATTAAACTTTGCAGATACAGCTAAATCTCCATCTCTGTCTCTTCCCCATTTCTCCCTCCAAAGAAATAACCATTGTTTCCTGACATTGGTAAACTTAATTTCTATGAAATGTCTTAGTAGTGCTACTATATATTTATATATCTCCTCAAAATTATGTCTTGCCATGAGCCCCAGCTCTGATTTCCTGACTCCACACTGACCAAGCTCCTAGGTTCCCAAGACCAGCCACTGCTCCCTGCTACTGTGTCCCAGGGCCACCGTCACGTCACCTCACGTCTCACTGGTTGTCAGTTCCTGGGGCATTTTAGGAACCCTGAAATTGCCCCTTCTCTCTTACAAACTTAGCCTCGCATGTTAACAATTGTATATTGTACTTTAGCAAGCACATCTGAGTGATTTTAACAGGAGTGTTTCCTGGTGATGTTCTCCACAACGCTGCAGAAAGCAGAAGTTCTAACTTCATTTTCATGGCCCAGTCATTCTCCTGTAATAATTCTTTCATATCTTGTGTTAATATTTTGATGGAACTATGAATAATTATGTACCATGTTTTGCATCAGTGTGTATTAGGACCCTTATCTAGAACCCTCATCTAGAAGAGCGAGTCTCCCAGGCCCGTTTCCTCAGTTACCTTCTAACTGTAAGATTCTGTGATTGTTATGAACTGTATGTAACATGAGATGACAAGAATTTAGGACTTGACAGAAGTTTTTTTTCAATAAGATGAACTAATAAATGTTAGCATAATAACGGCATAAAATATTTTATAGCAATTTTATTGTAAAAACAAATTTCATTTCCATTGTTAAGAGTACTTTCTAGAAGTGACCATAGATATTTTCTTAAAAAGACATGTATGGGGGCTTCCCTGGTGGCGCAGTGGTTGACAGTCCACCTGCCGATGCAGGGGACAGGGGTTCGTGCCCCGGTCTGGGAGGATCCCTCATGCCGCGGAGCAGCTGGGCCCGTGAGCCAAGGCCGCTGGACCTGCACGTCTGGAGCCTGTGCTCCGCGACGGGAGAGGCCACAACAGTGAGAGGCCCGCAAAAAAAAAAAAAAAAAAAAAGACTATATGGTCATAAAGTAAAATGATTTGTTTAATAAATGAATATGTTGGTTTGAGCAAATTATCTCAAATGCTTGCATTCTTTTCCTTAACAATGGGTATTTTATCATCTTTTTCTTTAACAAAGCGTCTTTTGCCCTTATCCACTCCTTAGTCAAGACCACTGCCAAGTTTTTAATTATAAAGTAGCTTACTTCAGAGGTTGATGGAGATGAATCCTGGCTGATTCCTGGAAGGATAAAACTAGAAATCCCAGTTAAGTAAAGTTTCACCCGAAACATTCTGTTCCGACAGAGTCATTTTTCCTTTGAGAAAACCTGGCATAGGACTCCCTCCCCTAGGCCGAGTTAACACCTATGTTTTCCAAGGTCTCTAATGCTTTCTACAATCTCCATTTGTTCTCTTAAAGGCCAGTAAACTTAAGGTACACAGTGGGTTCTTAGCCAAACTGAGAACTAACACTGAGTAATTTAAAATCCTTCCTGATTAAATGTGTCCTTGTGAGATCGGTGGAGATAACGCATTCCTTGGGCTTCACTGGCCGGAACCACGCACCGAGGCCCAGTCCCAGACCGTCAGCGTCAGCTCCGTACACCCCATCCCACCCAGCACGGGAGTTGCACAGTGTACCATTTACATGTGTGGAGCTTCAGGACCACCGGCCACACCTCTGCCAGCTCCCTATTCCCAGCACAAGGTTTGCACTCAGTTTCAAACCATGACTGGTTTTATAACTCCCCGTTATAAAATGGTTTGAAATACATATTATATCACTTGCAGGGATGAACATAAGCTTAGGAAAACTGATTGTGATGGAAAACGAAGGGCCTGTTTAAAGGGCAGTGTGGTGGGAGAACCCTGGCAAATGATGCGGGGAGGTTGAAAGAAATCTTGAGGTAGAAGTCTATCAGTCGTGAGAGCCTGCGGGGAAGGTGAGCTCTTTAAGGTCCCTCGTCACAAGGGAGTTGTAAATGGGGTTCTCTTTTGGAGTATGGGGAAAAGAATTGAAGTGACATCCAGACCGAGGGACAGGAAATCTGGATTCCAATCCCAGTTCTGCCTCAAAGTGCCACCTTAGGATACAGGGCAAGACACAGACCCTGTGGTCCACGGTTGCCTCTGTCTGGAGTTCTGCTGAGGTCAGAGTGATGACCTTGGGAGTTCTTTTCCATCTCCACGGAGCATGTACACAGCAGATCCTTTCCAAATATAGCTGATTTTAACTGTTTCCTTTAGTACAGGTGAGCCAGCTGTGGAAGTCTGGCACACATCCACTGCCTTGATTTTATAGACACACTCTCTTCACCTCGTTGACTTACACAGGATGGAGTGGCCTGCCCCACTGTTCCCTGGAAACCGTTCTGTTCCCCTGAGATTCATTCCTCCAGGTCTTTGCATTAGTTCAGTGCTGACATTAACGTTTTCACTCCTCTGATCTAGTTCAGCTACCGGCGCATCTATTGCTGGTATTTCAACCTTCCCACCATGCTACTGCCCTGCATCTAGGTCCATTTATTCATCCATGCATTCATTCAACAAACATTAAGCATCTCCAATGTTCCAAGCCCTACAAAGGCTCAGACTGAGGTTGCAAAGTGGACGGAGAACGCATTCCTTAGTAATGATCACGGTATTGTGAACACTTCTCCAGTAAAGGTCAACACGGTGTCATGAGATCCACACAGAAGGCAGCTCTTTGCTCTGTTATGTTCCTCAAACGCTATCAGCCGGTAAATGATATTCCAATCATAACTCTACTTGTTTCCATATTACTGAACAATTTCTTCTACTTTGTACTCTAGTTTTTCACTGAAGTATATCTAATCACTTACTTCTCTATCCCCCATCCAGTTTCTTCATAAAATGGTACTTACATTTATTTCTCTTTTCTCAAATGGACATTGTATGGAAAATATTGAGAAGTAAGCTACATTTGGAAACTAAAGAAAAGTTCTCTCTGAGACATTGTACTTACTAGAAAAGACATAACAAAAATTAGAGATAAAAATGTAACAGTCGACCAGTTATATTTACAGTTGGTTTATTCAAATGTTTATTTATATTCTTAATGGCTTACTCTAGAGGTATTTGAATGCCTAATTTTGAGGCATACTCTGGAGATGTGAGATTTGTTTAGAGTGTAGCTAGAAATCAAGGATGTGAGTTTGTCAAGAGAAAAAGCAGAAAAAGAAATCTGGATGAAGGCGTGATGAAAGATGGCAATTAAATACCATATTTTTCTGAAAAGAAGATGACCACTTTACCTATGTAGTTTAACTGGAAAAAGGGGGAGCACTTACATTTAAGAAAACCAGTATCTACCGATGAAAGGAAGTAATGGTTAACATGTTTATTGATAGTTCCACAGTATAGAAGTAGTTAGATTCAAACAGCTTAACCAAAGTAAAAGTGGGAAAGAATTTTAAGATAGAAAACACAGTGCCTATAATGAAAATTATACAGAAATGTGAGGTATATAAATGGAAGATAATAATAGAATCATGCATTAGAAGGAAGCTGGGTGGTGGCCTCAGCTGTTTTTTCTTCCAACCCAAGAATACCCTATGTAATACCCCCAATATTTAACAACCTGTTGGATTGTTAAATGGTTCTTTGACCTCTTCTGGAAATCTTCAGTTACAAGGATTTTCATACTTTTTTTTTTTTGCGGTACGCGGGCCTCTCACTGCTGTGGCCTCTCCAGTTGCAGAGCACAGGCTCCAGACGCGCAGGCTCAGTGGCCATGGCTCACGGGCCCAGCCGCTCTGTGGCATGGGATCTTCCCGGACCGGGGCATGAACCCGTGTCCCCTGCATCGGCAGGCAGACTCTCAATCACTGCACCACCAGGGAAGCCCGGATTTTCATACTTTAAAAAAATCAGTCTATTGCATTAATGAACAACTCTAATTGCTAGAACCTAGTCCTTGTGACATAACCAAATTCACCCTCCTGTACCGTCTACCTGGTTCTGGGCTCTAAAGACACATGAAGTAAATCCAGTCTTTCTTCGTTGTGACAGCTCCTTTGTAAATACTTGAAGAAACTGGTCATGTTTATTTTGAGTTTCTCTTCTCAACCTAAATATCTCCCAGTTTTCAAGTAATTCTTTTTTTTTTTTTTTTTTTTTGGCTGCATTGGGTCTTAGTTGCTGTGTGCAGGCTTTCTCTAGTTGCGGTGAGTGGGTCTCTTATCGCGGCGGCTTCTCTTGTTGCAGAGCACAAGCTCCAGGCGCATGGGCTTCAGTAGTTGTGGCTCGTGGGCTCCAGAGCACAGGCTCAGCAGTTGTGGCACGTGGGCTTAGTTGCTCTGCAGCATGTGGGATCCTCCCGGACCAAGGCTCGAACCCGTGTCCCCTGCACTAGCAGGCAGACTCTTAACCACTGCGCCACCAGGGAAGTCCCTCAAGTCATTCTTCATAGGAGCTTGTTTTGATACTTTTCAATATTGTGAGCCTCAGTTTATCAAGTTTCCTTTTAAAATATGGTGCCGACACCTCCGATGTGGTCTGAGCCCTGCTGGAATGACAGATGGGCTCTTTATTCATCCAGCTCAAGATTATATTTCCTTTTGAAGGGTAGTCCTATCATGTTATTGTTTATAAAGAGAGTTTAGTACTTTCATTCCCAACCTTTCTGAGCTTTGGGTTTGTCTATTCTAGGTTTTTTGTTCGGTTTGTTTACAAACATTAATTATGTTTGCTAATTATGCTATTTCAGGCATAATGCTGGGCCCTGCGGACAAAAGATGAATAAGATTCTGGCTGGAGGATTTTATGATGTGCTAGTGGGAGTGACAGACACATAAAAAATAATTACACTATGACGTGTGATATATCTGTGAACTCAGTGCTCTAAGAACATAGGAAAGGGAATGAACTGCCTTGGGGAGGGGCAACTAGTAAAGACTAATCATTCATACGTTCATTCAATAAGTCGGTGTTTACCGAGAATCTTCTATGTGTGAGGCGCATAAATAGACACTCATTTGTATGATTATGAATCCCCCAAGTATGGTATCAGGCCTGTATTTTTCTGGATTATCTGTGAAAGTTTAATGAAAGATTTTGCAAACTTCCTTGCTACATTTCTGTGATCTTTTAATCTACCAATATGAGAAGAGGTTAATTTCATGAACAACTATTAGTTCATAATGATTACTGATTTCTTTTCAAAGTACTGAAAAACTACTTGTGTTATAATTTGCTCTTGGATTTGAACATAAAATCCATGTTATAGCTTTGCAGTTTTTGGAATATGCTTCTCCCCTTTCTTTGGAATCTACTACTTCTTCCTTTCGTTGTCATTTTTCCAAGACTAATAACAGCAGTTTCATGATCACACCTACAGCTTTTCCAGGACGCTCATTTATGATTTATTTGGGTTTGAGGACTGGAACTCAGAGTGGCTGGGCCCTCTCTTACTATCTCTTACTTATACTAGGCTTTTATTCCCTCTAACTCATGTAATTTAAAAATAAGGCTGACTGATTAAGAAGATAGACACAAAATACTTGAGTAATTCAGTACTCTGACCCCAGTCCTGAATCCACCCCTCCTTCATTCAGTGCATATTCATAAGTTGCGACCCAGACGCTGGCTTTGGATGTATCTGAACACAGACATCTTTAGCTCAACACGTTGTTCCTTTATACCCTTAACTTTGGTGCATTCTGGGCTTCTAGCCTTCCTACCATAGAATGCACAGATTTGAGCTGCTTCCGTATATCTGCTTCTGAAATTCTTGCTCCCCAAAGAGGTCACTTTGCAATTACATGAGTATCTTTATCTGTCTATGTTTTTATTTTTCATTAGTATCATTTGGGATGTGGGTTCAGAATATTTTTTAAGCTGTTTTCCTTTTAAACTTCCTGGCCAAAAAAAAAAAAGGAATTATCTTTTCTTTGAAATAGTAATAAATGATAAGAAAAGAATATAGGGAACTCCCTGGCAGTTTAGTGGCTAGGACTCGGTGCTTTCACTGCCGAGGGCCCGTGTTCAGTCCCTGGTCAGGGAACTAAGATCCCACAAACCACGTGGTGTGGCAAAAAAAAGAAAAGACTATAGAACACCTTCAGGCAAATTTGGGGGGTGGGGGGAACGTTACAAGGTTAATGTGCAAAAGAATAAACAATGGTCAACGCACAGCGTTAGGTTGAAGCTAGTCTATATATGACCAAGAGTTGTGAGGATAGCTCCCTATCCTAAATATGCTTGATTTTTTTCTTTAGTGCTTAAGTTATTTTTTGAGTATATATTTTTTAATATAATAGATATTCACATGATATAAAACATAAGAAGTGTAAAAACTATACAGTGAAAGCCTTCCTCCTTTCCCTATACCCTATCCATCCAGTTTCCCATCCTACCCTACCCCCTCAAGTTACCACATTTATTGTTTTCTTTATCCATATGTAAATAAATATGAATATAGATTACCTCTCTTTTACTCAAAAGGTAGCATATGATAAAAATGGTTTTGCAACTCACTTCTTTACACTTAATATATCTTAGAGATTTTTCCATGTCAGTAATAGAGAAGGTCTTTGCTGTTTCTTAAAGATACATGCATTTCCTTGATACATATACTATTTTTTAAAATTTATTAATTTATTTATTTTTGGCTGCGTTGGGTCTTCGTTGCTGCGTGCGGGTAGCGAGCAGGGCTACTCTTTGTTGCAGTGCACAGGCTTTTCATTGCAGTGGCTTCTCTTGTTGCGGAGCATGGGCTCTAGGCCTGTGGGCTTCAGTAGTTGTGGCTTGCGGGCTCCAGAGCACAGGCTCAGTAGTTGTGGCTTAGTTGCTGCGTGGCATGGCATGTGGGATCTTCCCAGACCAGGGACCGAACCCGTGTCCTCTGCGCTGGCAGGCGGATTCTTAACCACTGTGCCACCAGGGAAGTCCCTATACATGTTCTATTGTTTACTTACCTACTACCCTACTGATGGACATTTATGTTGCTTCCAACATTTCGTTATGACAAACAGTGCTGCAATGAATAACCTGGTATATATATTATTCCAAATATAAGCCAGTATATCTGCAGAACCAATTTCCAAAAGTGGAATTACACTATTTGTAATTTGGATTGAAGTTGTCAGTAACACGGATCTGCCAATAACATGAGAGTACCTATTTTCCCATAATCTCACCAGAAGATGTATCGTCCAACTTAATTTATTTTTAAAGCTTATTATAAACTCAGTTATAACCAATAAAAATTTTAAATTTCCCTGATTCCTATAGCTATGACATTTCTTCACACCCTTTGTGGGGAGCACACCATTGCTTACCTAATTTTCCCTAATTTCAGAGCATAAGGTGCCCCTTGTCATGTTCTAGGTTTCAAACTTGTTCCCCTAAATCTGTCAGGACTTAACTTCTCATCATCCTCTTGCTCTTCTGAATCTCCGGATGTTGCTTTCTGTTTCTTCCCAACACCCATGAGTGTGCTCCCACTCCCCTTATTTAAAATAAGTAAATGAGGGCTTCCCTGGTGGCACAGTGGTTGAGAGTCCGCCTGCCGATGCAGGGGACACGGGTTCGTGCCCCGGTCCGGGAAGATCCCACATGCCGCGGAGTGGCTGGGCCCGTGAGCCATGGCCGCTGAGCCTGTGTGTCCGGAGCCTGTGCTCCGCAACGGGAGAGGCCACAACAGTGAGAGGCCCGCGTACCACAAAAAAAAAATTAATTAATTAAAATAAAATAAGTAAATGAGAAAATCCTCCCTCGGCCCCCTGTTCCCCTGAAGCATCCGTTTTCAAGGTATGGTCTACTGATAGACCTTAAGAGGTCTTCTGTTGTGAAGAGATCCGATCCAGGGGCTCTGTAGAGAATTGTGTTGTGATGTAACGTAATGTATGTGAATTCTTACTCTTCTCTTGTAAATAATAAGCAAGTCACATCTGCTCCTGTCCTATTCTGTGTCCCAGATGAATCCCCAGAGGAGAGCCCAGCACAGCTGTCTTTACAGTCCCAATACTGTTTATCTGATTGCCTGCGAGACACAGATTCCTAGAGTCTTATCGTCTCAAAGGCAACAAGCTCAAAATTGAACCCAGCTTCCCATCTACACCGGTTTATCTCCTGCCACCCTCTCTCAGTTGGTGACCTCACTATTCACCTGATCGCCCAAACTAGAACTCAGGGAGTAGTCCTTAGTCATCTCTCTCCCTCACCCCAAATCTAATCAGTGACTTTCAGTTACCTCATAACTATTCATCGACTCTGCACCCCGACTACTACTGGCCTGGGTCGATTCCTCAGCATTCCTTACCTGATCTTTTGCAACAGTCTTTTAACTCATCTCCCTGTCTACCTTCTTGTCCCCGTTAATCCATCACTCACTAGCTGTGTTCCCTGATGTGAAAATCTTACCGTCTTAAAACCCTTCACATATATCTACCACCTACAGAATGAAACCTAAACTCCCTAACTCTTGGTGAAGAGCCACTTATGGTCTGGGTCCTCCACCTCTCCAGTCTCCTTTTGCCACATCTTGTCCCCTCATTTTTATTCCAGTGACTCCGGTTGATTTCAGCTCCCTTCATTCTCCATGTCACATCTTCTGTCCGTGTCAGTAAAAGCTTTCATTGATTGAAAACCTATTACACGCCAAGTCCTGAGCCACGGAAATCACATGCATCGCCCTAACTGAATGGCCTTCTTTGTCCTCGTTCCCTTCATGCAGTTAGCTCCTAGCCATCCCTCCAGACTTAGCTCACGTGTAACCCCCTCTAGCGGGTTTTTATTAAGCAACACACTACCCACCGCATCCCTGCCCCCCCATAGGCTGAGATGGGAACTCCTCTCTCTCCTCCCACTTGGCTACCAGTGGCTGCCTCTATGCATGCACTTACCACATTACCCAAATCACATATACAATTTTCAGTTTTCTAATAGTCATAATAAAAAAGAAAAGGAAGAGGGCAAATTGATTTTAATAACATTTTCTATTTAACCCAATACGTCCAGTATGTTACCATGGGAACACGTGGTCAATATAAAAATTACTCTTGAGATATTTTACATTCTTTTTTTCTCCTAAGTCTTTGAAATCTGATGTGTGTTTTACACAGCACATCTCAAGTGCTCAGTAGACACGTGGGACTATTGGGTACCATATTGGATAGTACAGGTCTAGTCTATGACTCAGTGAGGACACAAACCAGGTCTTGTGTCCCTGGCACAAAGCCCAGGACCTGGCATGTAGTAGATACTCAATAAATGTGGAAGTAGAAGAGCGGAAGGGAGCAGTCTGCAAATCACCTGCATGTGTAACAAGTATCATGTTTATTCAGGTGTTTTTCTCTTTTACATTTCCTTATGTTCAAAACTGCCCTGTTGTGCGAGGGATGTGCTTAGAGAGGGTTGCAGCAGAAATACGAAGTGAAAGAAGGAATTGTTATTTAGCTTTCTGACATCCAAAGCCAAGTTTGTTTATTAGTTTAAGAAAGAAAAGCGATTTTTAATATTTTTAAGCTCTCATTGACATAGCAAAATTTAGCTCTTACAGACTATCAGATATACTAAAATCTGCTTATAATTCATCACGTCCAAGAAATACCTACCTGTCCTCAGTGATAATAAAAGGAATTTTGTATGTAGTATACAGAACTATGTGTTAATATATTTAGGCTATAATAAGAAATTAACAAAAGAAACATTACTATGCAAGGTGGCCAAGTGATTTTAATGAAATTGAGACCTGGTTATGGAGTGTTTAGATAAAAGATATTGTACTGCAGGGTAAGGAACAAATGTCCTAATTTAAAAATTAAGAATGATAAAATTCACTAATCATTTTCCAGGGTTTTTGGCCATCTACACAAGAGCTTCTTTAACATGTGGATTCTTGCTCCACCTTTGACCCATTCAGAATGTTCTAACACTCTGAAAAAAATGTTGTAAGATAATAAACGTAGGAGAATGCTAGGGAGGAAGGATAGGGTGAGTGAAGACAAAGGGCTGATTTGTTGCTCTTTGAGTTACTAGAAAAGATCATTAAGGCCAGGTAGGATACACATGGTAAAAGAGGGCACCTGAACAAACAGGTACTGAATTTAGAGAATGCCTACAAGACTATTCTGGGCTACGTTCCCAGGGCAGACTCAGAAGTTACCTGCCCTGCCAGGTACTTACTAATCTATCCCCCTCAGAAGGGAACATTTTCTCCATGACTGTATGAGGTGCCTCTTGAAAGCTCCAAGTCTGATTTTTTTTTTCCAATTACATGTTTAATTGGTAAAGTGCTGAGTTTTAAGTAATTATATCAAGTAATTTTTGATGGTGGAATGAATCCAGTATTCCCTGAAACTGCCCTAATGGTCCCATTTGAAGGAAAGAGTTCACAGATATTTCAGTGTACCTACAACTGAGAAATTGATGTCAGCCTCTAGATTGAGGCTGATGGTTCCCCGGAGAGCATGCAAATTCAAGGTGAAGTAGAAGACAATGTGAGATGCCATCTGTGAAATAAGAAACTGAACACTTCATTTAAATTCTTGGTTTTCTCTTAGATTTCTAATCAGAAATGTAAAAAAGAGGCGCTTGGTATAGCCTCCTGGAATAAACCACTGAAGTTTCTTTTGCCTTTCCATGTGATCTTATTATTTCGTATTTATGGAATGTATAAAATACACCAAGGGCTACATCCTCCATTTTTTGCCTCAGGCATTCAACAGCTTTCGATGTACATGGACCCGCCAGGTGCACACACTGGGTACCTACCGAGTGGCTAGTTGGAGGTCACCATCTTCCCCACTGTGTACCCTCCTCTAATGAAGCTTTCATTATCCCACAAATACCTGTGTTGTCCATATCCTATCCCTACCAAAATGCCCTCAAGAAATGATCTGAAACTTTTACATGAAACTGATAGAACAAAGCCTCATCAAAGGCTTGAACAATGGAGGCTCCTGTGTATGTCTGCGTGTCTGTTTCTAATATGACAAGGAGTCTTGCTGTCTGCTCTTTTCATGGGTTGAGGAGGATGAATTAATTCACAAGGAAGGTTAAGATTTATCGAGAGCAATTGGCTGCTTTCTCAGAACTAAAGATGGGGCGTTTTTTGAGGGGTGAGGGTCCTAAAGGCTGGCCTTCTTCCTGATGAGCTGTCAGAAAGGGATGGAATTAATTTTTTGGTTTGGGTGGAAGGTGGGGTGGGAATCAGTGGAAAGTGGCTCTGTTGATCCCCTTGGGCAGGAAGGGGACAGAGTTGCAGGTTCTGGGAGAGGTGGATGCCCGTGTGCGTGGATCCATCCTGTGAGATAGAACCTCAGAGGGAGTGGGGTTTGGGTCCATGGAGCTTTGACGTTGGGAGTCTGAGCAGGGGGAATCTGAGGTCAGCTTCAAGCAAAGGGAATGGAGTTCCTGTGGGGCACTTCACTTCAAAATACAACCCCATTTGCGGCAGAAAGGGGAGCGGGTGAGGCTTGACCTCCACGTGGAGGAGCAACTTCAGACAGCAAAGAGGCTCTGAGCTCAAAAGCAGCATGTGGCCCGGGGACGGGGATGGGGTCGGAGGACTTAACGGGACTTGTTCACTTTCAAACGGTTGATTTTATACATGTGAATTTCACTTCACTTAAGAAAAATAAGGCTTACTGGTGAGGACTTAATCCTGCTCAGCTCAAGAACTAGAAGTCTGGCAGACCTTGTTGGAGCTGTCAAAGACACCAGGGGTTCTCGAATGAGCTGGTACTAGCTCTGATTTATGGGAGAAAATTTAAAAGTGTATTACTTGACCGTCACGTGTTGTGGAGCAACGCATGTCTAATATCCTATAAAAAAATATCGATGGTTCTTCATTGCCCACAGAAATTAAAAAAATCTAAAACTGTTTTTCTGGCATTGCAGGCTCTCTACATGAAGCTCCAAATCTTTCCTTGGAGTTTCATTTCCTGCCATCTTCCAGCCACCCTGGTTCCATTGCCGTTCCCTGATGTGATTTCTGCTTGGCTGTCTCTCTGCCTTTACTCTGTGGTGACAATGGGCAGATGCCAGTTTGGGATTTTTAACGGGTTCCTTGTGTGGGCACCCGTTAAAGAACCTAAAGAGGGCTTTCCTGGTGGCGCAGTGGTTGAGGGTCCGCCTGCCGATGCAGGGGACACGGGTTCGTGCCCCGGTCTGGGAAGATCCCACATGCCGCGGAGCGGCTGGGCCCGTGAGCCATGGCCGCTGGGCCTGCGCGTCCAGAGCCTGTGCTCCGCAACGGGAGAGGCCACAGCAGTGAGAGGCCCGCGTACCGCAAAAAAAAAAAAAAGAACAGCAGACCTGCTGTCCTTTCCTCTCCTTCCAAGCTCCCTATTTCTCCTCCACTTGAAGTCTCTTGAGCCAGTATCTTCCTGAACCACATAAATATTTGATATCTCAGTAAAAAACATTCCATTTTGCATCTAATCAAACAATTAAATACCTTGTCATTTCTTGACCTGATATATTCATTTGCTCACCCAACAAATACTCACCAAACACGCCAGGTATGATGTTTGGTCCTAGGAATCCAAAGATGAATAGGTCATGGATCCAAAAAAGGCCTGTAATTCTGAAAGAAACTAAGAGAACTAGTTTTCCAAGAAGAAAGGCTCATCTTCAGTTGTGAAAGTTATTTGATTTTATGGTTGCTTCTTTACATCTGTTTGGAAGGATTCCAGAGTACAAGTGGTTGAAAGATGTTTTGAAGACTCTTTTGTGTTTGCCTCATTGACACAATCTTTGTTTGCTTAAAATATGAAACAATTAATAACAATCCCTTATCATCCGTTGTGGTCCCTCACACCTTTTTTAGTAAAAACAATAGCTAAAAGGCCACATACTCTGATGCAGGAGCTCTCAAAGTCCCTTTTTCCAGTCCACTGCATCTTTGATTATGAAGCATGAAAAGCTTGAAACGGCATGTCATGGGAGAGCTAATTTAGCCAAAATAGGGCATTAGACAGCATCTGGGTCATAGCTTGAGAAAACCTGGATGCAGGTATGTGAACATGATGTTTTTTCTCTTCCAGCATAGGTGCCAAAGGAGGGAAGAACAATACACTGGACTGTATCCAATTAGAACAAAAACTATGTAAGAAAAGCAAAGGCCAGAGTTTGCATTTCCCCAAGAGATTAAATCTGGATGGGCAAAGATGATGGTGTCCCAAAGGACAGAAACATCCCTGGGGAGATGCTGAATGCATCTCAAGTTAATATCTCCAATTGTACATGAGTACTCTTCTCTTGGCTGGAGTATTTTAATAGATACTTATTTTGAAAAAGAGAGGCATAACAAAATGTATCAATTTAAATTCTATGATTTCTATGATGACTTCAATTAATTTCCCACAGGTTTTTCTCTTCTCTATAATGATGTTTCATAAACTTGTCACGAGAAAGAAATTTTTAAGTTTTAAGTTCATTACTTGGACAATGGTGAATAGATGATGTGTAAACTTGCCTGAAATGATGAAGTACATTCTGGAATGTAAATTACCCTCTCTCCATCCATAACATTCTGTTTGTGGCTTAACTATTGCCTATTCATACTGATTTTCCCAGCCCCTAGAGTTTATGGGGAAGAATGTTTAGCTCTGACAAAAAAAAAAAAGTGTTCCACATATTATACTGTTTAGCTAAAAGTTTTTGCCTTGAATTTTCTGTGTCTGTTTCATACATGAATGGTTCAGCTATTACTTTTGGAGTATTTGGAATATGATTGGTTATATTAAATGGGTCTACCACTGGAACAGGCCCAAGTTATAGAAGATCATAGTGAGGAATAACATCTTCTATTTATAGAGCATATTATGCATTCGTATGTAGCCTGATATTTAATTATCAAGCTAATCATAGGAATCAAATAATACTATTATTCCCAATTTGCAAATGAAAAAACTGAGACTCTGAGCGTTATGTAACTTACTAAGAAACACACCTATAAATGGCAGAGCTGAGTTCAAATCAAATTGTTTTGACTCCAAATCCAGCATTGATACTATTTTTTCCTTAAAAATTATTACTTTTTAATGTTTCTCTGAAGCAGTATGGCTGTGGAATCAGTAGGCCTGAATTTAAATCCCAGTCCCACCAATAACTAAAAATGTGGCCTAGACAAGGTACTTGACCTCTCAAAGCCTCACACCCTAAGACCGTAACATCCAAATGATGATTGACCTACCTCTTGGGATTGTGAGGATTAAATCACATCATACTTGTAAAGCTCAAGTGTGCAGTAATCCACTCAATAAATGTTACTATTTTTATTTTTTTTCTCAGAACAATTTTTTTTTTTCTCTTTTGCCGTACGCGGGCCTCTCACTGTTGTGGCCTCTCCCGTTGCGGAGCACAGGCTCCGGACGCGCAGGCCCAGTGGCCATGGCTCACGGGCCCAGCCGCTCCGCGGCACGTAGGATCTTCCCGGACCGGGGCACGAACCCGTGTCCCCTGCATCGGCAGGCGGACTCTCAACCACTGCGCCACCAGGGAAGCCCTCAGAACAATTCTTAAGGAAATGTTTTGAGTTGACATGAGATTTCAACTCTTTTAACCCTCAAGTTCTGAATGTCTGTCTGGTCTTTCTTCTCGTTTTTCCCACCACTAGCTCTCTTTGGCAAAGATATCTAACCATGCATGAGCCCCCCATACTCAATATTTCTGTTTGGTACTCTCTTACCACACCTAGCAATAATCTTGGAATCCCATTTTTACCACACTGAGAGTCAGTCTTCTTCTTCCATTTCTTTCATAGTATGAATTTCCCCTGCTTATAATTCAATTTAATTGACACAGTTGGGGAAATTCTCAAGTAATAAGTCAAAAAATGTCAATCCTATTCTTCGGGAACTGTAATTAGGTGTATATTAGAATTTCTCATTCTATTCTATTGGTGTCTTAAGCTCTTTCATATTTCTTGTCTGTTCCTCTGTCTGTGCTGTATTCTAGATAATGTCTTCTGATACGTTCACAATTCTTTCTTCTAGCTGTGTTGAATTTGTTGTTAAATCTGTCCATTTCTAACTTCAATTATTATATTTTTATTTCTAGAAGTTTATTTGTTTTCTTGCCTAAACCATTTGGATATCCTTTAATATTTGTGGTTCCCTGAACATATCTTCAATCTTGTCTTGTACGTATTTCAACATAGTAAATATGGTTATTTATCTGAAATCCTTGGGGGTCTATTTTTGCTGTCTGTTGTTTCTGCTAATTGTTTCTTAGATGCCTTATTTCCTTGTGTATTTAGCTAGTTAGCTAGTTAGGGTTTTTTTTTACTGTGAACTACTTATTTTCCTTGGAAGTTTATGTGTGACAGTTCTTTGAATTCAAGGCAAAGATTCATTCCTTCAGAGAGGTTTGGAATCTGTTTCTACCAGGACACTACCTGAGGGCACTACCCATCAAGGATCACTCAGAATCATACTTTTGGTCTGAAATACTTTGGACTACCTAAGTAGTGTGCATTTGAGCTCCAAAGTAACATAAGGACTGGTTTGTGAGCCCAGAATTTCAGCAATGATTCTTCTCAGCTTATTGCCTAAATTTGAAAATATACTATTTATTTGGCATTCCCCTGGGTGTGGAGGAGTGGGTGTCATTTTCCATTCACTTACACTAAGGGTGTAACCTTTTGCAGTCTCAACTTTATGTTGGAGAGGAACTCAAACTACCCCCCCCCACCAATCTAGGAGCAATCCCTAGAATTTTTACCCACACCCGATGTGGTCATAAAGATCAAAGTTAAAGTTCATGCACTTTAGCAAGTGCCGTCAGAGAGAGAAAGTCAGCTGCAGTGCTGCATTTAACTCTGAGTTCCTTCATTTAGGTTTTAGGTCCAAGAATTTAAATATTTTATCCAGAATATTTAAGCTGTTTCCAGAAGGAAGGTCTGTCCATGTACCTATTCTCCATATTGCTCAAAGCAGAAGTCCCTACCCATATTTTTACCAATTCCATCTTTGTTTCAGATTTGGTACAAAGTTGGTAAAATTGGCAACCAGTAGGAAAAAAAATTGATTCAATAACATCAGAAAAATATGGTTAAGCAATCAACTAAGTTATTCCTTTTAGAAGATTGTACTGTTTATGCACCTGAGCTAACTCTACAATCACTACATGATAACTGTCTCACAGGGGTGGCAATCACACTGGTCCTCGCCCAGAGGGAAGCCTCAGACTGATCCATCCAGGCTCACATTGTTCAAGCCACCATCACTCCATAGGATATATAGGGCCCTCAACCTCTGGCTTCTAGGGTCCAGAACTGCTGAGTATCAGAGTGAGAGTTGTCCACACTAGAAGGGCAGGCAGACAATGGGGAGGGATGGGAGGGTTAAGTAGACTCTTTGGGATACAGTGGAGCATATCCAAGAAGTACAAAGAGCAAAGGGCTAATAGACCAGCAGGTGTTTTCCCCAGAAAACAACAAGAAAGTTAGATCTAGGTTAACTAAGCTTCTTGGCAGCTCTCTAGGCTCTTGACAGAAGATCCTTTCACCTTGACCCTACTGCCCCCAACCACAACTTCCACCCCCTTGGGCTGCAGCTTTCTCCCTCAGCCCTCTGCTATTCTTAGGCTGATGTCATTTATTAAGCAGATAAATATCTATATAAGTAGGCATTGAAATCTTTCTCGATGGAACAATTTTCATAGCCTTTTGAGCAAGACAGAGACATATTGGGAGCTGTGAGTTAAGGCAATAGTTTTAAGGTTTCTTAAAAAAAAATTTCCTGAACCAGTTAAGTACTTAGAAAATTAAAAGTGCTGGGCTTCCCTGGTGGCCCAGTGGTTAAGAATCCGCCCACCAATGCAGGGGACACAGGTTCAAGCCCTGGTCCGGGAAGATCCCATGTGCTGTGGAGGAACTAAGCCCATGTGCCACAACTACTGAGCCTGCGCTCTAGAGCCCTCGAGCCACAACTACTGAGCCCGCATGCTACAATTACTGAAGCCTGAGCACCTAGAGCCCGTGCTCCGCAACAAGAGAAGCCACCGCAATGAGAAGCCCGCGCACCTCAACGAAGAGTAGCCCCCGCTCGCCGCAACTAGAGAAAGCCCGCACACCGCAAGGAAGACCCAACGCAGCCAAAAATAAATAAAGAAATAAAATTTTTAAAAAGACCCTACAGGGCTTCCCTGGTGGCGCAGTGGTTGAGAGTCCGCCTGCCGAACGGGTTCGTGCCCCAGTCCGGGAAGATCCCACATGCCGCGGAGCGGCTGGACCCGTGAGCCATGGCCACTGAGCCTGTGCGTCCGGAGCCTGTGCTCCGCAACGGGAGAGGCCACAACAGTGAGAGGCCTGCGTACCGCAAAAAAAAAAAAAAAAGACCCTACAAAAAAACAGTGCTTACAAAGAGTATTCAACATTTTGTTTTCTAAGTATGAATGTATATTTTTAAACAACTGCAGCCTAGTTTCTGCTGTTTTATCAGTTTGCTGCATAAGAAGCCACCCCAAATTCAGTGGCTTAAAACAGCGACATTTATTATCGTCGTGCCTCGGAGGCTCTTCTTGTCTGGACCTGCTGGCCTGGGGCTGAGCAGTCCAAGATGCCCTCATCCATATGTTTGGGCCCTCAGGGTGGGCAGCTAGGATGGATGGACAGGACCTTTCTTCACTTGGCCTGTAATCTCAGGAGGCCAGCTCAGGCTTGTTCCCATGGGGTCACAGGGTCTCAGCAGCAAGAGAGGAAGCCCCAGCGCACAAGTCCCACTGCCCAAAACAAGGCACATGGCGAGCTCAGATTCGAGAGCTAGAGAGATGCAGTCTTCCTCTTGCTGGAAGGAGCTGCCGGTCACATTGCAAAGGGATGAACAAACAGGCGAGAATTGTGACCATTTCTGCCACGGTGTACTACAATTATAATTATCATTTCATAGCAAAAAAGCATCTTACCAAAAAAAGTTAGAATAAAAGTTCCTCAAATGTAAAATATTTAGCTTTATGAAAAAAACCCTCAGCACCACATTGTCTTTTATTATTTCTCTTCCTATTATTATTACTGATACCATGGACTGTTGAAAACTTCATTCCTGTCCCCATTATTCTAGAGAACAGTGTTGGGGATTATGATGTGATGAAACTGAATCTGGCACCATTGCCTCGGATTAGAGAAAAGGGTGGGAAGGCTAGGTAAGAATCCAGATTAAAGGTAATGAAGTGACTACTGAAATAGTGAGGGAGCAGGGGAATATGATAACTAACTCAGAGTAGCATTTAGTACCAGGATAGGATGGGCTGTGTGTGTGTAAGTGTAGGGAAAGGATGGAGTCCTAATTCTGAGGCTCCCGCTTTGGTCTAATCCAACACTTTGATAACCATCTGTATTAGTTTTCCATTATTGAGTGGCAAGTTGCCACTAACTTAGCAATTTAAAACAACACCCACCTGTTACCTCACAGTTTCCTTGGGTGAGGAGTCAGGCACGGGTCAAACCCTTGATCTCTGCTCTAGGCTCCATAGGCCAGAATCAAGGTTTTGACTGAGCTGGGCTCTGACCTGGAGGCTCAAGGGATGAATCCCTCTTCAGGCTTATTCAGGCTGTTGGTGGAACCCAGGTCCTTGTTACTGTAGAACTGAAGACCTGTTTCCTTGTTGGCTGTGAGCTGGGGCGCTTTGCATCTTCAAGCCAGCAATGGCACGTTAAAACCCCCGTTTGCTTCCAATCTCCTGCTCTCTTCTTCTGCCACCAGCCCGAGAAAGCCCTCTGCTTTGAAGGGCTCCTGTGATCAGATCAGGCCCACTTGGATAATCTCCCTGTTTTAAGGTCATTTCTGCCGTGTGACATAACATTACATAACATGATCCTGGAAGTGATAGCCCATCAAATTCATGGGTTCTGGAGGTTAGAGCAGGGCAGCTTTGCGGGACAATTATAGAAATGTTGCCTGCTACGTCATCTCTTGGAGAAAACAGTGATATAATTAAGGAGACTTTTTTTCATGAAGGTATTATTTTATTGTGAAATCACCATCACCTCACAGGATTATTGCTAGACACTCATGGTATTAAGTATAAGGAAATGTGTCATCAATATAAAGAGCTGGAATGAGCACAGATTCACCTATTTGGACATTGAAATCCACTGCCACTGCTCACAAGCCGGATCATCTTAGGCAGGTCAGTGACATCCAACAAACATCTCTCCTCCTGGGGGTTTTATTACTTGCTGCCACTAGGTGTCACTTACACAGCTTGGGAGAAGATCAGTTCCTGGTGGCTGTTTCCTCTGTCTCGGGGCTGATTTGGACGGATATCTGTGCTACCCCCAACCCCTGTTGTGGAGTCCAGAATTCGAGCTCCTGGTCCCTGGGGATTCGGAAGCTTGGAGCGACCTTGAGGAATCCAGCTCTCCCAAAGGTGCGAGCCACGCATTCGCTCTGGGAAGGGGCTTCTCATCAGTGCAGTAGGGGGTGGGGGGGTGAGGAGAGGGGGTGGGATGCGTTTGTCATGCCTTTGGCCTCCTTCACCAAAATCCGGTGGCCCGGCTGGTTTTGGCCGGGAGGTGAAGTCTTTTTTTACTCTGCCAGCCTCAGCACGTGGCTTGGCACCATCGAGACAGGAGTGGATGGTATGGGCCAAAATGAAAACCAAAGTGCAGACGTTCAGGGTCCCAGGTAGAGTGGTGGAATTCTTTGTTACAAAGGCCCCTGTGAAACTTGGCTGTCAGGGGCGGACCAGGTTCACTGTTGTTCTTCACTGGGTCAAACAAATGAACTTTAGCTACACCTCGGAGCCCCCAGGTTTCTAGGTCAGGAAGCTGGCATGAGGGGGCAGAGCCACTGTGGACTTGAGCCCAGGACTACTGCAGGTGCCTGATAGAACATAACTGACTTGCAAAAGAGAACTTTTGCCATGAAGAGCTTCTCCTGCAGGATGTAGGGTGCAGGCTTAAAAAGAGACAACAGCTCTAAATCGATGCTGATTATCTGTTGTTATCTGTTGTGGTGAATGAGCTGTGATGTCCATATGTGCTCTTTTAGCACTAGACCCTTATTATCAAAGTCCTCTAGCAGTAACTGCCCGTGTCTTTACAAACCAATGCCACCGAGGAAAGTACAGACTTCACAAGTTAAAGTGTATTTTATTAATTCATATCATCTCTGTACAGAGATCACTGATGTTTCAACAGCTTAGTGGTATATGGAAGGCTTCAGTATTTAAAAAACACACAGAAAAATGTAGAAAGTGAATTATAAGTGGAGTGCTTTTTTTTTCTTACCATGTATTATGAGAAAATCAGTCTTGAGAATTATCCCCAGAAGCTGAAGTCTGCAACCTTTTATGACTTTCTCAAAAGGGCATTAGAATATGAAGAAATTACAGGAAAACAAATTAGTCGTGTTTTTTACAAAAAACATTTACCCAAGCAGATAATGCAATAAAAAAAAATTAAGTAGTGAAGGAATGCAGAAGATGTAAAGGTAATGCAGGCTTGTTCCCGTAATCTAAGCGGAGACCGGGATCTGTGAACACCCCATGGGCCCCAGGCCCTTCCCTCGGCTGGCAGGGACCTGTTTCTTAGTCAAAGACCTGTTTCCTTGCTAGTGAGTCTTGGCTTATGTCTAGAACATAAATTCATGTAGTAGATAAAACCCTGTGATCTGTGCAGATGCCCATATCTTTTTTGAACATCATTTATAATCAGATCCTGTTTCCTGTTTCAGCTCCACCATGACAGTTCTGAGTAGGTTTATTTTTTTATATTAGAAGTGCATTTGGTGATGAGAGAGCTTTCCAGTATTTGCAAAAGGAATAATAGTGATGGATGGCATTTTCGAGTTTTCACTGTTTACTAATGTAATCCTCATAATGACCCTTTGAGATAGGGATTATTATTATTAGTATCTCATTCTATGGAACAGTGAGGCACAGGAGGGTTTAGTAATTTTCCCAGTGACATGGCTACCGTGTGACCGATCAGGATTCTCAGTGGGGCCGGAGGACTCCAGACTCTCCTCTAGGGCATCTCACCACCGTGCTTCTCAGGAAGCATATGCTCGCCTGAGTCTGTGCCCGGAGCCCGTCATGTCCCCAAAGACGGTGTGGCGGGAGCATGTCACAGGCTAGCAGTCCTGAAGGGAGGTCCCTGACCCTGTAAATACATGAAACGGGCTTTCACCTTTGAGTCTTCTTTCTACCACCCATTTCAAAGGAGGAATTGGTTTTTCAGAGCCCCAGTCTCTGAATTTGCAAAATGGGTTTAATTTTTTTCTCTACTTAAAATCTAAAAGGTATAAGAATCTCCATAATGTATAGTCCTGTGCTCATGAAACTATAATGCATTATCTCATACCAGGTTATTGTAATTCTCTCTTAGAATTCAGCTTTAATAAATAGATAAGGCCTGAATTATATTTTTACTTGAAATTACCACGCCACTTTCTGATAATTACTTTTATGTTCTTTCAAAAATATCTAGATTGTATTTTGCTTCCTGACAGATATTTTGTGAGTTTTGTGTTTCCTCTGGAAAGGAAGGGGTGGGGGGAGTACACCATTGAAAAGCAAATTTCGAGCGCTTCCTTGCTTGTCTCTAAGATAGCATTTAATTGAGCATCTCTCCTCCCAAGGCTGTGCTGATATCCTCATTCAGCCTAGTGTAAGAGAGCATTTTGAGATGAATTCTTAATCATGTAGAATGAATTCTTTTAAGAGCAGAGGCCAAGGGGAAATATGCTTCCAGGCCTTAATGATTACCTTATTTGTACATGACAAAAGCTGTCTCCTGGAGGTCACTTTTTCTCCCAGAGTATTTTAGAATGTGAGTTACATGGCTGAGTCAGAAGAACATAGTAAATCAAATCTCATCTCCTGCACATTAGTGAGTGTCACAGCAGGGCCAGGACAGAGTCGCCTCATTACAAAGATTAAGCTGCTGAGAGACTCCACCCAGCAGCCACAGGAGGAATCAAGTGTCACCTCAGAAATGGACAACAGGCCAGGTCGCTCTCGATCTTAGAAGCAGCAAATCTGTGCAATAAAAAGTTTAAAAATGACAACCAATTAGGACGGATCACCTTTCTTAAACTCGGTCAAACCTTTATTAAAAAAAAAAAAAAAAAAAAAAGGAGAAATTGTTTCAGTCTCTCAAAAAATGAGACATCATCTTCTACTCCAAAAACAGTCAGGGTTAGATTTGTGTTTAGCTGGTGACATATTAAAGAACCATTTTGTGAATTAGCATTTTCCTTTTCTTCCCAGTAAAATAATGTTTTGAGCTGTAACCTTTTGTTCAAATTATTATGTTGTAACCTAAGCAATGTGATTTTGTTTAGCCTTATACAAGTGCCATGACTGTCAGTGTGGCTCAATTCCTGTTTACACTTTCCTACGCTACCATCGTATATTAATCCAAAATTCCAAAATCATGTACCTCAAAATAATCAACATGCAGATCCTTTATTTAAGACAGAGTTTCCTCTTCCGAACGCTTAAGATCATATTTATGCTTATGGTAAAATTGCTTAAAAAACAGACTTGTGTAACTGCCCCAAATGAATCTCTATTATAATTATTTACTGAATATATATAAATATGACTTTAATTTTGATATTGATATAAAATCAGTCAGTTCAGTTGTAACCTTCTCGTGAATATTCCCCGTCTTGCCTTTCCCTCTCGATGAGACAGTGCCTTGGCTTTTACTGCCCTTTTCTCTCTCCATCCCCAAGTCTTAGCCTACGTCACTTCTCTCCTTGAGCCATCTTCCTGGTAGCCCACCAGCACGTGTACCCATGGGAATTAGGTGAAATGTGCATCCCGTCTCTATTGAATTCAGGCTACTTAGTGTCAGGGTCCTCCTGGTGTGAAGGAAACTGCACATGGTATTACATGTTGAGCTGTGTTGCAAGCATGTGAGGGCAGGGATTTATTTTATACTTCTCTGGGTTCCCATTTTTAATAAATAGGTCTTAATGGTTTAAATTATTATACCTTCTTACTTTCTGACTCCTCTTTTGAATGAATTTTTTCATTCCTCTTAGGTGGACGGTGATGGCTTGTTCAATGCAGTAGTTGATGGTAAAAATTTTCTCTTTATGTATGTCTGCCTTTCCTCTCTTTTCCCAAATCCATACCAATGCCACTCACTGCAGGAAGAACACAGAGATCAAATGGGGCCTGCTAAAAATACCCACGATAGGGCTTCCCTGGTGGCGCAGTGGTTGAGAGTCCGCCTGCCGATGCAGGGGACACGGGTTTGTGCCCCGGTCCGGGAAGATCCCACATGCCGCGGAGCAGCTGGGCCCGTGAGCCATGGCCGCTGAGCCTGCGCGTCCGGAGCCTGTGCTCCGCAACGGGAGAGGCCACAACAGTGAGCGGCCCGCGTACAGCAAAACAAACAAACAAACAAACAAAAATACCCACGATGCAGAAACATAGCTGACTGTAGCAAGCCCTGTCATGGCATGCAAAGATAAAAGAGGAAAATTTTTTAAAAAATTAAAAAAAAAAAAGGCATTTGACCTCAATGTTAGGAACTTTGTCTTTACATTTCTTTAGGAGCCTGGAACTAGTGATTCTCAACCTATTAGGTCCACTCCCCCTTTTATCACAAATATTTTGTCACATCTCCTTTATTATCCTGAAATGAAATTGAAAGATAATACAACTCACCTATCCATATAATTTCTTTTAAAAAATCTGTATTTAAATATATGTATCTGTATCTCATATCTGTAATATAAAAAGAGAAAGGTAAGGAAAGTAATTCATGATAAACTACCCTGACTGTCAACACATTCCGTCCTCTGACACTGTCACATGGAGAGATATGCTGAAATAGTCGGATGCACACACCTGTCCCAGAGCCACTGTGAATGCACAGCCCTCCACGCAGACTGACCCAGGCATGGCATTGCCTAGGGTGTTACGATTTTCCAAATTGATGACCGATTCTTGTTAAAGCTTCAACACAGTAAAGTACAGTCTCTCCTCCACTTATGTTAAGTAGTTGCATTCCTTGAAAATTTAGAAGATACTTAATTTCTGCGAAAACACTTTGTTCACATGGACAACAGTTAGCTTCCAGACTTAGATCATTATAAGTGAGTTTTTCATGTACAAGGATGTCAGAGGGAGCGGGGGAAAATCCTTTGTGGGCAGGAAAGCTCCAGGCGTTGCAGGACATTGAGCAGTTCTGCCCCCGCCCATGTGATGTCAGCAACCCCTCCCCCATCACTGGTATGGCCAGAAACATCTCCACACATTTTGAAAAACCCCCCTAAAGCGTGGTTTCACACCCTTTAAGAACCACTGCTATCGAACATTAAGGATGCCTGATAATAAATTTGATTCTATTCTATTAAAGAGTGTAATTATTATAGAAACTTACATTATAGCCACCATTGTACTGAATGATCACCATTTGTCTTGCTACTAGACTGTAAGCCTATGGAAGGTTAAGACCATATCTTACTGTATGCAGAGTGTCCAGCAGGGTCTCAGGCAATTAACTGGTGCTCAGTAGCTATCCGTTCAAAAGTAAAGACATGAACATCTACCCTATTTTCAAAGGAACTGATAGCACTTTCCTGAGTAATACATGCCGCATTTATCAAACTTCATTGTTAAGATATTACTATTACGCTATTAGATGCTAGATTGTGCAAACCTAGAAAATAGTCAGTGATCTGTGCCTAGCTGGAGAAGGTTATCTTTCTTTCTTTGTTGAATTTTTTAAACATAACATGTAAGAAAAAAGATGCTAGCAACCACAGACCCTGAGGTGTTTTCCCTTAAGAAAATACTATTCCGTTGTTATAAAACAATTAAGAGCTTTTTGAATACAATAGGGCAGAGAAAAACAACAAAGATAGTCTATCTGCAAGGACATTATTATCCATTTGGAGAGATGGGCTACACATCTAGAAGCATTAAAGCTAATAAGCAAGTGCCATGAGGAATAGGGATGTCATTAAATACAGTGAGAGACTAGGAAGAGATGATCATTCCTCCCTGGAACGGGAGGGCTTGAACACCAACATAAGTGACAGAGAGAATTTGGACTGGTCAACGGGACCACGTCCTAGGCAAAGGGAGGTGAGTGTAACAAAGGTTTGGAGGTGGCAACGAACATGATAGGTTGGAAGAGAGGCATCAGGGGAGTGGTCCAGGTGACAGTGGGGAAAAGATAGTGGTGGTGGTAATGGTGAGTAGAAGAAGTTTGCCTTATGGGGAAAAATGTAGAGAAAGTTGTTTGGCAGAATGGGGACCAGACTGATTATATACTCTTGACCAGAATTCCTTTAAAAGACCTGATGTTAACTGTAAGTTCCATTAAAAAAAAAGTATTCTTAGAGATATGTTTTTTCATCTTACCTCTTTGTGTCATTGAAAAAACAATGTTCATGGTCTGATTTGGGATTGAATGCTTAGTAATCACGTTAAGCAAGTTAAAAACAAGAATTAGAAAAGAGAAAATGTTATCTTTTGTTTTTAGTTTATCTTATTATTATTTTAGATTATTATTTTTTTATTACCTTCATTCAGATAACTAATGTTAGAATAGCTGAGCACACAAAGTCAAAGGAAGGCTGTGTTCCGAGCTATGCTTGGGTTTGGGATCAGAAATCACTTGCAGCTGTGCCACCTTAGGCAATAACTTAACACTGATGAATCTCAGTTTTCCCATCTTTAAAATGGGGGTAATACCTGGTTCATAAACACGCACAGGTCTTTGGATTAAGTGCAGTAACCTGTCAAATAGCCCATTATGTGGCACATAGAAGACACTTAATAAATATTAGGTCTCTTATTAGATTAAAATAAGATATTTAACCCCTTTCAGGTTAGGTGAAATTTGTGTTCAGTCATGGAACAAGCAAAGCTTATAAAAATTACGTCTCATCAGCTAAGCAAGTGTTTATTATCTGAGTGACCTTGGATTCTCTGAACTTCAGTTTTCTCATCTTTAAGATAGGGATAATGTACCAAGCTCAGAGAGTTATTATGAGAATTAAGTGAGGTGATGCATGAAAAATGCTTAGCATAGTCACGGGCACAAAGCAATCTCTTAATAAATGTTATCATTGGTGCCAGTATGTTATTAGCATCACGATGATGCCTCCTACATGCTATGTACATGTCCTATCTGTATCTTTATTACAGTCCTAAGTGGTGTGTGTTTTTTAAATTTCATCTTTACTGAGGTGTAACTGACATATAAAATTGTAAGATATTTTGTATTGATATACATACACACTGTGAAAATATTCCACTCTTCTAGTTAATTAACACATCCCATGGTATGTATTATTCATGTTCCTAATTTTATATGGGCAGGAGCTGAAGAATGGGGAATTAAATGGCCTGCTTAGGGTCACCACTTGGTTAACTGGCGAAGTTGGACTTGAACACAGATCTTCCAATTCCAAGTCTGGAGTGTTTTCCATCATGCCTGTGCTGCCTCGAGCCTTTGTAAGGTGCCAGGATAACCCTTTCCTTCAAAGCCCACTGAGAAAATGATTCATAGGATAGTTTGGAAACCACTGGACAGAATAACAAATGTTTCTTGAGACCCCAGAGCCTCAAGTGACATTTTATATATAGCACCAGTCCTGCCTAGTACAAGCCCTGCTTTTCCAATGATGAAGATGAAGATGGAACAGATAACCCTATTCTTGGCATCTCCTCTTTGTTGTCAGTGCACGTCTCCCAATGCCTTCATGCTGGCGTCATGGGCTGTGGGAGTTGGGTGGGAAATTTGACTGCCGGGAATAATTCAACACAGTTTACCTTGCAGTACTGAGCACTGCTACCTGGGGTTGTAAACACGTTTGACTCATCACCATCTATGTCATAGCAGAGTTTTTTAAACTGGTTGCCAATCAGTGTTGATCATTTCTTTGGTTCCATTTAGAGTGGTGATATTCCTTATGAAAATAAATATTTTTGGAGGTACAGCTAGAATATAAACAAACATGCAAGTGGAGGCACTATAGACCTCGACACACGTTGGGTTGCAGAAGTTGCCATCTTGGCTGCATATGTAGTGCCGCTCTGGGCACGTGGCAGAATTTCAGCAAATTGGAAATTCAGTTTCTGGGAGCCAACAAATGTTAAACATCTGCCAAAGTGAATTACGAAACAAAACTTTTCTGTATTGAAATTGTTGGTGCTTTTCAATTACCTGAACATTGTGATGCTCAGTATTTCTGAGCTATGTGAACGGGCCTGAAATCGTGACACTGGGACTCAGCATCTTCCATGGGATGGAAGAAGGAGGGTGGCCTGTCCCCCTTACTCCTTTGTATTCAAGGACAGACCTACTTTTCAAAATCTCTGTAAGGTCATCTGGTGATTATTTTTTAACTGAATGGCCGTGATTGAAAGTATACAGGCTCATCTGCCAGAGCAGAGTCTGTGCCAGAAGAATCTTGGGAACAACAGCGGCAAAATTCATGGGATTCTTGTGAGTTTCGCTATGTTCTTTGAATGCTGGCTTCTTGAAAGATCTGTGGGCAGCCACAGGTGCGGCAAGAATTAGGCACCAGAATTCACCATCTGCCACCACTCTTGGGAGTATAAGATGATTGTTAATACTATTAATTGTTCATCATGAGACATTTAATAAGATACCACAGTCTTCTGCTGTTGGAGCTCATGCATTAAATTAAACAGACATAAGAAACAGAAATGTCTATCTTCCTAAAAAAAAAAAAAAAAACCTGAAAAGAGCTGACTTTAAGCAAACAATATATAGTAAACTATACTTAAAATTGGTTTTCCTCTGTGTTAGGAGATAATACATTCAGGCTGAAGAAATGCAAAATATGTGTGTGGCCTGAAACTTTGACTAAGATCCACACATGAAGACAGCTGTTTAAATGTGGACCTTTACCTGTATTTCATTCATCAGTAGTAGAATCAGATTAATAAAATTTCACCTTTGAAAAAGGACCCTGAAGTAGCCTAACCCCTGTGCCCTCTGACAGAAACGTCTCAATAATATCCTCATAGACAGCATGTCTGGCTTCTGTTCACATACCTCCAGTGACGGGAAACTCATTATCTCCAGAGGAAATTCATTCACTCAGCATATTTACTGAGCACTTACTAAGTAACTGTCTTTGTGGAGCTTATCTCTAGCCAGAGGAGTCAGCCATAAATGATAAATTCAGTACTTAAGTAAATTATATGTTAGGGTGTTCATTCATTCCATTTTCAGATGTCTCTTTTTGCCAGAAAGTTTTCCCTTCTAGTTCCTTTCCTGTAATGGTTGTTTGGGTATTTGAAGAAAGCGCTTATTGCCCTCTTAAGTTCACCTCATTTTCAAGTTATACACTTCAGTTGGCTAAGCAGCTACTTAATACCCACCAGTTCGTAACAAAGGACCACAGACCAGGTGGGGTAAACAACAGAAGTTGGCTCAGAGTTCTGGAGGCTGGAAGTCCAAGATCAAGATGTTGGCAGGGGGGCTTCCCTGGTGGTGCAGTGGTTGAGAGTCCGCCTGCCGATGCAGGGGACACGGGTTCGTGCCCCGGTCCGGGAAGATCCCACATGCCGCGGAGCGGCTGGGCCCATAAGCCATGGCCGCTGAGCCTGCGCGTCCGGAGCCTGTGCTCCGCAACGGGAGAGGCCACAGCAGTGAGAGGCCCGCGTACCGCAAAAAAACAAACAAACAAAAAAAGATGTTGACAGGGTTGGTTTCTTTAAGGCCTCTCTTCTTGGCTTGCAGATGGCCATCTTCTCCCTGTGTCTTCACGTGATCTTTTCTCTGTGTATGTCTGTGTCCTCATCTCTTCTTATCAGGACACCAGTCAGATTGGATTAGGACACTAGTGACCTCATTTTAACCTAATTACCTCTTTAAAGACCCTACTCCAACTACAGTCACATTCTGTAGTCCTGGGGGCTAGGACTTCAACATATGAATTTAATGGGGGACACAATTCAGCTCATAACATATATTCTTAAACTGGAACACCCACAAGCAGGCAGAGTACTCCACAGAAAGAATCAGGCAGGATGGTCACATCCCATGTGCTAGACATCTAGATCACCTTTGAAAGCCCCAGCATATTGACTGACATTGAACTTGCAGTCAACAAGAAGTGCCAAGTCTTTAAATCAGGGGTCCCCAACCCACGGTACTGGTCCGTGGCCTGTTAGGAACCGGGCCACACGGCAGGAGGTGAGCAGCGGGCCAGCTAACAAAGCTTCATCTGTATTTACAGCCGCTCCCATTGCTTGCATTCAACATTAGATTCTCACAGGAGTGCGAACCCTACTGTGAACTGCGCATGTGAGGGATCTAGGTTGCTCGATCCTTCTGAGAATCTAATGCCTGATGATCTGAGGTGGAGCTGAGGCGGTGATGCTAGCGCTGGGGAGCGGCTGCAGACACAGATTCTCACTAGCAGAGAGGTTTGACTGCACAGAGACCATAATAAACAATGACTTGCAGACTCATATCAAAACCCTATCAGTGAGCGGCAAGTGAAAACAAGCTCAGGGCTCCCACTGATTCTGCATTATGGTGAGGTGTATAATTATTTCATTATATACTACAATGTAATAATAATAAAGTGCACAATAAATGTAATGTGCTCGAATCATCTTGAAACCGTCCCCCTCCTTCCCCCAACCCCCGTCTGTGGAAAAATTGTCTTCCATGAAACCGGTCCCTGGTGCCAAAAAGGTTGGGGGGCTTCCCTGGTGGCGCAGTGGTTAAGAATCCGCCTGCCAATGCAGGAGACACGGGTTCGAGCCCTGGTCCGGGAAGATCCCACAAGCCGCAGAGCAACTAAGCCCATGTGCCACGACTACAGAGCCTGCGCTCTAGAGCCCACGTGCCACAACTACTGAAGCCCGTGCGCCTAGAGCCCGTGCTCCGCAACAAGAGAAGCCACCGCAATGAGAAGCCTGCGCACTGCAACGAAGAGTAGCTCCTGCTCAACACAACTAGGGGAAGCCCACACACAGCAACGAAGACCGAATGCAGCCAAAAGTAAAATAAATAAATAAATAAATTTATTTTAAAAAAAATAGGTTGGGGACCGCTGCTTTAAATGACTTGGTTTTTTTTTTTTTTTTTTACATCTTTATTGGTGAATCAGCTATATGTGTACATATATCCCCATATCCCACCCTCCCTATCCCACCCCTCTAGGTGGTCACAAAGCACCGAGCTGATCTCCCTGTGCTATGCGGCTGCTTCCCACTAGCTATCTATTTTACATTTGGTAGTGTATAATTGAATGACTTGGTTTTAAGTCACATCTTCTTCCATCCTTTGCATAGATTATTCATTTGTTCAGCTATTCATTCAGTGAATCTGTCCTGAGCACCTGCTACTTTGGAGGTACTGCACACACTGTGTATGCAGCAGGGCAACAGGCAATGTCCCTGCCTTCTTTGGAGCTTAAATTATGTCCGTGAAGGCTTTCAATAAACAAGTGAACAAACAAACATGTATTATAAATGGATACGTGCTACGAAGCAAATGAACATATAAGAGAGGCACCCTACTTCTAATAGTTTTTTTGGGGGGTGGCCAAAGTACAGAGTTTGAAATAAAATATTATATTTTAGGTTTGGCCCATATTCCATCCTGTCCCAGTCATTTACAGGAGAGACCCTGGCTGTCATTTATTGTATACAGTACCTCCCCGTCTCCCAGATCAGAACAATACCATTGTAAAATGTCATAGAACTAACAATAATATCCATTAGCTATACATAACTAAAGGTCTAGCCATCATATATAAAGTGGGACTCTAATTAGAAATACTAACAAGAATCAAGCTGCCCACTGCTAAGTTTTCTTTATCACTAGCCTGAGCCTTAAATGTTCCTCTGGTTGTGCCACATTTATCCCAAAAGGCCTTTGAAGTTGTCTGTTTGATGATTCTTAAAAGGTCAAGTCCATTTAAAGTGTTTCACTCATAAAGTGGGGAAATGAAAGTTGTTTTCAATTTAAACAGAAAGAACACCATTTGCAAAACAGAATGCCCATGTTTATGGTATCAATGCTCAAAGGTGATGTCCATCAACTTCTTTCAAATGGACCTGCCCTGCCCATGCGGGGCTACTCCAGAAATCTGGGTCCAAGGCAGTGTGGGTCCAAGGCCAGCCCTCACCCAGAGCAGCTCCATGGTGCCCTCTCTCTTCTTACCTTGGGCATCCTTGGCATTTAAAAAAAAATTTATTTACTTATTTTATTTATTTTTGGCTGCATTGGGTCTTCCTTGCTGCGTGCGGGCTTTCTCTAGTTGCGGCGAGCGGGGGCTACCCTTCGGTGTGGTGCGCAGGCTTCTCATTGCGGTGGCTTCTCTTGTTGTGGAGCTCGGGCTCTAGGCGCTCGGGCTTCAGTAGCTGTGGCTCGTGTGCTCTAGAGCGCAGGCTCGGTAGTTGTGGCGCACGGGCTTAGTTGCTCCGCGGCGTGTGGGAATTTCCCGGACCAGGGCTCAAACCCGTGTCCCCTGCATTGGCAGGCGGATTCTTAACCACTGAGCCACCAGGGAAGCCCATCCTTGGCATTTTAACAACCAGTTCTGCACTTGCTGCTCTGGTTCATCCTGGTTTCCCCCACAGATGCAGCCTCTGTCTTTGTCCTCAGCCAGCACACCGAACATTTGGGTAAAAGTCAGTCCCCTGAACTGACTCTCTTTGTGGTCGGGGTAGGGAGAGTGCAATCAAATTCAGAGAATTGGGGACTGAGCAGTTCATCCAACAAGTACGTCAGCCTAGACCGTCACCGGGCTACCGACCCCAAGGTGATGTTGCCTTCACATCTGTGGCAGCATACTGAGAGCAGTAGAGAAAATGAAATGCTTTCATACACAGTCAGACCTCACCTTTAATTTAGCATGGACTACGGCTTGTCAAGCTTCCTGAGCAGAGAGGTACTGTGGTAAGCATTTGTTCACGTAGGTATTATTTGACATTAGTTTGCTTATTGAATCGGTACATTATAATCCACAATATACATAGAGTAAGTTAAATTGCAACAAAATTCATTCATTCATTTATTCATTCATTCAGTATTCCTTGAGCACCTATCTTGTCCCTGTATTCTTCTGAGTTACTAGGATTACAGCTGGGAATAAAACAGGCATAACCCCTGCCCTCACAGATCTTATGTTCTAGTGAGGATGGGAGACAGACTATGAATGTGGACATATGTATTCTTTAGAAAGTGAAACATGCTTTGAATAAAATAAAGGAAGGAAAGGAGGATACAGTGACAGGGGAATGAAATCTTACCTTATAGATGGTGGTGGTCAGGGCAGACTTTGCTGATAGGCAGAGACTTCAAGAAAGAGAAGCAGTAAAGCATGTGGACATCTGGATAGAGAAAGTTCAAGAAGAGGAAAGAGCAGGTGCAAAGGCCCTGGGCTTAAACTGTTTGAGCGGCAAGGAGGCCACTGTGGCCGGACTGGACCCAGTGCTTCTTCATTGCTGGTGTTTCAGAAAGTGTAACAGAAAATTAGATCAATTCTTCACCAGACTTGCTCTGTTTTGTTACTGCTGCTGTTCTTGTTGCTAACTAAAAGTATGTGAGAAAAGGGTATTTTAGTTCTACTAAGTCTGTTATTAACTGGCTGAGTAGGTAATCCCAGGCAGGGGTGTGTGTGTGTGTGTGTGTGTGTGTGTGTGTGTGTGTGTGTGTGTGTGTGTGTGTGTGT